>NC_073636.1:57233863-57536893 GCF_029407905.1 Bubalus kerabau
AGCATAGGCAAATCATTGTTATAGAAAAATGTATCTAGAATGCAAATGTCAGTAACATTTTAGAATATTTCCCCTTCCTTTTACAAATACAAACAAAAGATAGTGTTTCAGCACACGGTGTTTATAGGCAAGGGTTAGGGATTTAGGACAGAGTATACTATATCCATGTAAGTTTCAAATTAGAGTTAGATAGGAAAGTACTACTTTTTGCATTTACCCTTTCTGTCCTATCTTTGCACTTGGCTTTAATGTAGAATACAAATTTATAATGTAATGTTCAGTTTATCTGCATGAGGAAAAAGCAAAATATTAGGTTCTTTTTCCTCCTCCTCCTTCATAAAGGATCTCCTCTAGGCCATGTTTGATAGAACCATTTCTCAACCCTTCCCTAAACTCTATCTTTTGCCTCAATTTGCATCTGCCTCCATGCTTCAGTAAGATTGCTGTTATTTTTTCTGATGATGTCCTTGATTCCAGCCTCCTCTCGTCCTATACCTAGAACCAAGGTGCTAGTGATTATTCTTTCGTAATATTTCTCACATGGTTTCCTCCTCATTCTCTTCACTGTTCTCATTTTAGTGTACCTAGTAGTGTCTTTGACATTATTGGTCCATCCTGTGAGCCGCCCTGTGAGGTATACAACTGATTTTTCTCATACCAATATCCTAGTAGCATTCTTCTGCCCAGAAAGCCTTGTGATCTCTGTGTTTATCCCATTATATCTAAATTTTGATTTAGTTTGAAGATCTTCTGTAACTTAATTTTACTCTTTCAAAATACCCTCCACTTTAGAATGGTCAGTTGCTTTACTCTGTCTTTTTTGTCACACTCATTCTTGCCTCTGTACCTTCATTCATGCTGTTTTTACCTCTTCTTGTCTAAAGTGTACTTAAACTTGTAAATCTTTGTTCATTTTTACTTTCTTGATGAAGCTTTTACTGATTAATTGTTTTTACTAATCTCTCATTGAGTTGCTTGTAACTCTCACAGGCTCTTCCATACATTGTTACTCACTATTTACCCCTTTTGTCTGTGTCCTTCATTAAATTAAAAATACCATTTTGTCAACTATAGTTCCATCAGGTGATTAGATTATAAAGCCTTTTTGGGGGTCTTTTATCAGAATCATAACTTGAGTACTTATTAAAAATGCAGATTCTTAGACTCTCCGCCTTAAACCTATTGAATCATAACACAAAGTCTGGAAAAGATCTTAAGCACACTAAAGTTTGAAAAACATTGCACTATTGTTAAATACCTACTATGTTTTCAATAAGGATTAGCCGTTTGAAGCATTTATATAAATAAGTAACTTTTGGGATCCCATTCATTATATATAACACTGCTGCTGCTGCTGCTAAGTCGCTTCAGTTGTGTCCGACCCTGTGCGACCCCATAGATGGCAGCCTACCAGGCTTCCCCATCCCTGGGTTTCTCCAGGCAAGAACACTGGAGTGGGTTGCCATTTCCTTCTCCAATGCATGAAAGTGAAAAGTGAAAGTGAAGTCGCTCAGTCGTGTCCGACTCTAGCTACCCCATGGACTACAGCCCACCAGACTCCTCCATTCCAGGCAAGAGTACTGGAGTGGGGTGCCATTGCCTTCTCCATATATATAAACACTAGGAACTGTAATTTCTTTAAGACAGATCTGCTGGTTCTGTAGCTTATTTCTGGTTAATCTTAAAATTCACTTTTCTCCTATCCTTCCAAACCTTTCCTCCATGCCCCATATACATACCTACTCAAAATCCCATCAATATTTTTTCCTGTGCCTTTTAAAAATAACTATCTTCTGCCTTTTTACAGTTTGTCTTCAGTACTCCTTTGTATGGCATCCTCTGGAATGCCAATCCCTTGTAGTCCCACCTCTGCTTATCTACTTCTATTGTTCTTATCAGTCATTCTAGGCTAAAGTTAGAAAATGCAAACCTTTTTGGAACACTAGCTTGTGTGCCACTGAATCTCTAAATTCCTGGTTGTTTTTTTTTTTTTTTTTAACCTGTTTTTTTTTAGCTGCTTTTTACTTTAAAGGCAATTTAGTCTTCACAGAATTTTGAAGAATGTTTAACATTATGAAAGCTTTCACAAACAAGTTTATATATAAATATGTGTTCCAAACATTGTCCTTATAAAATAGAATAGGAAACTGTGAGCCAGTGGTTAACTAGATAAACTGAGTATCAATAAAATATTTTTAGCAAACGTATAAAGTTACTGTATTTCTAAGTCTGGATATTCTTTAAAACAATATTCTCATTTTGACTATTAATATTAGGATAAAATCCTTCAAATCAGACCAAATGCAGAAATATTTGAATATCATATTATTTATAAAATACATCTCTTGTGTGTAGTCAAGGTAAAATGTTATGAATAAAATTGTAGGATATTTAATTTCAAGAGAGAATGTGTATTTACTGTGGTTTTTTCCTCATGGTTTTAGATAATTACTCCTAGCAAAAGAAAAATGTCTGAAGCATCAATGATTGTTCCTGGTGCAGATAGATACACTGTGAGAAGTCCAATACTTTTAGTCAATACATGTAAGTTTTATAATCTTAAAAGATTTCTAACAAGTATTATTTAAAGCAGGCATTTTTAAAATTTATGAATATTCTGGACCTAATTTACCTAGAGGATAATTTTGAGATAGAAAAATTGATGGAATATGAACTACAGATGTCTTGTGTCAAAAAATATCAAATGTGTGAGAGATTTAATGGGTATCTATATAAATATTTTTTAAAATATTAATATCCTGTATTAAGAGCTTATTATTATTTAAGCAGGACTCAGCATAACATAGTGGATAAAACGTTAAATTAATCAGGCTGCTTGAGCTTGTTTGCCTACTTCCAGGTGTGTACTCCATAGCTAAGTTTAGAACCAGTTTCCTTTCTATGAAATGGGACTACAGTGTCTAACCTCATCAAAGTCTTTAAAGGATTAAATAATTATTTGTTAAATAAGTAGTATTGTGCAACATTTAGACAGTACCTGGTACATACTAAGAGCTAAATAAAAGTTCAGAAATAATGCTATATACTAGTTGCTGTAAACACAGCATTATTTCATCTTTATGACAATTCAATAGTGACCTTCCATTCCCAAAATATGCTTGCCTACTGGGAAATTAATGTTTCACACACTTCTCAGACTTAACAAATACAAAATAAATTCATCTTTCCACCCTCCCTGCCAGTTTCTCTCCATTTCTTACCTTGGTAAATGGAATCCATATTGAGTTACTCATTTAAATCAGAAACCTGGGACCCATCCTAGAAGACCCCCCCTTTTTAACTCTCTTCAGCAAAAAGTATCTCAGTGATAGCAACATACAGTTTTAAAATCCGGCAAATATAAGTCCTTTGTCCTCCATTCTAGCAGCACCACAAAAAAGAAGAATTAAACCACCACTGCAAATGACGAGTTCTACAGAAAAACCTGGTGTTTCTAAAACATCGGAACAAGGAGTGGATTATGCTGTATCACTTAAATCTAGACCATCTGAAGAAAAAAAGAGAAGAGATAATACAGACAAAGTAACTTTACTTTGAAAGCATTTTTAAATATTAAGTTTTTATCACATTATTGTAGAAATACTATTGAACTAACTTCTTTTGCAAACAGGGTCTTACTTTTCTTAAGCAGTGAGTTTCTTACTTTTTTTAAAAGTATTGCTTTCAAAATTGTTTTACATATCATTTTTTGTCCTTAAAAGTAAGGTCTTATCACTCACTGTGCTAACAATAAAATTTAGAAATACTTATTCAACTCTTGATTTATATGTTCAGTAAGAGAAATGAACTTGCCATCATTCTTGTATTCTGTTGTATGTGTTCTCAGATATACATACAGGATGCAGTAAAAGCCTAATAGAGAGGCAGATGGGCTTCCCAGATGGCAATAGTGATAAAGGATCCACCTGCAATGCAGGAGACTGGGTTCAATCCCTGGGTTGGGAAGATCCCCTGGAGAAGGGCATGGTAACCCACTCCAGTCTCCTTGCCTGAAGAATCTCAAGGACAGAGGAGCCTGGTGGGCTATGGTCCATGGGGTCACAAACAGTTGGACATGACTAAAGTGACTTAGCACAGCACAGAGGGCAGACAACTCTCTCTAATCCCAGAGCTGGAGAGGAAGATAAAGATCAGGAGATGCTCTTTTAGGAGATGGAGAGTGAGTTGATTTTTGGAGTCAGTAAATGTTATTAGTCAGATGGATATCGAGGAGCACATTCTTTCCAGGTAGTTGAAGAAGTGGGACAGAGCAGGGAATGGATAAGAGAAAGTTGTATCTTGGAGAAATAGGTAATCAAGAGATACAGATAAGTTTATAGATGAACAGCTCAAAGTTTTTGTTTTCTCTGAAGTGTGAGGATGTTGAGCTTCTCTTGATGCAGAGGGCTCAGGGACACATGAAGATTTGGAATAAGCACTGAGGGATAGTGGAGAGGGCTAAGAATAAGTACAAGTGTTAGGCAGTGTTGAGGGCCCAGTTCACATTAAAGACTATAAATCTTATCATGGCATTAGTTCAGTAATAAGTATAATTTCCTCAAGTAAAGTTTAGCAGTCTTGGTGTTACAGTTGGAAAAAAAAAGATGGTGGATGTAAAAAAAAATGTAATGGTTATGTGGCAAAAAGATAAGGATGGAACACACCTGTACACTTTTATACTGTTCCTCTCCCAGTGTGGATAACCATTGGCTAGATTAGAGAAGATAGGATGAGGCAGAATATCTTAGCTAGGGAGTATATTTGTCTGATAGTCATGGCATATTTTTATTTTATCTGAACAAGTGTGTATATGTGGCTGTGAAAAGAAAGAAGCTTGCTGTCATCAAGAAGTTACCTGTGCAGTGGCCAAAACTTTACAAGATCATTTGACACTTCAGTTCATATGTATATTGAGAAAAGACAGAATAGATGCAGCCTATGAGATTAAGAGCAATAGATCACATGGCATGGAGGTTCCAGAAATTCTCAGAGAGAAAAATTACATTATTTTTCTAGCTATGGCTGAGATCAGAAAATGTGTAGGCTGTAATGCCTCCTAATCTGCAATAAAAGTTACTTTCTTGTGTTTTAGGATAAGGGAGTATTCTAGAATGGGCATTTTATGAAAGAAATAAAACTGCTATCCAACTTTTAATCATAAGGCAAAATTTTAAAGTTTTAAACTTTAATACTCCTAACTTGTAACAGTCATTTTCATATAATGCCTTAATTCAAATTTATATTAAAATTTCTCCTGTTTATAGCCTATCAAAACTGCTAAAGTTGTAGAAAAGACAGAAAATAAGGACACTGAAATCGCAAACCAAAATTTTAGTAAGTACTTTTTCGTTCAATTTTTGTCATTCTTTCTAATATATATATATATATGCACACACACACACATACACACACATATATATACACACATATATATATTTCTGTAGATTAACTTCACTGAGTTTCATTTATTTGAAAAAGATTTATAATAAATACATTCAGCTCTATGCAGAGAACTTAGAAATTATGAGGAAGTATAATAACAGCCTTTGTTCCCAAGAAGTTTGGGTCTGGGAGTGGGAAGATGAGATCAACCAATCTCTCCATCCCAATATACGAACTTTGATCAAATTCTACACTAGCTTTCATTTAACCCTACCAACTGTATGAAAAAATGAGGATACCATAATTTTTGTTTCATTTAGGTGAACTCCAGGAAATTGTTCTCGATTCACAGGCAGCAGGAAGAATAGATAAACCTGTGTAAGTATGAGAATATCCATCTAGTCATTTAGCCTATAATAATGTTACTCTATTTAGATGAATGTAACAAATTTAAAAGATCATGGCATCTGGTCCTATCACTTCATGGGAAATAGATGGGGAAAAAGTGCAAACTGTCAGATTTTGTTTTCTTGGCCTCCAAAATCAGTGCAGATAGTGACTACAGCCATAAAATTAAAAGATGCTTGTGCCTTGAAAGAATAGCTATGACAGACCTAGACAGCATATTAAAAAGCAGAGACATCACTTTGCCCACAAAGGTCCATATTGTCAAAGCTGTGGTTTTTCCAGTAGTCACGTATGGATGTGAGAGCTGGTCCATAAAGAAGGCTGCACACCGAAGAGTTGATGTTTTCAAACTGTGGTGCTGGAGAAGACTCTAGAGAGTCCCTTGGACAGCAAGGAGATCAAATGAGTCAATCCTAAAGAAAATCAACCCTGAGTATTCTTTGGAAGGACTGAGGCTGAAGCTGAAGCTCCAATACTTTGGCCATTGACACTAAGAGCTAACTCATTGGAAAAGACCCTGATGCTGAGAAAGATTGAGGGGAAAGAGGAGAATGGGATAACAGAGGATGAGATGGTTGAATGGCATCACTAACTCAATGGACATGAGTTTAAACAAGCTCAGGGAGATGATGAAGGACAGAGAAACCTGGCATGCTGCAGTCCATGGGGTTGCAAAGAGTCAGACATGACTTAGCAACTGATAAACAAATTTAAAGGAAGAGGCCTTTATGTTCTTAGACTGTAGTATTGGTTATAGAACTATTCATCTTTCAAGTATTATGATAGTACAGTGGCGAATAGCTTGTATGTTTTTTCTGTATCAACTGATATAACTCTTCAAATTGAGAGACTTAAAATGAATAAAAGCTTTAAAATAATAAAGCATGAATAAGAAGAAATTTAACCAAGTTTAAATACCCATGAAGATACCTGAGATGTATTTAGGCAGATCTCAAAATAGAAGCAATAATGGAATTTTAAAAATAATATTCTTTAATAAATTATATAGTAAGTTTTAATTTTCATCATGACTTATGAAAATTTTTTCATACTTTAACAAATTTCTATCAATAAACATTGACTAAGAAAAAGTCAAGACCTTATACCAGAGTCATAGGCTGATGTTTCATAATGAGCAAATGAATTATTTTTCAGGT
Organism: Bubalus kerabau; assembly: GCF_029407905.1. NCBI lineage: Eukaryota > Metazoa > Chordata > Mammalia > Artiodactyla > Bovidae > Bubalus > Bubalus kerabau. The sequence goes on from NC_073636.1 coordinate 57,240,811, forward strand.
TACTTGATGTTTTAGACAGTACCTGTGGAGATAAGATGCACTCCAAATGGGCATGTTGGACACCTGTAACAAATATTAAACTGTGTAATAACCAAAGAGCAAGTACTTCACCGAGAGACACATTTAATCAAGGTGAAACAGTTTTTGCTGTATATAAAATATTCAGGAAATACTTATTTCTTGAACTGTCTTTACAAATATTTTGGTTTTAATAAATTTTATATATGATCAATTTATAAATTTAATAAGGACTAATTTCTCATTTTTCCCACTAGATATTGTTATCAACCAAAAACTTCCTAAACAAAAGTCATCCTCTTCAGTATCTGATGATAATTCTGAGGAAACAGAAAAGGTACAGTATAGGAAGGAGATAATGCAGCATAACAGAACAGATAAAGCAGAAGCAGATGACTGCCACCGAAGCAGACAACAACCAGGTCAGTCTACACATTCGGAGGAGAAAAGTATTGAGAATACCAAGCAGAGTGATTGGTGTATCGAATCTGAAACTACTTTTAAATCAGTTCTCCTAAATAAGACAGTTGAAGAATCTGTGATCTACAAGAAGAAATACGTGTTGTCAAAAGATGTGAATACTGATACTTGTGATCAAAGCCCTTCTCAAAAAAATGCAAAAAGTCGTCGAAAATCAGGGAGAAGATTGACATCTGAGTTTAATTCCTGGGATCTGAAACAAAAAAACACGGTGAGTTTTCAGTGTGTTTTATTTCTGCATACCTATAATATGCCTCCTTAATAACATAAAGTGAAAGAAGCTTGATTAATAGCTACAAATTTAATGTTTATAATTCCCCTGTGCTTTTCTTAATTGAACTGTAGTTGATTTATATAGTATTACATCAGTTTCAGGTGTGTAATATAATGATTCAATATTTTTATAGCTTATATTCCTTCTAAAGTTATTACAAAACAACAGCTATGTTTCTCTGTGCTGTGTGATTTACCCTTGTTGCACATCTATTTTATACTTAGTAGTTTGTATCTCTTAATCCCATACCCCTATCTTACCCCTCTCCTCTTCCCTCTCCCCACTGGTAGCCAAGAAGGTAATACCCTGTTCCTTAATTCAAGCTTAGACTCTGAGAATGAGTGCTCCTGAACTCCTTTCTGACCTCTCCCCAGTCCCATAGTGATAGAACTCATGTGCCCACTAGTGCATAGCAGGCATGTAAATAGGTACAGCATGTATGAGCCCTGCAGTTCCTTGTCTCCTCTTGTTGGGTCTCCCCACTCTGTCCCCCAGATTCTTTTGAATATGGTATAGAACTGTCTGTGGCTCTCTTGTGTGCTTATCTTTCTTTTCAATAAATGGCTATGTGGTTTTTCCCCCTGTTTTAACCTACTAAAGTATAGAGACTGTTTTGTTCAACATTCGTTTTCCTGTATGGCCTAGCACAGCTTTGCACATAGTAGTGTCTGAAACATTTCTTGGATTTTGCCTATAAGTTTGACAAGGTTTTTCAAGAAAGGATGTAAATGGGGTGGAGGAAACATGTTGTTCGTCCTCATTGGAGCCTCCTTTTCTTCAGATTCACTGTCTGTAGAACATCTCCAGAACAGTTTTAGCTAGTATACACCATATTTTGAGACTGAAAGTTTCCTTTTTGTTGCAGTTACCATAAATCTTTTCTTTGGTCATTGCTACCAAGATGCAGATTAAAGAAAATTTTCTAATGAGAATACATTTCCACTGGCAATAATGCAATCCTTTTCTTCACTGTGCCTTAAAAGATCCAGGATCTATAGGCCTTCATTTATCTTCCAGAGTATTACTAATACCTGGGTAGCCAGATTTCTAGAGTCAGTGTAAAATGTTTTGTATATTGGAGGATTTTAGTGTACAAGTGAAATATTTAATAGCTAATTTTGCAGTTTTATATAATTAGATATTATTTAATTTGTCTGAAAGAGATGGGAATACCAGACCACGTCATCTGCCTCTTGAGAAATTTGTATGCAGGTCAGGAAGCAACAGTTAGAACTGGACATGGAACAACAGACTGGTTCCAAATAGGAAAAGGAGTATGTCAAGGCTGTATATTGTCACCCTGCTTATTTAATTTATATGCAGAGTACCTCATGAGAAACGGTGGACTGGAAGAAACACAAGCTGGAATCAAGACTGCCAGGAGAAATATCAATAACCTCAGATATGCAGATGACACCACCTTTATGGCAGAAAGTGAAGAGGAACTAAAAAGCCTCTTGATGAGTGAAAGTGGAGAGTGAAAAAGTTGGCTTAAAGCTCAACATTCAGAAAATGAAGATCATGGCATCCAAACCCATCACTTCATGGGAAATAGATGGGGAAACAGTGGAAACAGTGTCAGACTTTATTTTTCTGGGCTCCAAAATCACTGCAGATGGTGACTGCAGCCATGAAATTAAAAGACGCTTACTCCTTGGAAGGAAAGTTATGACCAACCTAGATAGCATATTCAAAAGCGGAGACATTACTTTGCCAACAAAGGTTCGTCTAGTCAAGGCTATGGTTTTTCCTGTGGTCATGTATGGATGTGAGAGTTGGACTGTGAAGAAGGCTGAGCGCCAAAGAATTGATGCTTTTGAACTGTGGTGTTGGAGAAGACTCTTGAGAGTCCCTTGGACTGCAAGGAGATCCAACCAGTCCATTCTGAAGGAGATCGGCCCTTGGATTTCTTTGGAAGGAATGATGCTAAGGCTGAAACTCCAGTACTTTGGCCACCTCATGCGAAGAGTTGACTCATTGGAAAAGACCCTGATGCTGGGAGGGATTGGGGGCAGGAGGAGAAGGGGACGACAGAGGATGAGATGGCTGGATGGCATCACTGACTCGATGGACATGAGTCTGAGTGAACTCCGGGAGTTGGTGATGGACAGGGAGGCCTGGCGTACTGCCATTCATGGGGTCGCAAAGAGTTGGACACGACTGAGCGACTGTCTTGACCAGACTACTCTTTATTTTGTTTTCAACCTGCAAATCAAGTTTTCTAGCTATTTTAGCTGCTTTCTTTTTTAACCAAATACTTTCGGTTATTTTTTTCTTATCAGTATGCTCTTCTTTCTAGTCTTAGCTGCTCTTTAGTTTCTTCAGACCCAGTGGAAGTAAGGTTTTTGTTGTCTGAGTGTTGATCTGTCCTTCAATTTTAAACTGTTTTCATTGGAATTTAGAATCACTCCACAGAATTTTTCTGATCTAGTGATTATTTTTTTGCTGGAAGCACCAAAACTTGATCATCTTTTCTAAGCTGTGCTCTTGATTTTTTAAAAAATCAACTTCTTGTTTTCAGAAGTTCTTTTCACTCCTTCATAGTGCACTCTCTTTATTACTATGCTAGAGTTTCTGCTGCTGTCCTCCAAGATAGTCATCTGTCTGATCCTGTCTTTGACTGGATAAGCCCAGAGAAATAGAACCTCTATAGTTCAGCAGTACAGATTTCCCACATTGACTCCAATTATGTCAGAGTTCTTAACACACTCTTTTAGGGGAGGTTTGTTTTTGCCACATTTTTATCAAGGTGAGTACACCTTGTCTTTATTCTGGTAATCTCAAGAAGAGGTAGTAATAACTTATTATTTACTATATATAAAAACATATGAACTTAAAAAGTGATAGTATATTTTATGTTGTGCTATATTTGTTCAGTTCAGTCACTCAATTGTGTCCAACTCTTTGCGACCCCATGGATTGCAACATACTAGGCCTCCCTGTCCGTCACCAACTCCCGGAGTCCACCCAAACCCATGTCCATTGAATCGGTGATGCCATCCAACCATCTCATCCTCTGTTGTCCCCTTCTCCTCCTGCCTTAAATCTTTCCCAGCATCAGGGTCTTTACAAATGAGTCAGTTCTTTGCATCAGGTGGCCAAAGTATTGGAGTTCCAGTTTCAGTGTCAGTCCTTCCAATGAATATTCAGGGATGATTTCCTTTAGGACTGACTGGTTGGATCTCCTTGCTGTCCAAGGGACTCTCAAGAGTCTTATCCACCACCACAATTCAAAAGCATCAATTCTTCAGCGCTCAGCTTTCTTTATAGTCCAATTCTCACATACATATGTGACTACTGGAAAAACTATAGCTTTGACTAGGCAGGCCTTTGTGGGCAAGGTAATGTCTCTGCTTTTTAATAAGCTGTCTAAGTTGGTCATAACTTTTATTCCAAGAAGCAAGCATCTTTCAATTTCATGGCTGTGGTCACCATCTGCAGTGATGTTGGAGCCCAAAAAAATAAATTTGGTCACTGTTTTCACTGTTTCCCCATCTATTTGCTGTAAAGTGAGGGGACCAGATGCCATGATCTTAGTTTTCTGAATGTTGAGCTTTAAGCCAAATTTTTCACTCTCCTCTTTCACTTTCATCAAAAGGCTCTTTAGTTTGTATTCACTTTCTACCATAAGGGTGATGTCATCTGCATATCTGAGGTTATTGATATTTCTCCCAGAAATCTTGATTCCAGCTTGTGCTTCATCTAGCCCAGCGTTTCTCATGATGTACTCTGCATATAAGTTAAATAAGCAGGGTGACAATATACAGCCTTGACGTATTCCTTTCCCTATTTGGAACCAGTCTGTTGTTCCATGTCCAGTTCTAACTGTTGCTTCTTGACCTGCATACAGATTTCTCAGAATGCAGGTCAGGTGGTCTGGTATTCCCATCTCTTGAAGAATTTTCCACAGTTTGTTGTGATCCACACAGTCAAAGGCTTTGGCATAGTTGATAAAGCAGAAGTAGATGTTTTTCTGGAACTCTTTTGCTTTTTCAGTGATCAAACAGATGATGGAAATTTGATCTCTCGTTCCTCTGCCTTTTCTAAATCCAGCTTGAACATCTGGAAGTTCATGGTTCACATACTATTGAAGCCTGGCTTGTAGAGTTTTGAGCATTACTTTGCTAGCATGTGAGATGAGTACAATTGAGCAGTAGTTTGAGCATTCTTTGGCATTGCCTTTCTTTGGAATTGGATTGAAAACTGACCTTTTCCAGTCCTGTGGCCACTGCTGAGTTTTCCAAATTTGCTGGCATATTGAGTGCAGCACTTTCACAGCATCATCTTTCAGAATTTGAAATAGCTTAACTAGAACTCCATCACCTCCACTAGCTTTGTTCGTAATGATGCTTTCTAAGGCCCACTTGACTTCACATTCCAGGATGTCTGGCTCTAGGTGAGTGATCACACCATTGTGATTATCTGGGTCGTGAAGATCTTTTTTGTACAGTTCTTCTGTGTATTCTTGCCACCTGTTCTTACTATCTCCTGCTTCTGTTACATCTATACCATTTCTGTCCTTTGTTGAGCCCATCTTTACATGAAATATTCCCTTTGTATCTCTAATTTTCTTGAAGAGATCTCTAGTCTTTCCCTTTCTATTGTTTTCCTCTATTTATTTGCATTGGTCACTGAGGAAGGCTTTCTTATCTCTCCTTGCTATTCTTTGGAACTCTGCATTCAAATGGGTATATCTTTTCTTTTCTCCTTTGTCTTTCACTTCTCTTCTTTTCATAGCTGTTTGTAAGACCTCCTCAGACAACCATTTTGCCTTTTTGCATTTCTTTTTCTTGGGGATGCCTCCTGTACAGTGTCATGAACCTGAGTCCATAGTTCTTCAGGCACTCTGTCTGTCGCATCTAATCCCTTGAATCTATTTCTCATTTCCACTGTATAGTCATAAGAGATTTGATTTCTAGTGGTTTTCCCTACTTTCTTCAATTTAAGTCTGAATGTTGCAATAAGGAGTTCATGATCTGAGCCACAGTCAGCTCCCAGTCTTGGTTTTGCTGACTGTATAGAGCTTCTCCATCTTTGGCCACAAAGAATATAATCGGTATGATTTTGGTATTGACCATCTGGTGATGTCCATATGTAGAGTCTTCTTTTGTGTTGTTGGAAGAGGGTGTTTGCAATGTCCAGTGCGTTCTCTTGGCAAAATATTTTACCACAATTAAAAAAACCCATATGCCTGATTCCCAGGAAAAAAAGTAAAACTAAAAGCAAGAGAACTCATGTCTTTTTAGAGTCTCATCCAGACTTTCTTTTAACCAAATTATCTAAAATTATGCAGACAATAATTCTTACTTTGTAGTCTTTACATTAAAAAATTAATATAATTTTTAGAGCCGTTTCAGAGATACAGCTATACAGAGTCCATATTACTCCATCACTCCACCCCAGTTTTCCCTATCAGTAACAGATTAGTGTTACAGATTTGTTACAGATGATGAGCCAATATTGATACATTATTAACTCAAGTATATAGTTTACCTTATAGTTAACTCTTTGTAGCTTCCATGTGTCTTGACAGATGTATAACAACAGATATTGACCCTTAGAGTATCATGCATAATAATAGTCTCATTGCCTAAAATTCTCATGGTCCATCTCTCCCCTGTTTCTTCTCTCCCCAATAGAACTCCAGACAAAAACTGATCTTTTTACTGTCTCCATAATTTTGCCTTTTCCAGAATACCATCGAGTCGGAATCATATAGTATGTAGCCTATATATTTAGGCTACATACTGAATCATATGAAGTCATATTGGGCTTCTTTCACTTAGCAATATGCATTGAATATTCCTCCCTATGTTTTCATGGTTTGACAGCTTTTTTGTTGTTGTTAATGATGAATCCTTTATATGGACATACCAAGATTTTGTTTATCTATTCATCTATTGAAGGACATCTTGGTTCTTTCCATGTTTTGACACTTAAGAATAATGCTTCTATAAACATTCATGTGCAGGTTTTGTGTGGACATAAACTTTCAACTCATTTGGGAAAATACCAAGAAGCATGATTGCTGGGTCATATGGTAAGAGTATGTTTAGTTTTATAAGAAACTGCCTTTCTTCCAAAAACGGAAAAAGTGGCTGTACTGTTTTTGCATTTCAGCAGCAACGAATCAAAGTTCCTGTTGATCTACATCCTTGCTACTGGGTATTGTCAGTGTTTTGGATTTTAGCCATTCTTATGGGTGCTTGATGGTATTAGTTTTAATTTGCAATTCCCTAATGACAGGTGATGTTGAGCATCTTTTGTATCTATTTACCATACTTATATCTTGTTTGGTGAGTTGTCTCCTCAGATCTTTTGCCCAGTTATTAATTGGGTTTCCTAATTGTTGAGTTTTAATAGTTCTTTGTGTATTTAAGATATCCGTTCTTTATCAGATATATATTTTACAAATATTTGCTTCCAGTCTGTGGCCTGTCTTCATTCTCTAAACAGTGTCTTTTGCAGAGCAGAAATTTTTAATTTTAATGAAGTCCTACTTAACAGTTTTTTCTTTCATGGATTATGCTTTTGGCTTAGCAAATAAAAAAGCATTGCAAAACCCAAGGTCACCTAGATTTTCTCCTGTGTTTATCTCCTAGGATTTTTACAGTTTGCACTTTACATTTAGGTCTATTATCCAGTTTGAGTTAATTTTCATGAAGGGTATAAGATCTGTGTCTAGTTTTTTTTTGTCATGGTGATGTTCCAGCACCATTTGTTGAAAAGGGCTAACTTTTCTCCTACCTTTGTTCCTTTGTCAGAGGTCAGCTAATTGTATTTATGTGGCTCTCTTTCTGGGCTCTCTGTTTTGTTCCATTATTGTATTTCTCTATTCCTTCACCAGTACCACACTGTTTTGATCATTGTATCTTTTCATTAAGTCTTAAAGTAGGGTCAGTCCTCAAACTTCTCTATTAATATTCTGTTGGCCACTCAGGGTCTTTTGCTTCTCCACGTCAATTTTAGAATCATTTTGTCAGTAACAAAAAAATAACTTGCTAGAACTTTGATTGAGATTACATTGAATTTATAGATCAAGCTGGAAAGAATTGACATCTTGACAACATTGAGCTCCTTATCTGTGAACATGGAATATCTCCATTTATTTATTTAAAAATTTTATTTTATTTTGGCATATAGTTGATTAATGATGTTGTATAGTTTCAAGTGTACAGCAAAGTGGTTCAGTTATACATGTATCTGTTCTCTGTTGTTGTAGATAGTCTTTGATTTTTTTCATCAGTCATATTTGCCTTATGTAGATCTATTATATGCTTTGTTAGATTTACACTTAAATATCTCATTTTGGGGGACCTGATGTAAGCAAAATGTAATTTCACATTCCATTTGTTCATTAGTGGTTTATAAGAAAGTGATTTTGTTTACAAACCTTGTATCTTTCTGTTGTGCTATATATATTTTTTTAGCTTCAAGAATTTTTTTTGATTTTTTTAGGTTTTCTACATAGACAGTGATATCATCTGTGAACAAAGACAGTTTTATTTCTTTTTTCCCAGTATGTATGTAGTATATTTCCATTTCTTGTTTTAGGGCATTTTGTAAGACTTCTGGTGACAGCAGAGAGCTTTCCTTGTTTAATAGGAGTGGTGACAGCAGAGAGCTTTCCTTGTTTCTCTTATCAGTGGGAAAATATCTAGTTTCTCTTCTTTAAGTTGTAATGTTAGCCATAATTTTTTTTAGATATTCTTTATCAAGTTGAAGACATTCCCCTCCATTCCTAGTTTACTGAGAATTGTTATTGTGAGTGGATATTGGATTTTGTCAAATGCTTTTGCACATCTATTGATATGATCTTATTATGTTTCTTACTTAGCATGGCTTATATTAGTTGATTTTCAAATGTTGAATCAACATCACATACCTGAAATTAAGTCCACTTGGTTGTGGTACATAATTCTTTTTCTACATTGTTGGATTCAATTTGCTAAACTTTTTGTTGAGGCTTTTTGTACCTACGTTTATAAAAGATGCTAGCCTGTAGTTTTCCTTTCTTGTAAGTTCTTTGATTTTGGTACTAGGGTATATTGGTTTCATACAGTGAGCTAAGAAGTACTCCCTCTGCTTCTATCTTCTGAAAGGTTGTGAAAAATTATATGATTCTTCCTTAAATGTTCAGTAAAACCCAAAGGTGAACCCATTGGCCTGTTGCTCTCTACTTTGGCAGGTATTAATTATTGATTCACTTTCTTTAATAGATTAGGCCTATTCAGGTAATTTATTTCTCTCTGTGTGAGTTTTGGTAAAACTTATCTTTCAAGGAATTGGTCAGTTTTGGTTATCAAATTCATTAACATAGAGTTGTTCATAATACTTTTTTATTAGCCTTGTGATTTATTATCCATGTGATTGCCTCTCATTTCTGATATTAGTAAATTCTGTCTTTTTTCTCTTTTTTTCTTATTTGGCCAGAGGCTTATCAATTTTATTGACAATTTCAAAGAACCAACTTTGGTTTCTTTCAGTTTTTTACAATTTTCCCCCCATGGATAGAAAAATTTTTTTAACTACTACCAAGCACTCTGCACAGTTCTATATGTTAAAAGACTTTATCCTAGGTTGTTTTAGTGCCTAACAAAGCCAAAATTTATTAAATAATTTCTTTTTTAAAACAATAAATTTCTGACCCCTTTTATTCCTCTTTGTAGTTATTTAATGAACCAGATTTTTCTTAAATTTTTTCAGCCTTTTTTTTTTTTTTACTTTGAAGGTTAACTGGTAGAGTTTTTAAGTAACTTATAAATTATTTCAGAGAGAAAAATCGAAAGGGAAAGGATTTACTGATGCAGCAGAATCTTTGATAAACCAAATTAATAAGCGATACCAGCCAAAGGACAGCATACAGTCTGCAAGAAAATCAAAGGAGTCTTTGATTGACAGGTATGCTCTTAAACTTTAGAAATGAATATTTTCCTGACACATACAACTAAATTATTTTACATAGTTTTAAGGTTAGTTTTAAACATACTTTCAGATAATGTAACTTTCCATTTGAAAACACAGGTACTTATTTACTTTTATAAATAGTATCTGCTTAAATTATATAGAAAGAGAACTAAAATTAGAAGTAGTCATTTAAGAATACAATATTGATGCAGCATACCATTTCAGAAATCTTTAGGATATAGACATATTAGAAATTTTATTTATTGAGTCTATGATGAGTAAAACTAAACATATTTAAATATATTGCTGAAGAAAATACCAAACTTAAATGAGCTAAAATGAGTTATTTTATATATGCAAATAATGTATTCCTTGTTTGCAATCTTTTTGAAAGTTTTATTTTATTATAAAATATTTCTTTATAGTCTTCCAGGTGGTTGGTTCATGTTTAAATTAATTTTGGCTTTATATGGCATGGAAAAAATTAGTCTTATGGCAGAACCATTCATTCTAAATTGCCTGGCACCTCCTGCTGCATGAGTGATACAGCTTAGATTCTGTTATTGTTGCTGTTTATTATGGCTGAAGTTGCAAAGGATTCAGACTAGTACTGTCACATTTCAGTTTTTCGTAGCATATTGAATATAGACTTAGTGACCCAAATATGTTTTACCTTATATAAAATGGCTTTTATGAAATACATTCTACTGACATTTTAATTGCCTTTTTAACTTTGACAAAACCTTTTTTACAGTGATTTTTCAAACAAATCAGATCTACAGCTCGGTAAGGTAAGTTTCATTTATTTAATTACACCAAACGTATAGTCAAAGACGGTAATTTGACTTTACAGTAAAATAGTAGTAGGATGGATGTAGATTTAATGTTTTCAGCATATTGAAAAACAGATTAAACAACTGACACTCAAGATAGCCCCTTAAACTTCCGTTCTGCTTTTCAAAGAAAATGCTTAACATATATTTGTGATATTTTTACTTTTTGGTATATGATTCAGACCATTTTTTTTTCTAGCTCATCCTATCTGTCTTGACAATAAGATTGTTCTGAAGTCCATATTTTTGTTAGAAACATTTACTCTTCAGCCAGATTTAAAATATCAGTTATCTTTGATTTATTCCTCACAGTTATCGCCACTTAATTTCAAGTTTTGAGATTCTCCTTCTGTAATTTGCTCTTGAATCTTCCTTCTCCTGACCGTGCCAACTCCAGTTTGTTTGTTTTTTTATTTCTAATCCCCAGCTTTATGCAATTCTTTTTATTGCTAATATTTTCTCTGTGCCAATCCATTCATTGCCCTCAGTACTAGCTTTTTTACTTTGCAAAGCACACAGCTTCAGTAATGTCATTCTCTTGTTCAAAAATCTTTCTTTGGTCTCTGTTGCTTATTGAATTAGGTGGAGACCTGAGCTGGCCCCTGCTGCTGCTGCTGCTGCTTAGTCACTTCAGTCGTGTCCGACTCTGTGCGACCCCATAGATGGCAGCCCAGCAGGCTCCCGAGCTGGCCCCTAGACCTCTTAAGTCTGAATTACTTCGCAAAATTAGTTTCCTAGACATGTCTTGTTTAGCTGAAACAGAATAAGATTCCCTGAAGTGTCTTTCCTGTGTTTATTCTTTTTCTTCCCCCTTTGGAAAGAACTTTGAAGTGAGTCACCCGGTTCTTTAACCTCTTTTCTCAGCGTCAGAACTTTATTCCTCCTTGCAGACCTTGCTTCAGAGTCTGCCTTCTCCAAGAAAACTTTGTAAGGTGCCCTGACTCAAAATCCAAATAGGCAAGAATTCTGAATCTGTGCAGCAGTGTTGTTGTTCCTTTTTTTGATATTTTATTCACTGTTGCAGTTTTTTCTTTCTCTCTTCTGTCTTCTAGAATGTAACTGTTTAGAATCATCTTTGTATCCTGTATAAGTAAGATCTTTGCTCACATTTGTACCTTCTTTAATACGGTTGCTTATTTTTGTATCTTCTGTAAAACGAGCAAAAACGGACCTGCAAAAGATAAATTGAGCAAATGTATCTAAACACTGGTAAAAGTCATTTTGGAAAGTTTAAGTCAGATAAGTAATTAAAAGAGTAAACTATTGAAGGATAAACTTTCTGGAATAATGCAAATTATTATAAAATAGCCAAAATAAATAAAATTGAAGAGGAATCACAACTAAAATGAGTATTTTAGTTTTAATATTTCCAACTTCCAGATATTAAATTAGACTTTAATTATTTCTGATCAGTAATCAGTCATTTAGTGATATAGTTAAATTATGTCAATAACATAATTACTTAAATATGTTAAGATTTTATTTTACTTCTTTTGTGCTTACTTTTTGATCATATTGAATATACTTTGAGCAGTAGGCTATAGGAGTAAATTTACATACATTTTTCCCTAATAATACTATTAATAGTTGGCTGATACAGTTTTGACTCATTCACCTGAGATTTTGCATAAATCTTAGCCTCTCCCAAAGGTTTTTTTATTTAACAGTTTAAGCAAATGAAATTCTTGGGGGGGCGGATGGGGGAGGGGAGTAGAAGCATGCTTGTTTTGTAATCCTAGAATCACTGAATTCAGAATACCAGTGAGGTCATTTACCTATGTACAATAATGTCAATAAATATTAAAGATACAAGGATATTAATTTTGTATTTGATTTATAATACTTTCTATTATGTTCTTAGTACTTAAGTCTTCAATTTTTTTTAAAGTGTGGATGATTAAAGAAACTCACAGATGTAAAATTTATATTAGTGAAAACACCATTAGAATAATATATGAAAGTTTAGTTGTATATGCTGTTTGACAAGCAAGGTGCAAGTATGAATGGTTTTATGTTAATTTCTTTGTATTTAGGAGAAGGTTCAGAAAAAAAGTTATAGACAATTGAAGACTACTTTTGTTAATGTTACTTCGGAATGCCCATTGTAAGTAATTTTTCATAAATCTTAAAAGTTTTCACATTTGAAGAAAAATTTTGTTATATAATGGAGTTAATGTTTCTCTTCATTTTTACAGGGATGATGTTTACAATTTTAATCTGAGTGGAGCTGATGAGCCTGTTATTAAACTTGGAGTAAGCTGGAAATCAGAAGTTATTTTGTATTTATTCAGTATTTATTTTATATTTACCATACAATTATTAGAATATGTTTTCTGATTTCCATCATCTTATATTTGCTTTAAAATATTTTAAAGTATATTATTAAATTTTTTTTAATTTATTTGGTACCAACCTAGGTATTTTTTATTTTCTTTCAAACCTTTTGGACTAAAGTGGAGAGAAATGAGAAATTGGGGCAACAAGAAAATCACTTTCCTTCCTGATGCAAGATTTAAAATTACTACTCTTGTTTTTAATATAGTTTATATTATTAGCTTTCTTAAATATAAAAATATTTTAGTAAGATTTTGTCTCATATGAAGTGATAGAAATGAGATTTTTATGTTAATTTCTTTTGTTGTTTACGTTTTAACACTAAGAAAATTTTAATGCTTATTCACAATATAGATGCAAGAATTTCAAGCTACAGCTAGAGAAGCCTGCGTGGATAGTTCAATAACATTGTATGTATTTTTATTATAATTATATGGATCAGTTTAAAATACAGTTTCCTCAATTGTTCTTTTTCTTAAATATTTCCTTCCAGTTTGTCTGAGACATTTTAACATATCAAAAGAGTGAATAACATGCTATTGTCCTGACTACTCCTACTATGATTCTATTATTTTAGCATTTACTTCTGAAATTAATATGCAGAGTCTGTACACTTTTAATATTAGTTGTAAGATGAAAGGACTCAGTAATCTTTTCATCTAACCTTGTTAATTAATAAATAACTGAGGTCAGAGAGTAAGTGACTTGGGCATAATTATATAGGGAGTTAGTGAAAGAGTTAAGGCAGAAGACTCTAAGAAACAGGTATAACTGTCCACTCACATGCTACCTTAAACAAGTAATTAAGATTAAAATTAATGCATATTTTTGTTTAAGGGTAGATTTAAGGAATCATGATGAACTTGAACCTCCTCTCAAAGCAAAAGATAAAAGAGTAAGTAATAATATCCTAATGTATCTATTAAATCAATGTTTGTTTTTATTTTATTTTTTATTTTATTTTTTTTTTAATTTTATTTTTAAATTTTACATAATTGTATTAGTTTTGCCATATATCAAAATGAATCTGCCACAGGTATACATGTGTTCCCCATCCTGAACCCTCCTCCCTCCTCCCTCCCCATACCATCCCTCTGGGTTGTCCCAGTGCACCAGCCCCAAGCATCCAGTATCGTGCCATCAAACCTGGACTGGCAACTCATTTCATACATGATATTTTACATGTTTCAATGCCATTCTCCCATATCTTCCCACCCTCTCCCTCTCCCACAGTCCATAAGACTGTTCTATACATCAGTGTCTCTTTTGCTGTCTCGTACACAGGGTTATTGTTACCATCTTTCTAAATTCCATATATATGCGTTAGTATACTGTATTGGTGTTTTTCTTTCTGGCTTACTTCACTCTGTATAATAGGCTCCAGTTTCATCCACCTCATTAGAACTGATTCAAATGTATTCTTTTTAATGGCTGAGTAATACTCCATTGTGTATATGTACCATAGCTTTCTTATCCATTCATCTGCTGATGGACATCTAGGTTGTTTCCATGTCCTGGCTATTATAAACAGTGCTGCGATGAACATTGGGGTACACGTGTCTCTTTCCCTTCTGGTTTCCTCAGTGTGTATGCCCAGCAGTGGGATTGCTGGATCATAAGGCAGTTAATATTTGTTTTTAATAATTTTTCAGTGCCAAAAATTATCACAGAACTGGAACACAAAAATATTAGGATCACTTTTGTTTTTACTTTGGAGAGATTATCCATGTTCCTGTTAAATTTTTCTTATGGTCTCTGAGCTATTTGTAATCATTAGTAATAGACGATATGACAATTCTACTCTCTTAAATGGTGTTAGGTTTTGTTTTTGTGGAAGTAAGCTGTTTTGATTTAACTTTTAATTAATAACAACATGGACAGCAAAATACGTCAGTCTCTGATCTGGATTTCAGAGTGTATTGGATAGGTCCTTAATGCCAAATGGATTCTTTAGCATGCTAAAATAATGAAGAACTAGTTTTTCTGAGTTTATTGGTAGGTTTGTTTTGTTTTGTTTTTGCTTAACTTGCTTTGTATGACATATAACAAGCCAGATTACTTCATCTATTATAAGAATTGTTTTTTTTTTTAATATAGATTGGATCAGATTGTAAAAAGAAAAATCCGTTTAGTGATAGTGACACAGAATATAGATGTGATGACAGCAAGACTGATATTAGCTGGCTAAGAGAACCAAAATCAAAACCACTGATGATGGACTACAGCAGAAATAAAAATGTGAAGAAACATAAAAATGGGAAGAAATCAAGTAAGAAATCACTTTTTATAATTGCTGACCCTTATGAATGAGATATACCAAAACACTACAGCGATTTTTCTTTTTGTTTTATGATTTTTGGTACTATATTTAAATCTTTTTATTGGGATCTTAGGGACACAAAATATGACTTATTGTAATCTTTGGTTCACAACACACTCTCATTGTTCATCTACTCATCTACTTCAGTTATTTAATGTATTAAATATTCATGAAACCAGTATCCTAAACAAAATCAAACTTTGGACAGCACCCCACCCCCAGCTACATCCAACACACATACATTTTAGGAATTTATATAGATGCAATAAAAATTTATTGAAAGGAAAACAATTTTATTGCAGACATTTTTGTGTCTAAATCTTTCACAAAATGTTTTCCTGGCCTAAATCTTCTGTTTCTTTTAGTGAATCTCTTGAAGTAGTTGGATAGGTGTTTGAGGTATACATTTTTGGCTAGACATAGTGTCCATTTTCATAGCTTAACATCTATTTCAGTATTTTCTAAACCACAAAGACTTCATATATTCCATTTTTAAAAGAAGGTAGTATAACTAAGCTTTTAAGTTTATATTTATTTTAAGGGAATCAATTTTTATTTCAGGATAAAAATAATTGTTAGTGACCTGTGGGAGTTGAGGGAGGGAATGATGGCTTACAAAGAAGTAAAAAGGAAATAGGAAAAAGTAGAGGAAATAGGAATGAACTTTGGCATATGTTTAGAAATGTGACTGAATTTAGAAAACAGATGTGAGTTCAATCATATTCATAAAGAAGAGAAACAATAACAGTATCACATTTATGAGACAGTATGAAATAGTACAGTGTATGCAGAAAGTGCAGTGTCAGAGTAGTTGAAATGTAGGTCAGACTTGTGGGAAAATATTGAAAAATGCTGCTGGCTCTAGTCATAGTGTGTGGACTTAGAAGCAGTGTGTTACAAGCCAAGGAGAAACATGGTAAGATTATATAGTCAGGAGCTATTGTCTGGTGGGAAGATGTGTAAGTAAAGATATTTATAACATAGACTAGAAATCTTGGTGAGTTATTAAAGGTTAGATAGAATACTGTAATCAACAAATACTCTTAAAATTGAACACTTCTGAGTGAGTTGTTTTATGTACCTGAATGACAAGTCAATATGTACAAGCTGGCTTATTGCCAGGATTGGAGGACCTTTCTTCCAGAATTTCATTATTTCCTTGGCTTGGATTATCCCAATTATTAAGGCTTCAGTTAATATTTAGAAAGTTGAACTTGTGCTAGAAATCAAAAAAGGGAATAGGGACTGAGGCAATTCTCAAAAATATGGGTAAATCTTAGAAACATAATGATGGGTGAAAAATAAAGCAAATCATAGTATATTACATGACATGACTATTTTGTATTGTTTAGGGATATACATCTGTGAAGTAAAACTGTAAGGTCAAGTGACTAAGAAACAGATTTAAGGATAGTGATGGCCTTTTGGCAGAGGGGCTATAGGCTATACAGGGTCTTATAAGGGAGTACACAAAGTAGATTCAGTATTATTCATAATCTAGTTCCTGAATGGAATAGTAAATTCATGGATATTGACTTTATAGTGTGTTACATATTCTTTTGTTTCTTTAAAAATTTATAATATAAAGGAGAAGGGAAGTTTGTAATTCATATTGTACCAAATTATACTTTTGAAGGTACATGCTTTCTGTTATGATTTTAACTTATTTGCAGACATATTCTACCAATTTTTAATGTCAGTTCTTGTCTATTTGAAAAATTTAACCTTATTTTCTTGAATTGCAGGACCATCTTTGGAAAGGGCACAACCAAGATCTAAAATGGTAAAACCAGGAAATCTGTGTTTGAACATCCCTTTAAAATTATCTTTCTCCTTGTAATGAAAAAATATCATTTGTCATCTCATAATTTTATCCTTGGTATCAGTTCCTTGTTTCCTTTAATTGTTCCAAGCTTTGCACACTTACTTCTGCCTTTTTGAATCATGTTGTTTTAAGTCTGTTTTACTCTGTGGTTATAGATATTTTTGACAGCTTTTCCTTTCTCTCTTAAGTTACATAATATATATCAGATCTCATAGAACTTTAATTATTCAGATTAAAAGTTGATAAAGAATATATTTTAAATGAAAAGAGAAAATTCAGTCATTTTAAAAGTATTAATCAAGAATCTTTTTATTCCTACAAATATTCATATAGATTCTGTCATAGTGTCAATTTTATAGCAAATAGCTAAATAGCTTGTATCTCAAAATATTGATCTAATATACTCAGGAATTTTTCTTCTAAAGACATCCAACAAAATCATTACCAAAAAGGTAGACGAGACAGTTGCATATGGGAGAACCAGACTTCCACGAAGAGCGGCAAAAACCAAAAAAAATTATAAAGACCTCTCAAATTCAGAATCAGAGGGCGAACAAGAATTTTCATGTTCATTTAAAGAAAAAGTTCTAGTACAGGTAAGTAGATACAATTCAAATTATTGACCCTTTTAAAATATTAGATATATATTTTGGTAAGAATGTCAGATTTATTTTGTCACTTCTTTTTAAGATTTAACCTATGTGAGAAAACATAAATTGATAACAATTGTAAACAATTTTGAATTCTAAAATTTTAAGTGAAATATGGGAACTCTGATTTCCCTAAACTGGAAATCATTTTCTTTGAACCATTATAGCATTTTATTTGTATCTATTAGGATATTTATGGTCTCATAGTCTCCGGTGAATTTGTCATATGCTTTCTAGTATATTAGAAAGTCTTCACTACTCATGTTGAGGCCCCCGTTATACCTGTATGTAGTGAAATAAGGCATTTTATAAATATTTCAATGTAATTTAAATTGTTCTATGTGTCCAAGTATAAATCATTTGCATTCATGAATAATTTGAAAGTTATCAATATTTTTAGGAGAAGATTCATTCCAGAAGCAAAACCATGAAACTGCCAAAAAAACAGCAGAATTCCTTCACTGCCAAAACACAAAAGGATGTATCAAAAGAATGGAAAATCTCATCTCTCCTCAAAGATGCTGGAAGAGATAATAGTCTTGACCCATCTCCTGTGTCTTTATCTGGGAGTCCATCATCTATAGAAGTAATGAGATGTCAGTGTCATTTTTTTCTTCTAGTTGAATATTTAGATAATTTCCTAGGCCCTTTCTATATTATATCTCTATGTGAAAACACAATTTGAAGACTAATTTTGGGGGGTATATTTAAGATTTTTACTAGTCAAAACTTCATTTTTATGTTAGTTAATGCTAATAACTTGGTCTTGCTAAGGCTAGTTGGCAACAATATTACTGTGACACTGAAGTTAGGAAGTTAAAGACCAAATACATTTTCCAGGTAAAATGGAAATAATTATGGGGCTTTCTGTTTTCTCATTTTTACATTTCATTGACAAAAGTCCCCAAGGAATATCATGTTGATTCTGTAGACTCACAGTGGATTATCTTCATAAACAATTGAGGCTTTGCTTTTATTTAAAAATAACTGGCAAAGAGAAAAGTTTTCTTTGGAGCTCTGACATAGGTATATGTTTTTCAAGTATAGAAACTATAAAAATAAGTATCTAGTTTTAATACCTTTTTCTTTTATGGATATTTTAAAGCATTTATAAGTGTCATTTTAGCTAAAATTGAAGGTTTATACCAGTTAATGTACATTTCCTCTAAAGTAGTTATTTTGTTCTTTTCTAGAATGTTTTCATAATGCTCAGGACCACTGTCATCTCAGACAAGCACACAGAAGACAGTTGCACATGCCCTGATTTGATCTGAAAACTATCTTTCTGAGAATTCTTTATACTAAGACTTATTTCAGTCATGAATTTTCTCATCCACATATAAAAGATTTAGATCAGATGATTTCCTAAGCCATTTTACCATAAAATTCTGTGACTTTAGTATCTCAGTACTGCCTATGGTGTTAGAATACTCAAGATAATAATTAGGTTGATCATTATAGTACAGCCCATACTATAGATATTTTTGTTTGAAAATGTTTGAAAGTTCTTATTGTTACAATTATGTTTTAAATTGAATAATTTTTTAAAGTCTTATATTTTACATATAATTTTATCTTGGTATATTGAAAGTTTATCCTTTCTAAATACAGCTAAAATTTGGGAATTTGCTAAATTATTATATTTTTAGAATTTAATACTATTTCTTAAGATGTCAACTGTCATCTCTTTTTGTTTGTATTTTGTGAGATAATATAGGTGTAGAGAAAATAACAGAAAGGGACTTTACTCAGGATTGTGACTGTGTAGCAGAATCAGTATCACCTGATCCAAAAACTTCATCACCTGAATCCTTAAACAGTGGAGTTGGAGGTCCAATAAAGTCATCCAGAAACAGTGAGAAAAATTTACTGTGTACAAGAGAAAGTTCATCAATTGCACAATCATTCTTTTTGGTAAGAAAAAAAATATGTGTATATATATATTTTTTATCAGATATACCTGAGGGAAGTAAATCATTTGCCGCTAAATCAAATATGCAGTGCTTGTCTACTTAAGGTTCTGAGTTTGGTCTTGGGGAGAGAGGAACTTACCAATAAGTAAAATAGCCTCAGTGAACTAATAGACTGATATGTTCAGGAGGACAGTGCAGTGATATGAGAACTACGGAGTACTGATAAGAATTCTGTAATAGAAACAGTCCCTTCCAAAGAGGTATTACTTGTTTGTCTACCTGTCAGAACTGCATTTCCTAGACTGGAATAGGCTTTTTCCTGCAGCACAGGCACTTCTTTCAGGTTTTACCAAAACTCAAAATCTGTAAACTTTTAGTTATTAAATCACAAGTTGACAAAGAATGTAGTTGAAACAGTATGACCATAGCGTTTGCTTTAAAGATTTATAGAGGAACTTTACCTATCAGTTTTAAACAGTATGACTATTAACTTAATGGTATATTGAAAATTTCTTTATTCTGCCACTGATATTGTTATTTGTACCATTTCTTATTGATAAAATATGTACATATATTCAAGTCTTTTAAAAAGACATTAGATATAGGGATCAAATATGGGTCAAAGTGAGGGTAGCTAAATATATAATGTCTACAAGTAGTAGTTTATAGTTTGAATTCTTTTTTAAGTTGTTTGTACTTCAGTGTCAGTTTACAATGCACCCCCCCCCCCACCTCCAACCCTCTTTTTGGCTTAGGTTTTATAGATGGCTTGATTTGGAAAATTTTGAAGTAGTAATAAAGTTACAGAACTGATTGCCAAGATAATGTAGTTCATTATAACTGAGTCTAGCTGAAAGTTCTGAATTAGAATTACATTAAATCCTGAGTCCACTGTTTGCTAGCTGTGAAACATTTTATAAGCTAATGAATCCCTCTGCACCTCAGTTTTCTCATCTGTAAAACAAGGCTATGAAAAACTAAATAGACTGATTATGTAAGCATTACCTGATACATGGTAAATACTCAAATATATTATTCTCCTGATATGTGCTAATCTCTGTATACAAAAATGGAATTAAGGAAGTTCAGCACACCTATAGCCACAATCTAAAATCTCTGAAAAAGCCAGCCAGCCTTCTGTCCCATGATTTTGAGTCAAGTGTTTTGGTTGTTTTTTTTTTAATATTTTAATTTTTTAACTAAAGGATAATTGCTTTATAGAATTTTGTTTTCTATCAAACCTCAACATAAATCGGCCATAGGTACACATATGTCCCCTCCCTCTTGAACCTCCCTCCGATCTCCTTCCTCATCCCACCCCTCTAGGTTGATACAGAGCCCCTGGTTGAGTTTCCTGAGACATAGAGCAAATTCGCATTAGCTATCTATTTTTCATATGGTAATGTAAGTTTCCATGTTACTCTCTCCATACATCTCACCCTCTTCTCCCCTCTCCCCGTGTCCATAAGTCTGTTCTCTGTGTTTGTGTCTCCATTGCTGCCCTGAAAATAAATTCTTCAGTACCATCTTTCTAGATTCCATATATATGCATTAGTGTACAATACTTCTAGGCTCTAGGTTC
The DNA here is from genome assembly GCF_029407905.1 of Bubalus kerabau. Lineage (NCBI taxonomy): Eukaryota > Metazoa > Chordata > Mammalia > Artiodactyla > Bovidae > Bubalus > Bubalus kerabau. The sequence continues at coordinate 57,261,947 of NC_073636.1, forward strand.
ATCCACCTCATTAGAACTGATTCATATGTGTTCCTTTTTATGGCTGAGTAATATTCCATTGTGTATATGTACCAAAACTTACCTATTTATCTGTCGATGGACATCTAGGTTGCTTCCATGTTCTAGCTATTGCAAATAGTGCTGCAGTGAACATCGGGATACATGTGTCTTTTTCAATTTTGGTTTCCTTAGGGTATATTCCTAGGAGTGGCATTGTTGGGTCATATGGTGGTTTTATTCCCAGTTTTTTAAGGAGTCTCCATACCATCTTCCATAGTAGCTATATCAATTTACATTCCCACCAACAGTGCAAGAGGTTGCCTTTTCTTCATACCCTTGCCAGCATTTCTCACATGTAACCTTTCTGGTGGCCATTCTGACTGGTGTGAGGTGATATCTCATTGTAGTTTTGATTTGCATTTCTCTAATAATGAGGGATGTTGAGCATCTTTTCATGTGTTTGTTAGCCATCTGTATGTCTTCTTTGGAGAAATGTCTGTTTAGGTCTTTTTTCCACTTTCTAATCGGGTTGCTTTGCTGGTATTGAGTTACATGAGCTGCATGTGTATTTTGGAAATTAACCCTTTGTCGGTTGTTTCATTTGCTATTATTTTCTCCCATTCTAAGGGTAGTCTTTTCACCTTGTTTATAGTTTGTTTTTTCTGTGAAAAAACTTTTAAATTTAATTAGGTCCACTTGTTTACTTTTGGTTTTGTTTCCATTACTCTAGGAGGTGGGTCATAGAGGATCTTGCTTTATGTCATCGAGTGTTCTGCCTATGTTTTCCTCTAGGAGTTTTATAGTTTCTGGTCTTACATTTAGGTCTTTAATCCATTTTGAGTTTGTCTTTGTGTATGGTGTTAGGAAGTGTTCTAATTTCATTCTTTTACATGTAGCTGTCCAGTTTTCCCAGCACCACTTACTGAAGAGGCTGTCTTTGCCCCATTGTATATTCTTGGCTCCTTTGTCAAAAATAAAGTACCAATATGTGTATGGGTTTATTTCTGGGCTTTCTATCTTGTTCCATTGGTTTATATTTCTGTTTTTGTGCCAGTACCATACTGTGTTGATAACTGTAGCTATGTAGTATAATCTGAAGTCAGGAAGGTTGATTCCTCTTAAAACCTCCATTCTTCTTAAAACCCCTTTGGCTATTCATGGTCTTTTGTGTTTCCATATGAATTGTGAAATTTTTTTGTTCTAGTTCTGTGAAAAATGCCATTGGTAATTTGATAGTGATTGCATTGAATCTGTAGATTGCATTTGGTAGTACAGTCATTTTTGCAATATTGATTCTTCCTACCCAGGAACATGGAATATATCTCTCCATCTGTTTATGTCATCTTTGATTTCTTTCATCAGTGTCTTATAATTTTCTGTATACTATTCTTTTGTCTCCTTAGGTAGGTTTATTCCTATTTTATTCTTTTTGTTGCAATGGTTGCAATGGTGAATGAGGTTGATTCCTTACTTTCTTTTTCTGATTTTTCATTGTTAGTGAACTGTTTTTACTCCTGCAGTGTTTTATGACCCTTTTATTATGTTTAACCAGTAGTTTTCACAAAGCATATATTTCAAACAACATTTTATATGAAACTTTCAGTGTGCCAACTATAAAAATGCAGCTATACTGTTTAAAGCAGATAGGTCTGAACCCTGACCTACATACCTTCCCTTTCTGATAATCCCCCAAAGGCACCTTTGCAAGACTCTTAGTTTCTACAGACCACAGTTTAAAACCATTTATGATTGATTAGACAGCCATGCCATGGTCCTTTCTTGGTATTGCTTCATCATCCTTCCTTTCCCTGAATCCTTTCTTTCGTTAGTATCCCATGTTGCAAATCTCAGCACTTAAGTCATCCCCACTCACCTACTTTGATGCTGTTTGCTAGATGAAATTTTGTTACATATTTATTGGCTGGACATTTACAGGAGACACTGTGTTTCCAATTTACTATTGACTCGTCATTCTAAGTCTCTCAGTCATGTACAACTCTTTGCAACCCCATGGACTATATAGAGTCCATGGAATTCTCCAGGCCAGAATACTGGAGTGGGTAGCCTTTCTCTTCTCCAGGGGATCTTCCCAAGCCAGGGATTGAAGCCAGGTCTCCCACATTGCAGGCAGATTCTTGACCAGCTGAGCCACAAGGGAAGCCCGACTCTTCATTAGGTATTGGAAATTTGCTATGTAAATTTGTTGTACCAGCTTACACTCTCCAACAATGATATGTGATATTGCCCATTTTTCTACTGTTTTTTAGTTTTTTCTTTTTTGCCAATCTGATGAATTTAAAATGTGTCTGACTTTAATTTGCATTTTTCAGATTAACTGCATCAGTGAGTATTTTCATATTTTTTGGCCATTTTGTAAATTGCTTTTTTTTTTAATTTTTAAAACTGTATTGATTTTTCCTATAAATTTGGAGTTCTTACTATATGTTGGATATTAATTATTGGTTATATCCAATGCAAACATTCCTTTTCTAGAATATAGCTTGTCTTTTCACTTAATTATGAAATTTACCAATCTTTTGTTTAAGAAATCCTTCCCTCAGTTATTGTCATAAATATATTTTCTCTACAAATGTTAGTTCTAAATTTGAGGTTTTCTGTTTTTCTAGGCTTCCTCTTTTTGCATATGGATAGTGAGTTAGTGCAATGTCATACATTGGATAACTGCTCCTTTCTCCATCATCTCTGATGACACTTGATGGCAAGCTCATGGGTCAGCTGTTCGCCCAGTAAAGTATAGGATAGTACCTCTCTCTGTCTCTATGCTAACACAGCATTACTTCAGTTTGTATATTAATAGTTTTATGCATACAGTGGTTTCACCACCCCCATCTTGACCCTCCTCTCATTATACTTCCAAATTATAAGCCCTGTACTTGGCGCATATAGTTTAAAATTAGTTTGTTTAAGGAAAGAATTGTTTTTTACCAATACTGAGATTTCTCATCCATATATTTCATTTTTCTCTCTACAGTTTGGTCTTATTTCCAACAAAGTTGTGCAAAATCTTCCACAAAGAAAGTTGTACTTCTGCAGTGCTTAATTGGCTTTTTACTTTACTGTATTAAAGAAAAAACTTAAATTGTTTTCTGCGTTTTTAACTTTTTGCTTTTGTATAGAAACACTGTTGATTTTTATATCTCCCACATCCTTGGCAAATTCTATCATACTTACCTGCTTAAATTCTCTTGAATTTTCAAAATAGGTAATCAAACTGTTTTTATGGTAATTTTCTCATTTTCTCTTCCAATCCTTGTATACATGGTCTTTTCAAGGTGACTCTGACATGTGGAGCAATGTTAAATAGATATCGTACTAGTATGTATGCTTATCGATAGTTTTTAATAGATACTTGTTAGCAAATTAATGTTCTAATTGTTTAAATGCCTTATTTCACTTATGAATGGGTGTTGAATTTTAGCAGTGAACTAGTTATTCCCTCAGAATTTAAGTAGTTTTACTTTAATGTCTTTGTATTTTTCTTTAGTTTTTTTTTAACTTCCTTTGGGTTTCTGTATGTCTTGTTCATTCATAGCACAGTTAAGTATAATACTGTTGTGAATAGAAGTAGTACAGTTGTGATACAGTTGACCCTCTATATCTGTAGGTCCACATCTTTGTCAGCCAACCATGGATTCAACCAACTGTGAATCAGTACTTCATATGTAGGACATGAGCATCAGTGGATTTTGGTATTTGCAAGGGGTCCTGGAACCAGTTCCTCCTATCCCCCACAGATACTGAGGGAAGAATGTACTTGTGCTCAGTTGCTCACTCTTGTCCGACTCTTTTCAACCCCATGGACTGTAGTGGGTTACCATGCCCTCCTCCAGGGGATCTTCCCAATGCAAGGGATCGAACCCGGGTCTCCTGGATTGCAGGCAGATTCTTCACCATCTGAGCCTCCAGGGAAGCCCAATTGCAACAGCTATTCAGATGTAAACAGTTATACTTGAGGAAAAATTTATGGAAATTGAACCTCCAAATATGAAAGTCATATGGTACTACAGCCAGTAAGCTTTCCTTAAACTAAAGTAGTTCTTAATAAGAATCAGATTACAGGCCTTTAGTAATAGTTATAATAATTTAGTATTTTTCACCTGTTATCTGAAAGTGTGATGTTTAAAATATGTAGGATGGTTTGATCATAGAAAAAAAGTTGAAATACTTACAATGAGAAAGTCTTAAATAGGCTATCGCTTTAAACCAATGACTTACATATTTATAATTAAGACTTAGTGGTTTCATGATTATATAGAAATTTGGTTGAGTTTTTCCACTATAAAATTCAACCAACAAAAATATTAATATTTAATAACCTATAAAATACAGAATGTTAGGACAGAATTATAGCTTGGAGTGGGCTGGGTTTTGGGCTATACCAGCCTCCACTCAGGACAGGTTGCTATATATAGACTGAGTAGAGAAACATCATTAACTTAAGTATAGAAGGGGAACTGGAAATGGACACAGATTTTCAGAAAACAGGAAAAAGACTAATTTGGCTAACACATTTGTATTTGAATCAGTAAGACATAAGGTTAGAGGACAAAGATGTGGCTTAAAGATATAATTTGAAGGAAGTAGTTTAGACTTTTCTTTGGCTTCCCTCCTGACTCAAAGAAATCAAACTCCTAATAAGGAAGAATTGAAAAATAGGATTAGTTTTAAAAAGCAGCTCAAAATTATTGCTGTAATTTAAGATTGAGGTTAACATAAGGATTTAGGAAAATGCATAACAGTGTGAGAGATTAAAAAGGGATAGAAACAATGTGAAGAAAAAAACCAAATTGATAGCATTTGCAACTTATTGTCTATAGAACTTGAGAGAGAGATGGTCAAAGGTGAATCCAGGAGTACTTACACAGAATGTTTTTCCAATTTCTGATACTTATCTTAGAAAAGTCATTCAGCATCTCCATTATCCACGTCTAGTGAAGAAAGAGAGAAAACATGGTACGGCATGCCCTGTGACTCCAGACATATGTCAGGTTTGTGGTCAAAGACTTGCTTTTTAAAAAATGCATAATAATTACTGAAATACTACTGTGAAATTTCACCTAAAGAAATTATGTTTTTATAATTATACCATTATTCAATTTAATGTCAAAATTATATAGGATTTAATGCAGTTGTCTAAAACTATACAAACGGAAACAAGGGCTTTTTTAAATAAAAGCAATCATATATTAGGTATTTTTAATTAAGATTGTAGCACTGTTATTTACTGTTCCTAAGGCTGTATACAACATCTTAGTCGCAAACGAATGTACACGGAAGATAGTCTAAATAATTCTGGTGAAGTGGAAGAAGAAAGAGCAAACTTGCTTCCCAAAAAACTCTGTAAAAGCAAAGATGCAGATCATCACACCTACAAAGGTAGGTAGATCAGATGCCTATGTCAAAATGCAATTAATTTGGAAAGTGGTTTCTTCAATTTTGAGTGACTTCTTTCATAAAACAAATTCCTTTGTAAAGATAACTTTGGATAGATCCAAGGAGGATGCTTTATCACAAAGTTCACTGTATTTTACTGTTATAGTAAGCATGATTTTACTCATAAGTCTTCCTCATCACTACCATATACAGGCTTTACTACAGTATTAACTGATAGATTAGCATATCACTAAATAGTTGGGTTATTAATGTGCAAGTAGTAAAGAATTAGTTTTTTAAAAAATCAATCCAAATATGTTCCATTTTAATGTTACTGTTTCTGCCTTAATTCCCATGCTGAAAGGCTTTTTATAAGTCAGAATATTTTAAATGAAAAATATGCCTATGATTTATAATCCTTAGATTACATATAGAATCTGAAAATAAGACATTGTTCTTAGTCTCATGACAAAGAAGGTAAAATTTGTAACAATGCATATCTTAATTTTAGCTGATTGTCTTCATTTTTTTAGTGTCCGAAAGTATATCTCCGTTATCAGCAAATGACTTTTCTATTCCTTTGGAGAACTGGGAAACTGAAATTTCAGATGTAGGGATGATGATGTGCGAGCAGCTCAATACAGAATTTCAGAGGAAAGTTAATGTGAGTTGTCATCCTTTAAATTATGATAATGTGCCACACTTTCTACTAGACTGTCAGTTCAGTTAACCCTTCGGCAACAAAACACCCATTCATGAACTCAGCTTTCCTCATGCACTGGTAAAAAGCTGGAATGATTCATGAGCCAAGTTTTTCTAAAATTTTATATTACCCATATTCTTTACCTATGGGTTCTCTTTGTCCTATTTTCCTTTTCAGTTTAACATTGAGTCTTCTGTGATTTTTCTTTTTTCTGAACAATTTTCTTTTTTTGCCTAGTCTTTAATACATTTTTAAAATCTCACAGCAGTAACTGCTTGTGAGGGTACTATATAAAGTATAGAGGAGGAACAGCCTCAGTCAGAAACCCATTTCATTTTGTTTCACCAGTTCTGTACTTAAGTTCCTTAGTTATTGTGGTTCCAGTGAGGTGATATTTGCAAAAATACTTCCTAAAATACAGTAATTCTAAATTACTGTTTTCTCCACTCATCTCTTTTTCTCACATGCCTATATTTAGACAGTTCTTTTTCCCCTCCTGTTAAGACATTTTCCTGCACAGGTTATCAGCTCTCTTTCTTTGCTTTTTTCTTTTCTTCATGGGTAAACTCTGAAATTATTTAAGATTCTGTAGATTTCTTTTGAGTTGATTTATCCAAGGTCACCCTCGTCTAAACAGAGAAGCCCTGATTCGTACATTCTGCATATCTGTGACTAGATGTGGATATGTTTTATGGAAAATGGTAGTAATTTTGAGTGTGACTCCTGGGCTGTGTTCCTGAAGAGAATTATAATCACTAGCATTTTGGTAAATGTGATGTACTTATGAAAATAACTAGCAATTCCAACCCTCAGTCAGAGCCTTCCTGGTGGGACTGAGCTTATTCATTAACACTTACAGTTTAAATCACTTGACTTTTTAATTTTTCACTGTTCTAAGTTCTTAGTCATTTATATTTCATGGAAAAGGCTTTGGTCTTAATATAGTCTTGGTTAGATTATTTTGTAAAGATTTTTCAAGTTATAAAATGAGTGTTTTTCAGATACGCCACAAAATGATGGATTATTTTACTAAACAGACTTGGAAAACAATTCAACAACATATAAAAGCAATCAACCAGAAGATTCAGGAGTACAGGTCTGTGCTAAAAATCCCTTCTGAAATATCCTAAGTGCTTTGTATTCTGAGTGCTATCATTTTTTTAAAAAATCTCATTTTCTTTCTTTAATAGGATCAAAAAACTTGACAAGTTCCAATTCATCATCATAGAGGAGCTAGAGAATTTTGAGAAAGATTCACAGTATTTAAAAGATTTGGAGAAGGAATTTGTGGTTTGTGCTTATAAGAGTTTAAAAATAATTGTAAAACCTCATTTTTAAAGAGCTGCACTCAGGAAAACTTCTATTAACCTTCTACTTTTAGACTATACCATAAAGGTTTTTGTTTTTTAGGACATAATTTAGTTTTATCCTAGATTTTTAGTTAGTTTCATGTACATACACTAAAAATACAGACTTAAGTTTATGATCAAGGGGGATTAACGTACATACTACTATATATAAAATGGTAAAAGAACAACGACCTATACAGCCAAGTATATTCAATATCTTGAAATAACTTAAATGGAAAAGAATCTGAAAAAATACATGTATGCATGTGTAACTAAAATCACTTTGCTATATATATATCTGAAACATTGTAAATCAACTGTACTTTAGTAAATACACATATATATATAAAGTTTATGACTACCTTTTACAGGGATAAAGTCTGAAAGAGTTTATGACATCTGCAATATTCTTAGCATATAGCCAGGTTGTTTTTTAAATTAGAAATAAATATAGTAAATTCTACTGTTTAAATTTTTAGTCATAACTACAGTATAACTAGTTTTGTACTTTTAAATTTAGGACTTTCGGGAAAAGGTATTCCAGCAGTTCAGTGCCTATCAAAAACGTGAACAACAGAGGTCAGTATGACATTCTTAATGATTAGAATATATAACAAGACTTTTTGGTCAAAAAATTAAAATTATATATACTATATTATAGTAATTTAATTTGTTAAATACCAAAGTAAATGCACAGGTAACTTTCATTATTTTAGACTTCACATTTTAAAAGCTTCATTGGACAAGAATGTCTTCTACAGCACTGCTTGTGAAGAAAATATTGTTACATCTCAGGTATAAATTCTGTATTTTTGTATGTAATCTCTCAATATTGGTTAGTCCAACTTTTTGCTGTGAACTAAGTAAATTCCATGGAAGAAATTATTTATTCACAGATGTGTTTGATGAAAGAAAACATGAAAATGCTGCAAGACAGACTTCTTAAGGAAATGGTAAATCAATATCTAGTTTGGGTTTTTCAAATGGAATGATCAGTCATGCTTTTATGTGTTTAAATGAGAAATTCTTCCACAGGTCTTTTCTTTTTGGATTGAAACCACGGGGGTTCTTTTAGTTCTTTAAAATGGGAGCAAATTTATAGTAGAAAATAGGGGTGATTTTAAATGAGTGTCTCCTTAAAAGAAAGAGCAATTTAAAAGGAAGCTAGAATAATTATTTCTTTGTATGTATCTAAGCAAAGTGCACCACAGCAGTCTTGCTGTGTCTTCTGAAGGAGAAGGGGTGTCAGGCAGAGCAAGAAAGAATTTTCATGTACTATATTTGAGGATAAAATTAGCTGATTTTGCAGAGGTCTAGTAGACAAGCAACTGGATTCTGGGGGAAGAGCTCACCAGGGTGGGGAACAGGGAAGGTGTCTAAAGGTGCTGTCCAGGGAAACATGCCTTTGGTGGTTCCTCAGAGATAGAGGCATTTCTGTGTATACTACAGGATATTTTAATATACTTTGATTAAATTTTAATAGAACCTCAGTATGCTGATAGTAGAGGCTAAGACGATAGTTGTTACTAAGCCAGTTTAGCTGGAAGCACATAAGCTAACTAACTAGACTGATCCTTGTTGAAGTTCTTTTCTAGACTGTGGATTTAATATTTAAAGGAAGTAAAAAATTTCATTGATTTGGGGTTTAAAATTGATCTCTCAGTTGATCATCTAAATATATATCTAAAATATCAGTAATAAGCATATAGTTCTGTAGATACCTAGGAACAGCCCTTAGGGGATTGGATAGGATGATAGTTTTACAGTGAATCACTGTTCAAAGTGATTTTTTTTTTTTCTTGGCCACAGCAAGAAGAGGAGCTTCTCACTGTACGCAGAGGACTGAGGTCATTATTCATGGCTCATGAGAGAAACAGTGTTTGATGTCTAGTTGTTCTCAACAAGTTTTATCCAATTATTCCTGTTTAGCTTACGAAATACCAGAGTAGCTCTATAAAGAAAAGACATGCTACCCAAGCAAGAGTACCTCTGTAGAACCCTCTAAATTCAAAGAACTGTCTGTCCTCTGCTGGATAAGAAAGAACCTGTAATCACCATAACATGACTTAGCCCCGAAGCCTTTTGTCTGTGCAATACTTTTTTCAGAAAGCTTTGGGAAACCAATCAGTAGAAGGAATTGGCTTACTTTTATAGTAATATTTACATGAGACAAATATTACCAAGTTAACTATACTCATACAACTAGTTATTAAAATCTATCATATAAAATATATTTTAAATGCAAACAGTTTGAACTAAATATATAAAGTATTGTTAAAATTTACTAGTTTAGAACATGGTTCAAATAATAAAATTTAGTGATGCATAGAAGGGGACGAAGTCCGATTTAAAATGCTTACCTGAGTGTACAGCAGTACTTTCAGCATACTGTTGGAGAGAGTATTTATTCAGCTATGGCTCCATTGTATTAGAAGGCACTAAATAGCCTAACAGAGTTATCATTTTAATTCTAGGTACACATATTATTAACTCAAGCAGGCTGTTTTGACAAGTACTTTTTAAGCCCTAGGGTTCACTGTAATATTTTGCTAGATTAATATATGAAAATGAATACATAGTTTGCTTTAATTGTGTAATAAAGTTGAAATAAATGCTGTAACTTGCATGTTATACAGTTATTCTAATTTTTTTTGAATATCCTCCAGTCAGACATCTGAAGTATACCATCATACCATCTCACTTTACCATTATTTAAGTGCAGTGGTAAAAGTGGGTTCTTAGTCTAAATAAGCAAAAAAAAAAAAAACCTTTGCATCATAGCTTTATTCCACTGTTAGCATCAGCTAAGATTTATTGATAGCATAGCAGAAATTCTACTTCAGGAAACAGTGACAAATCTGCATTAAAACAACTCAGGAGTTGTAACTCTGTGTTCCCCCATGAGACTTCAAAATTAATCCATTATGGCACACATACTTTTTTATCTCCACCCCTTGGCCAGACTTCCAAGACCTCTAAACCCATGCTGATTCCCATACTGTTTTGTATGTGTAATCCCCCCCAGGTGCCCGCTTTCTCCCAGCTCTTTAATAAACCATTCTGCTTTGACCTTGTCATTATCAGTAGTTGTGCCCTGAATCTCACTTCAGATGTTAATCATCCCACCCTGCTTTCTAGAGTAGTCCCAGGCTGTTTACTCCACTACTGTCTGCTATGCTTGTTAACCCTCTTGTCCTTCCTTCCTTGCCTTACCGATTTTAGAGTCCTTAGTCCTAGACAGTACTCTCACCCTCTCACCTTTCCTCAGCTTTTTATGTACTAGTTCAAACCCTTCATTCCACAACTTGAACATCACTTGAGAAAAACAAATATGTGGTCATAAATTTAAACCTTAATTATATTTCTTTTTTTTTTGGCTTGCTTTTTTATTTTTTAAATTTACAATATTGTATTGGCTTTGCCATATATCAAAATGAATCCGCCAGAGGTATACATGTGTTCCCCATCCTGAACCCTCCTCCCTCCTCATACCATCCCTCTGGGTCGTCCCAGTGCACCAGCCCCAAGCATCCAGTATCGTGCTTCGAACCTGGACTGGCGACTCGTTTCATATATGATATTATACATGTTTCAATGACCACATATTTCAAATGGCTATATTGCATTGCTCAGCAATCCTTATCCTGCCCTGTTTAATTGCCTTTACCACATTTCCAGAGCATTATTGTATATCAGTACCTCTTTACCTTTTAGGGTATGGCCTTACCTCATACTTTCCTCATCTCTTCTCCCTAAAATCTAATATGTTACCTGCATCAATACTGCCATTTCTGATTTCTCACACATTTCAACAGCAGATAACCCTCATTATTTCAGGACAGTCTAATCACCTGGAAGTACTCTGAATCCTGTTGTCTTTGACTTCTCCCTATTGGTGTGTATAGCCCACGCTTATTTAAAAACATTTTTTTAAAATGGACTTTAACATCACGTTCCTTTTTAACTGCTGCCCTTCATATGTAATTCTCAACCTAGCTTTACACAGAGCATAGCAAGAGAGTTTTCTCTAGTTACTATCTCAATTCGTACTTCTTACTTGCTCCTTACCATCCCTCATAGAGTCCAGCTTCTATCTCTAATTTCACTGAAACAGCTTTTATCAAAATCACCAGTAATTTTACCAAACCTTACCTCTGTCATCTTAGCTTCTCAGTGCCATTCCGTGGTTAAAAACCCTTGGCTGACACAGATTTTCCACTCTTTCTTATCTTATTCCTAACTTCCCTTTTACCTCTTAAGACTAGGAATGAGCTCCATATTATTACTTTTCTTCAATCTAAACTTTCTCCTTAGGTGTTTTTATCTGGTACCAATTAATAACCATAACTTCTAAATGTAGAAACATTCTGACCTTTACTTTGGACATTAGTGTGTTATATACATTGTTTTAGGGCTTACGTGGCGGTTTAGTGGTAAAGAATCTGCCTGCTAATGCAGGGGATGTGAGTTCAATCCCTGGGTCAGGAAGATCCCCTGGAGGAGGAAATGACAACTCATTACAGTATTCTTGCCTAAAAATTCCACGGACAGAGGAGCCTGGTGGGCTGCAGTCCATAGTGTCTCAAAGTGTTGGACATGACTGAGCAACTAAACAACATCATATACTGTTTTACTGACAGTTTTAATAAACATCTCAATTCTCCAACTCTTGCTTTCTCAGCAGTCTCTCTCACCACCAAAGGGGGAAAAAAAACATAAACCTGTTCTTCCATCTCAGTAAATGTCACTTTTATCCACCTAACTAGACAAGCCAAAACCTAGGAGTAATTCCTGATTGCCTATTTTTCTTTGGCCAGTTAATTGATCAACAAGTCCTGTAGATTTTACTACCAAAAGATGTTCTACAAATATACATACTTTGTCACTTCCACTGTCACTACCTTTGACAGTCTCAGCATCATTTCTTATATGGACAGTTTCAACAGCCTCCTAAATAGCTTCCCAGCATTCATACTTGCCTTGTAATTTACAGCCTCTTATTTACTTAGCAGCCAATATATTCTCGCTAATTCATAAATCATACCATGCTTATGACTTCCATATGTAAAACTCTCCAGTGACAATACATTCTTAAATAACCAATGGGTCAAAGAAGAAATCACAAGAGAAATTAGAAAATACCACGAGGCAAATGAAAATGCAGCATACTCCAAGCAGTGCTCAGAAATTTATAACTGTACATTTATATATATATATATATTTTTTTAAGAAGTGAAGAAAGATCTAAGTTCATAACCCAACTTTAAAAAACTAGAAAATGAGTGAATATACCCAAAAGTATCAGAAGGAAGGAAACAATAGATATTTTAGATTTTTTAAAAAGAATAGAAAAACAGAAAATCAAACCAAAATTGATTCTTTGAAAATATCAAGAAAATTGATAAGCCATTTGTTAGACTAAGTAATAGAGACTAAAATTTCTAAAAGCAGAGTTGAAAGATCTGAAAACTAAAAATTACAAAACACTGTTGAAAGAACACTTAAGTGGAAAGACATCCCATGGTCATCCCCTCTGATTCTAAGACTTAATAATGTTGAATGGCAACAGTCTACAGATTTAATGCAGTCCCTATCAAAATCCCAAGTCCTTCCTGCAGAAATGAAAAGGCCAGTCCTGAAAAACACATGGAAATGGAAGGGATCCAACATAGCAAAATAATCTTGAAAAAAAATAATAAAGTTGGAGGATTCACAGTTCCCAATTCCATACTACTACAAAGCTAAATTAAAATAATGTGGTACCTACATAAGGACAGACATACAGACCAAAGAAATAGATTTGAGAGTCTAGCAATAAACCTGTTCATCTGTAGTCCAGTTGAGTTTCATCAGGGGTACCTAGACCATTTGATAGAAAAATAATAGTCTCTTCAGCCACTGGTTTTGGGAGAACTGGATAGCCACATGCAAAAATGGGACACCCTTACCTTACACCATATATAAAATTTAAATGGATCAAAAACCTATAAGAACTAACACTACAAAACCTATAGGAAAAAAACATAAGAATAAAGATTCATGACATAGGATTTGGCAATGGATTTTTAGATATGACACCAGAAACACCAACAACAGGAAAAAAAAAAAGCAATTTGGACTTCAAGAAATTTTTTTTTAAAAAGGATTTTCATGCAAATAATACTTTCATAAAAGGAAAAAAAATTACAGAATTGGAGAAAATATTTGCAAATCACATCTCATTAGGGTCTAGTAGCCAGAATATACAAAGAATTCTTATAGGTTGAAAACAAAATGCCAAAAAACCTAATTAAAATATCAGCAAAGGACTTGAACCACCATTTCTCCTGAGAAGACACACAAATGTCTAACAAACACACAAACATACACTGAGCATCATTAGGAAAATGGAAATCAAAACCATAGTTAGATCCCAACTTTATACCCACTATGATAGTTAGAAACCAGAAAGCAAGTTTGGCAAGGATGGGCAGGAATTGAAACCCTTGTGCGTCTTATTTTTGGCAGAGGGTCGGGACAGGGGAATGTAAAATAATGCAGCTGCCATGGAAAACAGTTTGGTGGTTCCTCAGTTAAACAATTACCATGTGACTCAGCAATTCCACTCTTAAGTTATATACCCAGAAGAACTGAAAATAGATAGATACTTAAGAAATACTTCTGTACAGGAATATTCAAAATAGCACACTATTCACAATAGCCAAAAGGTGGAAACAGCCCAAATGGCACTCAAATAAGCAAGCATGTAGTATATCTATGTAATGGAATATTTTTTGGCTGTAAGGGGAAAGAAGTGTTGATTAGCCTGACCGTGTGGATGAATCTCAAAAACATGTTAAGTGAAAGAAAATAGACACAAAAGGTCACATGATGCATGATTCAATTTACTGTAATACCCAGAATGTATAAATTCATAGAAACAGCAAATTAGGCATGGGATCTTCTTCAGGTATGATGAAAATGTTCTGGAACCAGACAGAAGTGGTGGCTGTATGAATTTGTAAGTGTGTTGAATATCATTTGTTCTTCAATATGGTCAGTTTTATGTTACCTGTATTTCACCTGAATGTTAAAAATAACAGCAAAACAACAAAGAACCTTTTCAGAGGTTTCCTGTGCCCTAAAAGCCAACTTTTATATATATATATTTCTAGAACCTAAAAGAGTGCTTGGAGACATAGGCTTGCACAAAGTGAATAAGTGAGTGAGCAGATATAGTATGTTCCTGGAGGACCAGTGTGCCTTATAAAACTTTCAGTTCCTCAAATCCTGTATAGTGTTTGTATTTCTATCAAAGTTAATAACAAAGTATTAGCCAGTCATATGAGCATCTATTATATGACATGCCTGTACTCAGGTCTAGATACAGAGATAATAAATGAACTGTTTCCTTGTACTTAAAAATGGAATCTATGTATTTTTAAAAGTCATGTAAAATCACAGGGATTTCTATTTTATTGGCACCTTTGACAAATTGTGTAGGCAAATCAGATATTCACAGGCTTCATTACCAAAGAAGATATTAAATTTGTAATGGTTTTTGTTTTTAAAAACACATTGGGTCAGAAAAGCCAATAGAAATACTCTAAAACAACATTTGCCATGTGGTGCTAAGTCGCTTCAGTCATGTCGAACTCTTTGCAACCCTATAGACTGTAGCCCACCAGGCTCCTCTGTCCATGAGATTCTCCAGGCAAGAATACTGGAGTGGATTTGCATTTCCTTCTCCAGGGGATCTTCCCAACCCAGGGATTGAAGCAACAATTCAATATTTTTTTTCTTCAGGAATACAGATTGTTGAATGAGATCTGTGTGTTGTACTGCCTTGAATTGTAAATAACATAGTTTTGGTTTAAGATTTGATAACAATAATTTTCAATAAAAGGAAGTTGGAACAGTGAGTGGTCATACTAATGAAACATATGCCCTTGATATCAGTAGCACCTTTGTTATTTACCCAACTTGCACTTGATGCATGTCAAAGTACTATTGTCAGTGTGAGCTTATAATGAGTTTGAAATTTGCAACAAACTTGATGTTAAAATTTTTAAGCTTAGAAACAAACAAACCTAACTGTTCTGTGTAACTCAGCATCTTCTATTATTTATTTTCTTAAAAAAAATATATATATTTTCGAGCAGGAGTAGGCAAACTGTCTTTTAAAGGGCTATACAGTAAAAAAAAAAAAAGTTTAAGAGCCAAAAGGTAAATTTAAAGATCTCATGTATGTACTTGTATAAACTTGTCAAATATAACTGTTTAAAAATGTAAGTACCATTCTTACCTTGCAGACCATTAAAAAAAAAAAAGGCAGATCTGGTCTGTGGGCTATAGTTTGCAAGACCCCTCTTTTAGAAGAAACATTTGAAAGTCAGAGATCTCTGTTCTTTATTACAAAATTTATTTCTCAATTTATCTTACTGTAGTGAGTTAAAGCAGTTTTGCATTAGCAGAGGTTAATGATCATGTTAATTAATATAGCTAACACTTCTTGATTTTCCCATTTCAGACATATTAAAAAATAAATAAGCATTGTAACTAATGACTTCTATGTCTTACCTGGATCACAGTTTAACACCACGTTGGTGCAGGTTTACCACTGTGTGGTCAAATTGTTCCAGAAGGCATTGGAAAGGACATGGAAGAGAGAAAATTTTTGCAGCATTAGTACGGCCAGGCAGAAACTTAAATACTAAGCTCTATAGACATTATTGCAGAGACTTAAAAGCCACATGTTCCTGACACCATAGATGCCCAGCACATGTGTGGGCAGTAGACTGTGTGGTTTTTATCTAGCATTTAATTCCTTCTTAAAACCAGTCTAGGGTGATGAATTCTGCTTTCTATGGCCTCAAGGCCTAGGGTGAAGCTACTCTACAGATGCTAGAGGTAGTTTTCTTTAGCCATCCCATTACCACCACATAATATGTCTAGTTATGTCTAGGTTCATTAATATTGATTAAAATGTCAGTAAGCATGGGAGAATCATAAGTGCCATGAATAAACACTTAAAATAGAATTCTAAGCACTGTTGGGACTTCCCTGGAGGTCCATTGGTTATGGCTCCAAGCTTTCACCGCTGAGGGCCCGGGCTTCAGTCCCAGGTCAGGGGACTAATATCCACAGGTTGTGAGGAGGCCATTACAAAAAAAAAAATAGAAACGATCCTTAGCATTGTAAAAATTGGAGCAAGCTCTTAGATCCTTCCTGTCGGACCTGAAGTAAATTTGACTTTCTGTATTTTGAGTTGTTTATGAGCATCTTCTGAGATGTTTGTTTCACATGAAGAACTCTGAAAAAATATTCTGGAAAAAAAAAAAACCTGGGTAAATAGGTATTGGAATAATGTTGAACTAGTAATTTTAGCAGTATAATTAGAATTTTGCATTTCTGAACTTGACTTTGCTATTGAAGAACTGTGGATATATAGCTAAAATCTGACTTTCAAACTTCGACTGTACAATAGGATACCTTTTAGACTTGTAATTACCTTGTGTTTCCACAAGGTGGACCCTCTATGTTAGCTGTTTTTTTTAATCCATTCAGTTGTCCACAGCCCCTTTAAAATTTTTTAAATGTACTTTTTACAAAGTCATAGGATGTACTATTCTTCCTATCATATTGGCTTAAAACTTGATGCTTCTGGCTGTGATTCAGTTTCTTGTCACAAAATTACCAATTAAGTTTTTAAAAATTTTAAAACTCCTTAAAAATAATTTCCTTAATGACTTAATATTGTTACTTTAATAGTCATTTTATTCTGTTAAAATTATTTGTCAAGTTAATGCACAAGAACCTTATTAATGACTACTAATAGTAGTCTGATAATTCAGATACTGTATCTAATTGTTATTGAATAAGAAAGAATTATTTTTTCTAAGTCTTCAGCTCCTAAGTATATAAACTTTCTCTTCAAATTTACACAATATATTTAAATTTATATCCATATGCATGTATATCACCAGTATCATGTGATTAATGAATTGATTTTTATTTCTGTTCCTCCAGCTAACTAGGATGAGAGACTGGAGATGCCACATCATACACTTACTTAGTGCAGGATTACACACACTTAGGTGCCGAGTAAACATGCATACTTGATTCACAGTTTTAGGTTATCTCAACCTCTAAAATACCTAAGAACATGAAATATGGAAATATAATTTAGGGTAATAGTTTATGATTAATACAAATACAGTAGTAGAAGTTAGATACCTTTGCAAATATTTTGATTACAATGAAAATGTCTTCCAGTTTTATATTTTAGAACCCTTGAGTCTAGAACCAAACCAAACTCTGCTTTGGATATCTTGTACTTTATCATAAATCTTTATTTATCTATTAGTTGTGCATCTTTAGTTGGGCAAAAACCCTGAATTTGTGCCCCATCTATCAGATTGTCTTTAACTAAAGCTACAGTTTAGATATATTCTCAGCAGTGATCCTTTTTGCTTTGGGGGCCAGGATATTTCTATGTGATGAAGATTGAAATCTTATTTTTATATAGGTTGGCTCCAATTAATATTTTTAATTGAATAAAATATAAAATAGGAAGCTGCTACTATGTAGCTTAAAATAGAAATTATTTAGAGGGTTGACTGACCACAAATAACAGCTTACATATAAAATATACATACATAAATATAAAATATATATATATATACACACACACATAAATGCTTATAAAATTAAGAGATTGGCTTCAAGTTAGAAAAGATTTAGATATCATTCCATAGACACAGAAATTGAGGCTTTTAGCAAAGTCAAGTGATTCACAGAAGGTTACACAGCATGAAGAGGCAGAGCTAGAATTTTTCTACCATACACTGATTTCTTATAAAAAGACTACAGTTCGACAAACTAACAGTATGTTTGCTTACATCTAGGATTGATCACAAATCCCTTAAGACAGAGTGCTGCCACAAGGGCTGAGCAGTGGGCTCCTGACCCACTGCAGCCACAGAGCAGCACAAGAAAGGTCATGGGAAGTAGTGAGGTAGCTTGTGCGGTGAGAAGTCACAGAGGACATTCAGCTGCTCCACGGCTACCTGACAACCACACCCACATGATGGACTGGGCACTTTGCTGGTACTTCACACACACACTTCCCCTCCTTTTTCTCATTTAGAGATTCCAATTGTGGTATGTGTGTGTGAGAGAGCGAGACTGGGGTGGGGTTGGGTGGGGAGCAGGTGGGAGAGCTTCCGGCAGAGGAAATAAACACCTTGCTGAGTGTTGCAGAGCCGGGATCTGGGCACAGGTTCTGCAAGATCCCAATGGTGTGATGGAAGCACTGTGCTCCTGGACTCAGTGGACCAGGAGGGCAGGCTCATTTTTGCAACGATACTTACTCAAAAGCTAAGTAAAAATATATTCCAGGGAACATTTATTCTTATTTAACTTACTTTCCCCTCTTTGTACCAAGGGGTTACCTTTTACGTTTGTGCTGGGATAAATATCCTCTTAGAGCTCCACTCAATCTAAACCTTTGTCTCTTACAACGGAGTCTTTAATAATGTTTGCAAATACGAAATTAAAAATATTCTTAGAGGTCGTCATTTTCCTTTTAGTAGTTTTTCAACAAGTTACTTATTTCTAGGTTTATTACTCCAATGATTTATAAACTTAACTTGAAAAAGATAATTTGATTTCCTAAGGCACAAACCACAAATACTAAAAGAATTTACAAAACACACAAAAAGTTTGAATTCTCCTGTATTTGGCTTTTGATGGCTCAAAAATAATAAGATTTGACTTGTTGCACAGATCCTTTTTCTAAAAAAATCTCTTACCCCCACCCCAAGAAACTGTAACACCCAGGTTAATTTCCTGCAATAAGTGGTCATTTAATTAAAGAACAAAATTAACAGGAATCAAAATGTTGCAGCTGTATTTTTTGTTAGACATTATATAAAAAAAGAAAAAGTATAATACAGTAAATCATTTTGTATAACAGGAACTTAAAGAGTTCTCTAATTGTGATGAGAATAAAAAGGTCTTTTCCACATGGTACTGAAGACACTGCGTACACGTCCCTTGGTCACAGCCTCAGTGTGGTAACCCTGCACACGCACGTCACCATCCTCGGTCACACCGCAGAACTGCAAAACAAGGCGGGAAGGCAAACAACAGTCTTCTTCAGGTCGAGTCCCTGGGGTCTCTTCTGACCCCAACAGTTGACACTCCTCAGGCCCCAGAGAGTGAAGGGTGTCCTCTGGTCATTCTCTCACAGGTGAGCGTGGCCAGGATTTCACCTGTGTGTGTGGTCCTGCTTCTCTGGCAAACACAGCCAGGTAGTCATGAGCTGAACTTCAGGAAAGCTCCCTGATGAATGTTCAGTGTTGGTATCAAAAATTAAGCACAATTCTTCTCAGAAGAAAATCTCTATGGCCTGTGGAATCTAGAAGTTGTAAAAAGACAAGGTTATACATATCTAAGTTTAAATTGCCAAAAACTTTCCACAAATTACTCTGTTGCTATTAAAATCTTTGTGGAAGTCCAACATGTAAAACATGAGGCTGGACCTGCCTGGGTTATAGTGGTGTACAGCCTCGGAGGGCACCCACCGCTCAGGCCCCATCATAACACAAAAGGAATCAGATGGTGAATTCTTAAGCCTATCTAAAACTTAGCTTGAAAACTGCTAGGTAGGCCCTTGAAGTTCACAAAAACAGCAGGGCTTTGCTGAACCAGCAGAGGTAATGAACTGATTAACAAATGATTGGATATTATAGTAGAGTTATAATTTTGTTCTTGTAGAGTTGAAAATGTGTTTGTGGTACTGTTTAATGCAATTAAAATTTCATATGACTAAAATCATTGCTCTGACTTTTAAAAGCTGACATTAAATGCTAAAATGTGGTATAAAAATCTTAACATTTCCTGATGTGTAAGTTTTGGGCTCACTCTTAAAATTCTGTCATCTAAAAAAGCTATCAAGGACTTATGAGAGAAAGTACATATCTTTAGTAAATATCTTTTAATAATGTATAAAGAGAAATGTATTAAATATTTTCACATTACCATAGATAGAATATGCAGTAATTACATCTTTTTTCTGTAACACAGGGTTGAACATTAAAAATAACCCTGAATATTTTACAGAGAGTATTTATTTCCTAAACACTTTTTAGTGTTCTGAACACTCAAAAGTAAGATGATTTATTCCTGCCCCAAAGTGTGCCAGTCATGGGAGAAAACCTTAAACATCTTTAAACAAACTACTTGCTTCATTTTTCCTGCTCTTCCAACCTCTTCTTCCTCCCTTGATATATTCAAAGTCATCTATCTCATAGGACAGAATTCTGTTTGCCTGCTTTCTATTCCATAGCCACATTACACTTTACAGAGTAAATCTTATAAATAACAACCACAGTGGCCATTTTGTGCCAAACAGAAAAGAAAAGGAGTCCACTGTTTTGATTTAAGGCAGTATCTCCATTCAGGATTTCCTTTCTCTCTGTGTCTGGGGCCTGAGCATCTCTAGACCAAGGGAGAGATGACAAACAGCTGGTGCAGGTGAAGGCTTGTGGCATCAGGCAGTCCTTTGAGGATAAACGTGTGTGAGAACCTCATCATGGCTCTTCATGGACAGGAAGGGGAAGTGCTGGGGGAATATGCCACCTGTGAGCACACTGGCATCAGCAGGCCAACCCGTGCCACCCCTGTTTATGGGTGTGTTCCCCTTGTATGAAAAGTCTTGATTATGGAAGAATCAGCCATATCCCCATTGGGAGATAAGCTCCTTGGAGACGGGACCTTCCTTTACTTACAGCTGACTTGCAGCATAAGAATGGCACACAGTGATACGTATTTGCTGAAGGAACAAAGGCGGTTTGGAAGAGCTTCGGGGGAGCATGAGCTCGTGTTAAAGATGTGAGTATAAACTTAAATTAGGTGGGAGACGAGTGAGATTGGTAATTTCACAGCACTCCTCTATGTATAAACAAATTGGGGGAGGGGTGGGGGCGGGCAGTCTCTCATATTCTGTCTCTAAATATGAGAGAAGGGGAATACAGGCAAATTACCTTCAGTGCTTTGAGACTAATGTCTTTAAATACACATTAACTACTTAAATAATGTGTAATACTGTTCTACATCCCACCCTTCACCAAAAGTGTTAGTCCCACAGTCATGTCCAATTCTTTGTGACCCCAAGGACTGTAGCCCAGAAGGCTCCTCTGCCCATGGAATTCTCCAGAAAAGAATACTGGAGTGGGTAACCAGCCATTCTCTTCTCCAGGGGCTCTTCCCAGCCAACCCAGGGACTTGAGTCTAGGTCTCCAGCACTGCAGATGGATTCTTTGATCATCGGTGCCACCAGGAAAGCCTGCCAAGCCCTATGTGGAAGCACAGGAACCAGTAGCACTTTCAATTGAGTCGCATTCTGTCTGTTCAAGACAATTCTCTGCAGACATACTGAATTGCTTTTTACCCGAACACAGTGATTTGTGACATTTTTATTTTCTCTTAAAAAAAAATACCATATTGCAAGTATCATGAAATTCATACAAATAGAAATCCGACCTTGTCAGATGCTTGCTTGATGCATGTACCTCCATTTCATTACTTTTGTATTCATTCAGTTCTTTACGAATTGCTGCCTGGAATTTAAAAACAGCACATTATTTTTCAGGACATTAGAAAGCTAGCATGGGAAATGAGTATCATGGTTGTGGATTGACAGCCATTCCTAATACTTGCTGACTTGGTTATTTTGTGATAGAGTAAAAAAAATTTTGTGCTTAGCATTTAGGCCTTTACTTATTTTTATAGCCCTACCAACCTAGTGCAGAGCTGGTGTTCTGGAAGTATTTAGTGAATTTGTTTACTGTGCTCGAGTGGGAATATATCACCCCCCTGCCTTGACCCCGCCCCACCCCCAACCCCATCCCATGTCACCAGGATACATAACAGATAGATCAAGCACATGCTCAGGGCACTTATAAAGTAAGGACCTTAGGATAATGAGTGAGGTTCAGCTTTTGGTGAACTTACTTGGAATTTTGCAGCTAGATAATCTAGAAGTTATTCTAACTTCAGGATACATTTACATTTTGTGTCATTTGAAACATAATCTTGTTGTTACATGTGGGTGAGATGTGCATCTCAGTCTTTTCAGGGCTTCTCATCTGGCCCTCCTCCAGCTTCCCAACGCCCACTTTCATCGTGTGTGTCTCTCAGATAAACTCTTAGGCCAGGGTAGACAAACAGCAGACACAGCTTCTGGGGCAAGGAAAGGCTGCCAAAGATACCCGAATTCTCCCTTCACGGCCAGGCTCCTCTGAGCACATCCACCCTGGGCAACCAACTATAGCCTGTCTGCATTGTTCCAAGAGGATGCACTGCTTATGTGTGTTCATGTATAACCTCACAGACTCACACTCAGCTTATGAAGACAAGGAACCATTAGCAATTTCAGCACACTCATTGGCTGAATGTATTATGTTCCTCTCCTTTAGGGAGGCTTTAAAAGTTCTGGAAGTCACTCAAAGTGGGGTGGGGGGGTAGGAGAGACTGTAGACAGAGGCCCCCAGATCTAACTAAGCCCTGCCAGTCTTTCCCAGTCACCTGTTTGATGGCACCTCTACAGGGATAATAGCAACACCTCTCTCTCAGGAATATTTTGGAGGATTAAGTACCTGGCAGGCTGGGTTCAGTCCAGGCAGCCTGAGGGCTCTTGGTGTGGTTTAGTCACTAAGTCATGTCCGACTTTCAACTCCGTGGACTGTAGCCTGCTGGGATCCTCCGTCATGGAATTCTCCAGGCAAGAATACTGGACTAGGTTGCTATTTCTTCAGGGGATCTTCCCCACCCATGGATTAAACCCGGGTCTCCTGCATTGCAGGCAGAGTCTTGACTGACTGAGCTATGAGGGAAGCCCATTTGGTAACAACCAAAAATGTCCCAGTCATTTCCAAATGTCCCTAAGGGCAAAACCATCCCCTAGTTGAAAACACGACCCTAAGCCCAGGTTCTATTTGTGATGCCACATCCGGTCAAGCACGGCCTTATTTCAACAGCTGATGGTGCCCACTGTCTTCTGACACATACACACCCGTGAGCCAACGTGCACACGTCTGCTCAGTACCTTATCTGCTGCCGACAGTCTTGTCCAGGGTTTGTCTGCCCGTCTGTCATAGTCCTGTGCTTTCGCCACCTCCACATAATCACTGAATCGTATCAGAATTTTTCTGTCTCTCAGTTCATCAACCGTGGGTCTCTGATTAAGCTAAAATAAAAGATCACCATAGTTAGGTCTCACATGCCAAACTAGCTTTCTTAGTTTGTTTAAGTACCCTGAGCAAACCAGGACCTGTCTGTAAATAAATGTAAGCTCTGAAGCTGAAATAAAACCCTAATGCAAAAAAAAAAAATCTCTAACGTGAAGGGCTTAAATTATACACTCTTAAATGACAATCCCTTCCCTTTAACACATCTTGTCATGAGCACTCACACGCCCAGGAAGCTAGCAGTGCCCTGACCACAGCACAGCTCAAGGAAAGCTGGGTGAGTTATCTAAGGAAAAATTTTACAGCACCAGCTGTTGCTTTTCAACTATCATTAGGTAAGATTTTCCCAAAAAAGCTACTGATAAAGTTGAAATACTAAATACTAGCACTCATAAGCTCTGAAAGGATATTCTACTAACTTCAAGTAGGACAAGAATTTATTATATTATTATTATTACAGAATACAGTAGAGAAAGGGAACACCAGAAGACTTGAATTTAGAGATGGTTTTAGAAGGAGACCAAACTTGACAGACTTGCTACCTATATCGGCCATAATACATTTTGACTTAACTATTTGAGTCTCAGACACAAACCCTTGAAGCTAATCAAGTTTTCTGTAGTCAGGATCTAGACAAATGGAAGGAACCAAAAAGTGTGAAAGGTAAACTGACACATTGACATCCAGGCATGCTTTGCTTGAGCACTGTGTAAAGAGCTCAAATAAATGAAGAGCATGCCAGTCAGCTTCTGACTTCCTGGAAACAAATGGCAATGTCATCGAGCCCACACGGCCGCAGTCGTGTACTCCATGGCTGGGTGAGCACATAGTCCACAGGGACATCAGTCACCCCCAGGTCGACGCAAAAGGCACTGTTTTTTGACTGTCCAGTGAGTGAATTCACTGTTGCCCATAAAGTCACAGGTCAGCATCACAGAGGGATGGCCTGCATCACCCATCTCAGTCTTTCCTACCTCAATATTCAGGCAAGAGATGCTTAAATGATCATACCTTTCTTGTCAACCTTTGCTTGATTTCTCTTCTTTCTTCTTGCTCTGTCTGATCATTCCTTTCTGTGAAAGATGAAAACAAAAGAAGGGAAAAACAAAGAAGCAGGTTGAGACGTTCTCCTCTTTAGCAAGGACATGTGCTCAGATCTGGACATTTCTGGGGGCTACAGGTGTAACAGGAAGGACGCCTGACAAGTGACACTTTTTTCCATATCATTGCACTTTGCCAGTCACTGCTCAGGAAACTATGGTCTCACTGTTCCACAGAAACACTTGTAGAGGAAAGTTTGGCCGTCATCACAGCCTGGTTCTCCTGGGCCCTTTTCTGTGTTAGAAATAACCACACAGATTGATGCTGGGCATTGATTTGTAGGAGAAACAGGAAGCAATTCTCTCCTAATCAAATGTCATCTCTGTGTATATTTACAACTAGGAACATAGATGGCAAACAAAAATGTTTTAGTAGGATAAGTTATATATATATATATATAATATATTCAAGTATATATGAATGAATATTGTTAGAACTGTCACTACTTTTCCATGTAAAAGGGATTCATACTTTTAGCCAACCAACATAAGATAAGGAACATTCACCTCAGATTCTGGGCAACATATGCCTGCCTGGAATTCATATTTTCTGGATACATTTCAAGTCCAAACATACCCAGGAACCCAGCTGATTCTCCACTGCAGAAGTGCGACACATGACCTGCCTTTTAAAGGAACCAAGTCTCTCACCAAAATTGGTTTTGCCTAGCGAGTGTCACTATTAACATGCAAGCCGTGCTTACACCTACACTTGGAAGCTAAAAATGGAGCAGAATGCTGAGACTTAGTGTAAAACGTAAGCTCCGCCCTGGGATGAGAGATAATGGATGTCCTATTTCTGGCTCTCTCTGTTGCTAAATAAAGCCTCAGGTCCCTGGAGGGGGCCCAGAATTCCATTCCTGGGAAAGGGACCTCATCTGTCAGCACTCCTAGAAACGCCGCCAGGTTTGAGGAAGGGAAATTCTGCAACTCGCCGTTAACATAAGCTCACGTTACCTGCCTTTGAAACATTTTAAACATCTGTGCATTTAGGAAGTTTGGTGTATGGGCATTTAACATACTAGTCATTGTACTTTTCAGTAATTTTCTTTAAAAAGGAAGATTCGTCTTTCATTCAGATGTTTCAGAAAAAGAAACCAATCCCTGTTATGTTCCTGGTTCTTAATCTAAGTGAAAAACCAGAAGAAACCATAATTATAAGCTCTCATCTGAGAGTTGATAATACAATTAGAAAAAAATGTGAAAATACCACACAGAAGGCCAACCATAAGAGATTTAAATGATGATACGAAACTAATTCTTTAGATTTTTAAAAAAAATTTTGGCCATGCCACGTGGCACTCAGGATCTTAGTTCCTGACCAGTAATCAAACCTGTGCTCCCTGCAGTGGAAGCACAGAGTCTTAATCACTGGACAACCAGGGAAGTCCCATAATTCTTCATATTTCTTAAAAACAGGCCATGAACAAATCCTAAGTACACCCTCCATATAAAAACACTGAAACAAGAGCAGATCTTTCTGTTTTTTAAATTGTGGACAACACTGGCATCATTACAAGGTCATCAGAGCACAGCAGGGGTCTTGGAGGTGCCCGGGAGTGTCCCCCTGCAGGCCAGGTGCTCGGTGGGGCGCCAATTCCAAGGTCCTTCCTGAGAGCCTAAGCCACAGACTCTGAGCTCCCCTGAGCAATGGGTTTGTAGATCTCTTATTCTCAGACTCAGAAAGCCCTGTGCTTTATACAACAAGGGAGCCATAATCAGAGCCTCCATACCCAGATTTTCTGGAAATGGTGCCAGTAGCTTGGACAGTCACACAAGTGCCTTCTGTAAATAATCCGAGATGCACTATTGCTCCTAAGGCAGTGGCCAGAACATGGATGATGGAGCCAGGCCACCTGCACATGAGCTTCAGCTCCTTCCCTCTGCCAACACTCATGTTAAAAAGTCCTATTACCTCCCGAAGTTTGAGCTTCCTCACTAGGAAGATGGGAACAGCCGTGCAAACCTCACGACTGTCTGGTAACAATTCAGCAAGGGAACAGAGGCAAGCACTGAGTACAATGCCTGGCACAGAGTGGGCCCACCTCTGAATGACCACTTCTAATACAACCATATAAAAGATGGCCACTGTGTCTTGACACTCTCATATCCACAAATGCACAGGCCCAGTTCTAAGTGTTCTTCCAACATGATCTCAGTTAGCCATGAGTTCCCTACTTGAAGGGGAGCAGATACAATGTGCTGATATTCTAAGCCATTGACTCAAAGCAGAAAATGCACTAAGAGTGCAAGCCAGTGTCAAGGGCTGTGGGGATGACGCTCTAGGCTGAACTATATATAGTCAGTCGATCCTCATCTCCACAGAACCAAACCAAACCAAACACCCACCTCAAACTAGCAGTGACACTCTCAAGGATGCTGCCCAGGGCACTCGGGAAGCTTCCAACTAGGGACGGACCTGACTGGCTGAGTGGCAAGGAAGGGACTGTCAGGGCCACAGCAGGGAGCCTGTTTTCCTGCCCTGGAGGTGAGTGCCATCAGTCCGGGATCCACCTGCCATCTCTGCTCACCAGGCACAGTTCTGATATTCAGGCTTTCATGTCCAACTGTCTATGTGCAGACTAACACAATTTGAAGCACTTGCTGGTGGGAGGACCTGGCCATCCACTAGAGTGGAGAGGAAGTGACCACTGACAGGAGAAATGGTTCCTGAGAGAAAAGCCTCTGCCCACTCTGGGCAGCAAACCAGGCTGAGGGCAGCACTACTTGGGCCTTGAACTTGCCCTATTTGAGTTTTAGATTACTACCTGATGGGGCATCTGTGACTGATGAGCTTTATAAGTTAGTGACTTAATTTTTTAAAATTCAAATATTCGGTAACAGCTTCACATTTGTATGTGCCCACCTGATTAAGTATGCTATCCATGAAAAGATGTTCTTGAAATTCTCAGATACGGCTTAGTTGATGTAATACAGAATAGTAGTCACCATATCAAGTTTAAAAAGAAAACTACTTTTTTTTTTTTTCTGCACTGCTCAGCATGCAGAATTTTAGTTCCCTGACCACTCCAGTATTCTTGCCTGGAGAATCCCAGGGACGGAGGAGCCTGGTGGGCTGCCGTCTATGGGGTCGCAGAGAGTCGGACACGACTGAAGCGACTTAGCAGCAGCAGCAGCAGACCAGGGATTGAACCTGTGCCCCCAGCAGGGGAAGCTCGGAGTCCTAACCACTGGACCACAAGGGAAGTCCCTAAAACAAAGAATTAATAATCTTAGGGTTTAAATATTTCCAACAGTCCTTAAAGGGGGGAGTCTTCCAGGCAATTAATAAAGGTGCTGAAGTCAAGAAAGAGGAAGCAGTCAGTCAGGACTCAGCACCCAGACCAGAGTTTCTGTCTTCTACTTTTAGACAGAAGGTCAGCCACGGGACTGTCTTAACTTTGTAAAACGACGTTCATGGAATGAAAAACCAAATTCAGAGAATGTCTGTAGTGCTCACTCTTAAAGAGAGGAAAATATTTTAAAAATCCAGGCCCTTAAAAAACATGCTATAGAAAATACCTCGCAAACGAAGTCTGTTGACCAGATATGTAAGAAGTATCTGGGAAACACCTTTGAGAGGGGTCTACCACCCAAATCCTCAATGCCTTTAATGAGATGGAACAGTGTTCTCTACACCAGGGAGGCTCTTCCTGGATGCTGGTGCTCAGCACATGTTGCAACCCAGCCCTCCCTGGGAAAACCCAGGGGATGGGAAGGAGGGGAGGATCTAAAATTGTAGAATTCTAAGCCACGAGCAACTTCTTAGGCTTCTCTGTTCCTTTGAGCTGCTGCTTTACTCCCCAGGGAGGGAACTACAGAGGGCTGAGCTCTTCCCTGGTAGGTTTTATATTCTGTCCACACCTGCCTGTGATGTCCGTGACCGTGAGGGAGCCCTAGTCCCAAATTGCCAGGGACACCTGCTTGAAACCCAGCCTGCCAAAAGACATCACTTCCCTTCCAACTACAGAGCTGACTCATGATATAACCCCGAAGTAGGGACATTTTTAATGATGCCAGGAGAGCTTTTTCCTTTTTAATTTTCAATGGGATGTTGCTGGGTGTTTCAACTTTCCCAGGGGCTTGCTTTCAGAGTTCCCCAGCAGCTCAGGGCGAAGGGAACACAGGAGGGCTCAGCCAGCCTGCAGAGCCAGGTTCCCGCAGCAGCCTCCGTGGAGCACACGAGAGGGGAACCCCAGGGGGCCGCCACTACTCACGTTTCAAGATATTTCTTCTCTCCAGTTCCTCCACCGCGGGTCTTTGGCTCAGTCGTCTGCGGAAAAACACCAGAATTACATTTTGCACCATGGTGGCTGCCAGCGAATTGCATCCAGGGTCTGTGAGGGTCCGAGGTGGCTGGTGCACCCCCTGAAGATCGCCTCTCAAAAAACGGGAGCGAGGGAGGTGGAGGGGTGGGGGACCCTCCGTCGGAGGCAGCCTCTTGCTGGCAAATCGAGTCCGACCCCCGCGCGGGAGGGACGTGGCCCTCTGTCACCGGGCGGCTGGGGCAGCCCGCGCTCCCGCTCCCACTCCGGACAAGCAGCTCATCATGTCCAGATCTGCTGCCAGCCCGGCAGGCTGGATGGCTCCCCAGGCGCGGGTCCGAGATCGAGCCGGGAGATGGTCCCCTATCTGGGGTCGCAGGGAGGGGCGGGCAGCCGCGTCTCCAGCTTCTGTGTCCCAAGCTCCCAGCGACCCGGACACTGGCACTCGCCCCAGTCCTGCTCCAGCCGCGGTCGGCCTCACCCGACCCTGCCTGCGGGGAGGCGATGGGGAAGCTCCGACCTCTCGCGGGCGCGGAGCCCAGGCGCGTAGGGAAGAAGCGCATCCAATCCTAGCTGGGAATCTCCTGGGCTGAGCGCGCGCGCCGGCCACGCCCACGGCCGCCCGCCCGCCGCCTGCTCTGCCCGTCCGCTTGGTGAGATAGGAGGACAAATTATCATTTCCTTTTAAATGGCTTCTCATCGAGGGAGTTGGAGAACGTAGCCAAAAAGAAGAAATGCATACATAAATAAAAGGCTTGTCAGGAGAGGGAGGCATAATTAGTCAACATTAATGCCAAGCTCCAATTATTTCTGTAACTCCAATAATGTTATCCCTAGGGCAGAGCCAAAAACGTCCCCACTTCCGGATCCTTCTGCCACTGCAGGGAGGTGACAGGCGGAGCCTCTGAATGCCCACAATGTGGGGCCATAATCCTATTTATAACCCCTGTCCCAGCACAAAGCCCAGGGCCCCCGAGGGCTCAGCTGCTCCTCCCTCCACACTCTAGGCGACACTGTGCTGTCTCGGACTCCTAGGCGGGTTTTGTGTGTCTGCTGGCTGGTGGGTGGTTGCTTAAAATCTTGTCTGCATGTCTGCTGAGACTTCAGCGTGCCCTCAGACAACTCCTGGCTGGCACCCAGGGGCCAGGGCCTCCCTCTCCCTGGCAAGCAGCAGGCACAAAACCAAGCTGTTTGGGTGGGGCTCCCTCAGCCTGGTCAAAACCCCCCAGATGCTATTTATTCATTCACTAAGTGACTGGGGCAGGGCGGGGGTACCTGCTCTGCACCAGGCACTGTCCCAAGCCCCAGGACACAGTGGTCCTGCCCTTGGAAAACTCAAGTCTAAAGAGGAAGGCAGACAAACAGCAAGTGAGCAATCATCCCAGCGAGTGGGCAATGCCATGGAGAAGAGAAAACAGGGGTCGGGACGTGATGGAGGAGGGAGGGGCCAGGGGCAGGGGAGATCCATTTCCTAAGAGACAGCAGAAAACAAGGAACCAGCCTTGAGAAGCTCACATTTCTAGACAGTGTCTCCTAACTGTTCAGGTGCTAGACTTGGAGACAGCCGTGGGGGCAGTGATCAAGGAGGACTTCCTGGAAGAGGAAACTTTTGGCAGTGTTGTGGAGAATCCACAAAAGGTGCAGAGCCTGTTGCTCAGGGGTTGCCAGCTGACCAGCTATGATGCCTGCAGGGACAGCTGAGGATGGAAACCACGCATCTCCTCAAGCCTGAAAAGTACCCCAAAACTCTACTCACTTTGCTCCCATGGAGGGCTTTTTCTTGCTGGAGCCCTGTGTTCTCTTCTAAAATGAGGACTAATCATAGATCTTCACAAAGGTGAAAGAACTGAATGAGGAAATGCACAAATACATCTGTTATACCAAGCTTGCTTGGGACAGAGATTTCTCAAGAAATGTCTGGAGAGAACCCAACCTGTGCATTATCAGCTGATCATGGACTGAGGTCCCAGAGAGGCATTTCATCCAACTTGCATGTCTCAGAAAAGTGTGGATATCTCACCACCAAAATCTCCACCGTTAGCTCTAGGGGTGAAGGCAGGCCTGCCAGGGTGAGGGCCACAGCAGGCCCTCAAAGCACCTCCGAATGGCCCAGAAGGGGCAGTCCACCAGCTGTGAACAACATGCAGCCTGCTGGATTGTCAGCAACCTGCCCTCTACCCAGAGGGACCCCAGGAGCCCACAGCTGGACTGCCAGCCAGAGCCGCTCCTTGGGGGACCCCAATCACAGGGAAGCAAGTACTGCAGGTCGGGAGTCCCCATTTGGACTCACACCTAACTGTACCTGACTCATGAGACTGAGAACTAACTTGGGTTCACCAGGCCTCTTGTGTCAGAGGTTTAGTGAGCACAAAGGACATGCCCAGTCCTGGGATATCGTGGGAAGAAGTTAGACCCAGCCCTGCCCTCAGGGAGCACAGGCTCTAGAGGGGTCAGACATTCAGTCTGTTATCACACAAGTCAGTCAATCAGTTCAGTTGCTCAGTCCTGTCTGACTCTGCAACCCCATGGACTGCAGCACACCAGGCTTCCCTGTCCATCACAAACTCTCAGAGCTTGCTCAAACTCGGGTCCATTGAGTTGGTGATGCCATCCAACCATCTCATCCTCTGCTGTCCCTTTCTCCTGCTTTCAATCTTTCCCAGCATCAGGGTCTTTTCTAATGAGTCAGTTCTTCATATCAGGTGGCCAAAGTATTGGAGCTTCAGCATCAGTGTGAAGTTATCACACAAATCACCTTGCATTTCCATAGTGACCAGCACTAAGAGGAGGATCCTACAGCATCATGATAGCCTAGGGGGTAGGTGGGCCGACCTGGACAGACAGGTGGCCTGAGAAGCTGATGTTGAGTCAAGATCAGAAGGGTGAGTGGGGATTGCTGAGCCCAGAGAGAGGGGAGGAGCACAGGTCCTGAGATAAGGTTTCCTAAGTGTCACTGGACTGAGTGGAGGTGTGTGCGTACCTATGGGGCAGGGGTCAGGACCCACCCAGTCTGCAGTCTGTATCTATGGAGCCCCAAATGTGCTGAAGGGCGTGAAGCAGGCAGGGCGGGGTGGATAGGATCTGTCTTTGGAAGCACTTCCAGACCCTTCTGGACTGCGGTCCAAGGAAGGACAGGGCAGAACCTGCCCACAGGAGACGTGGAGCTGTCAGGGGTGGAGTAGGGGGGAAAGGATCCCCATCAGACAAGAACCTCTGGGAGCCAGGCCCACAAGTGGTCAAAGGCCAGTGAAGTGTTCCAGACAAGGGGGAGATATTGGCTCCAGAGTAAGAACAGTGCAAACTACAAATTACATAATATACATTGGACTAAATACATATTAAACACAATATTCCATTCATTTACTACCTGAGACTGGGCTCCATTCTCCATGTGGGAATGGGGCTTCCCAAAGCAGGAGTGACTACGACTTTAATGTCAAGGACAGACAACGCGATTATGCCCATTTTACAGGTGAGATCGGCGGGGCTCAGAGAAACAAACTTGTAAGCAGGTGTTATTCCTCGTGTAGACCCCAGAGCCTGGCACAGACAAACATGCCTGGCCTGAACAAAGCACAAAACCATGGGCGCCGGTTCCCCTCCCTCCGTGTGACACGTTCTTGGTGTGGCCCTGAAAGGGTGCTGCTAAAACATCCTTGGAGCCTCAGTTGCAGAGGGCTCTCCGGGACCGGGGAAGACATAGCCCCCAGCTGGCTGCGCTTAGGGGGGAGGGGGCGTGACCTCAGGAAGGGAGGGGCGGAGCCTGGGGAGGGGAGGAGCCTCGGGAAGGCAGGGGAGGAGCCTCGGGAGGGGTGGGCAGGGTCAGCACCCTGAGGGATTCCCCAGCTCTGCCCACGCGGTCTGCTCCCTCCTGATTCAGAAGCTGCTGCTGTGGGTAATGAGCAGGTGCCGCCTGGAACTGGGGAAGCCACAGTCTATTTCTGACTCTCCCCTCTGAGAAAGCACGAGTGTGGCAGCCAGTTACAGCACTGCGTGGGCGTGGGAGCGACACCAAGAAAAGAAACCAGGAGAAAGAGAGGCACCTGCCCATCCTCCCGCCCCATCCCTGGCTGGTCCCCACCTGTGCACACAGGAGAGGGAACCCTCCCCTCCCTCCAGGGGGCCATGAGCAAGACGGCAAGATGGCAGAGCCTCCACACGGAGCGGCCAGGCTGGCCTGTGCATGAGGTTGGCTGCCCTGGAGGGTCACCCAGACACAGCGGACTTCTCCTGCAGGAAATAAGCCTTTTCTGGGTAAAGCCCTTGAGATCCGGGGGTTTCCACTGCAGCACAGCTGCACCTAACCTAGTACACGAATGCACAGCTGGCCAGCATCATGGCCCTGTCTCCCAGGGCACTGTGCAACCAAGGCCAGAGCCACCTCCCCCTTGCTGCCCGCAGCCAGGTGCAGCCTGGAGCCTTCCCGAGCGCAGATCAGGGCACCGGAGCCTCGGAAGTCGTATGCAAGCTCCCCACTCCCTGAGCCCACCTGGGGTGAGGGGGGACAGCCTGGTCACCAGCCCCATCAGATGACCGTGGTCCAAATCCAGCCAGCAGCCTCATCGCTGCCCCCATGATACTTTTTAGAATGTGAATATGAAGCAAATGTTAGTCAAATCGGAGTTTTCACTCTTAAAAACATCAGCTCCCCTTGAAGACATGGGAGAGCTGGCTCCTCAGATCGATCAGCACTCCTACCCCCTCCCCCACAGCTCCACAGAGCAGCAGCCGGGCTGAGGGGGCACTTGGCCCCTCACCGTCCCCACGGCCCACACCTTCCAGTGGCCTCGCTCCCCTGTGGACACTCCACCTGCCTCACCCTAGGACCAGGCTCCTGAGTGAGTGGGGCCCCAGGAATCCCCTCCTTGTCCTGAGGACCCCGTGACCCTCTTCTGCCTCCCATACACACTGGATGGGAGTGGCTGCATTCCTGGGAGCACCAGGCATGGTGGGAAGGCGACCTGAGGACAGCAGGTCCAAAGCTCAGCTCTGAGGCCAGTGGTGGACAAGTGGCCCTGGCTGGCCACCCAAGGGAGCATCCGGCAGCTGGTGTCTCCCTCAGGGAGGCTCAACACACAGTTAGACTCTTTCCAGGCACACTCGTCTCCATCAGTTGCCTCACACAGTCTACGGGCAGAGCCAGCTCCTCTCTCTGAGCCTGTTTCCTCTCCTAAAATGGACTGACGACAATAGGCACCCATTGGGGTTGCTGTAAGGTAAGAGAAATGGCCCAAAAAGCACCAACCAGGTACCTGGCACTCCAGGCCTGTCTATGTCAATGGCCATGCCTGAATTGTCCTTTGTACACCCCTCCTCGAGAGTTCCTTGGACAGCAAGGAGATCAAACCAGTCCATTCCATCCTAAAGGAAATCAACCCTGAATATTCATTGGAAGGACTGATGCTGAAGCTCCAATACTTTGGGCACCTGATGCAAAGAGCCGACTCATTGGAAAAGACCCTGATGCTGGGAAAGATTGAGGGCAAGAGGAGAAAGGGGCAACAGAGGATGAAGATGGTTGGATGGCACCAATGGACATGAGTTTGAGCAAACTCTGGGAGATAGTGAAGGACAGGGAAGCCTGGCATGCTGAAGTCCATGGGGTTGCAAAGAGTCAGACAAGACCGAGTGATTGAACAACAGCAGCATCAGACAGGAACTGAGCCGCTAAGCAAGGCAGAACGCCTTCCTGGAAGGGAAAGCCGTAGTGGCAGACAGACAGCTCTCCACCCCCAGAGATGCCTGCTATTTTGGGAGCTCTTCCCTGGGAATACCATCCTGCTTCACCACCAGCCTTGAGTCACCAAGGAGGATTTTGGTGTCCCCGCCTGGGACAGGGTTCCCCAGCAGGTGGGAGTTGGGGGGGGGGTGCATCTCCCTCCATCATCATCATGACTCCTGAGCCAGACATGTGGCTCAAGGACTCTGAGCGAGAAGACAGCTCCTCTGTTCCCACAGAGGCTGTCTGGGCGACAGGACCACCAGGGACACGTGGATGGGCCGGGGAGAAAGAATCAGGGAGGGGAGCCCTCTCCAGGAGGTAACATGAAGATGAGGCCATGGGTAGACCAGAGCCAGGCTACAGGCTCTGAGGGGTGCAGCTCATCCACGCTGGGAACAGTAGACCCCCAGACCTTAGCCCCCTCTGTCCTTGAAGTTACCTTGGTGAGGATGAATTATCAGCCCACTGAGGGTTTATCCAGCGAGGTGCTGACTGCTGGTCCCCCATCATGGCATCTCACAACCCAGGACCCCCCAACCCCACCTCCTCACATGTCCCCATTGTCCAGCATCCGTAACTCAGAAGCTGGTGCCCACTGCCAGTCATACACTCATCCCAGACCCCAGGGCCACCCTCTGTCCCTCTGGCTCCACACTCCCAGCCCCCAGGGATCTCCAAGTCCACTGGGTTCTAGAGCCAATACCTCATATGTCCATCTGTCTCTCCATTCCCAGGCCACCAGCCTCTGCCAGCCCCCAGCTTCCTTGATGCTCTATGGCAGCAGGCTGGTCATGAAACATGACCCCCCCACACCCACCATGACCTCAAACCTGGGGTCCCCACCAAACTCAAGACAAGCCCCACAAGGTCAGCGAGTCTTCGGGGTCTCCTCCCCAGACTCTGTGCACTGTGACCCTCACACTGAGCTGCCCACACTGCCTCCCTCAGGCACAGCCATCCTTCTCCTAACTCAGGGCCACAAACTCAGATACTACACCCTCTTTACAACAAGAATTTGGTCTCATTTCCCTTACTCCAGTCGACCAACATGCATACTTTTTAAAAATTGATGTGACACCCGGCTGTAACATGCAGGAGGAAGAAGGGAA
Organism: Bubalus kerabau; assembly: GCF_029407905.1. NCBI lineage: Eukaryota > Metazoa > Chordata > Mammalia > Artiodactyla > Bovidae > Bubalus > Bubalus kerabau. Next base: position 57,297,821 of record NC_073636.1, read on the forward strand.
GTTTTAATCCAATAACATCCATTCAACACATACTTGTTCAACAGGAGCACATCAGGTGACGTGGTGAAGGTGGCTACACAAAACAGTTGCCATGACAACAACATCAACTACAAACACAGAGAGACGGGGGTCCATGCTGGTCACTCACACACCCACAGAGATGCCACCTTGGGGGAGCTGTTCCTGAAATGAGTGATTCTTGGTCAAGTTCTGAATGAAACAAGGTGTGTCAATTTCCATCAATTTCCAAGACACTTATGCTCAGGGAAACTCAGCGACAAAGCTCTGCCAAACCCCTCTGTGCGTGCATGTCCACCACACACCCGGGTTGCAGGCTCAAGTCATACTAATAGCTCTGGACCCTCCTGTTTGAGTGTCCAAGGGAAACTGTTTGTGTCCTGTTTGAGCGTCTAAAGAGGCGGGGGCAAGTCTCCCGGGATGGGGCCTGGCTCATTCCAGTGACAGCCCACGAAATCTCCCCAGGTGAGCCAGGGGCACCATTGGCTTAAACCTTGTGCTCCCAGGCAGACACCTGTCCTCCTCCAGGAAGACCCCAAGCTGGAGGAGGCCCAACCTTCACTCCAACCCTGGGCCTTGGGGTATGATGAGCGGGTGAACTCTGGTGATGACTTTTTGGTCTCTACCAAGGTTGCACCTGGGATTCCCAGGTGGCACTAGTGGTAAAGAACCCACCTGCCAATGCAGGAGACAGAAGAGATCGAGTTTTGATCCCTGGGTTGGGAAGATCCAAGGAAATAGCAACCTACTCCAGTATTCTTGCCTGGGAAATTCCATGGACAGAGGAGCCTGGTGGGCTACAGTTCATGGGGTCACAAAGAGTCAGACATGGCTGAGGCAACTTAGCACAGTACAAGGTTACAAATGCAGGTATTTATCTTTTGCCCAACAGTTGAGGGTTAAGAGGATGTTCTCAGGAGAGCTCATATGGACACAGTGTGTGAGAGCTAGATTCAGGGCAGAGCTCTGGCATCCACTAAGGGCCTGGGTGGAGATGCTGTGGTCAGCTGGCAGTACAGCTCCAGGCATGTGTGAAAAAGCATGAGCATGTCTAGACTGGTCCTCCCTGGACCATCTGGCTGGTCTCTGGAGCATAAATCAATTCAGAAGATGCAAAATCATGCCACGATTAAGCACTGGAGCTCTAAATCCAGTCATGGCATGAACTCCAAAACCGCCACCCCGTCTGTTCACAACCTTCTCGGACCATCAGTCAGTGGAGTTCACCTGGTGAGGCCCCGACCCCAGTTCTTCAGTCACTCACTCATCTAGGAGCCATGGTGGAGGTGTTTTGTAGGTTAACGTCCATAGCAGGTGACAGTCCTAGATGGCCTAGGTGGGCCTGGTCCCATCAGTGGAAGGACCTGCAGAGCAGGGCTGGGGCTCCCTGGTGAAGAGGGAATTCTGCCTGCGGACACCAGCTTCGGTCCATGCACAGGAGTTCCGGCCCTTCCTGACTACCTGCCCCATTGGTGGGCCAGACCTGTGCTGCCAGCCCCACAACCACTGCCACCAACGCCTTGCCATAAATCTCTCAATACACACCTCTCCTGGGGCTTCCCAGGTGGCTCCACTGGGACAGAATCTGCCTGCCAAGCAGGAAATGTGGGTTCTATCCCTGGGTCGGGGACATCCCCTGGAGGAAGAAATGGCAACCCACTCCAGTATTCTTGCCTGGGAAATCCCAAGCACAGAGGAGACTGGTGGGCTCTAGTCCATGAAGTCGCAGAGTCAGACACGACTGAGCAAGTAAACACCACCACCTCCCCTGGAGCTGGGTCTCTATGTCACAGGCACAGCCTCCTTCTCCATAAACAAAGATGACAATACTGTGGGAAAAGCTCTCTCGAGTTACCTCCACTGACCTAACCTGGATTAACCGACGCTCCCAGTCCTTCTGGAAAAGCAGACCCCACTGAGCACACGTGACTGGCATCCCGCGCCCCATGTCAGCAAGCTGGTCCCTGTCAGGTCCCATGTTCCCAAACCTATGCGAACCAGGTGAACATGTATCTGTAATTAGGTGATTTAATCAGAATTTATGCATATTGATTTAAACGATTCAATATGGATGGAAAAAGAAAACATTCTTTCTAGGAGAACTGAGTTGGCTGCCTTGGAGTCGGTAAAGGTGAGATGCTGAAACACGGCCATGCAGGTGCGTGTGGGAGAGGAAGCTGTAGATGGTGGGGCTTCCACCTTGGGAAGGACTCAGCTTCCGTGAGTCTAATTCTCACTCCTAGACAACGCATCACACAAGAAAGAACACTAATTGTAGAGCCTTCTGCAATGAGAAGTCTTTGATTCCACCTCAAAAGATAGCGGAATAAATGCACATCTGAATGCCTTAGGTTAAAATAAAGTGTTCTGAGCATGAACACATCACACTGATCATTCCTTCCTTTAGCCACCTTTGGGGTTTATCACCAGTGCTGCGTACAGAGGAGGGGGCTCTGCTCCCCTCCCTCATGGGTCTGTGGTCTCTTCTCAGCGATGCTCGGCCCCCGCATGGGGAGGGTGTCCACTGAGCACAGGGCAGGCGGTGAGACTCGCCTCCAGGTGGTTCCAAACAGCCCCTGGACACTGGCAGCCTCTGATGGGGTGGGAGTGAGACGCGCTATTTAAGATCTATCACGAGTGATGGTCCCTTATTCAGATTTGGGAAATTAAAGTAATACACAATGCTTCCTGCTGCTGCCTCCGGCATGAGGATCACTTGGTCTTGGGTCCACACATTTACGGAGTACTTGCTGGAACCAGGTCCTGCCCCTCCCCATCCTCCAACACTGCATTTCCTGCCCTCCCCCCATCTTCCCTTCCCTTCCCTCTCACCTTCCTGGGGCAGCTCTCCTGGGTGGTGGGTGGTGGAAGGCCACCCCCCTGCATCCCTCTCTTCATCTCCCCAACTGGGGTATCCTGAACCTCCTGCTACTTCCCCAGGGCCCTGAACCCCAGGCTCCTCCTTGGCCAAGATCTCAACCATGCGCTGGGGCTGCATCTCTTGGTTCCTACCCCCACCCAGCAGGTCCGGGAGTGGAAGTCAGGTTAGTACAGTGCCCCAGGCCCAGGGTGGAGACTCAGCAAGACTGCAGTGAACAAGCAAATATCAGGTGAGGAAACAGCAGGGCAAAGAGACACACAAACTCCACAAAACTGCCCTTGGTTTAAAAAAGGAAAGGGCATCACCCCACACACCAAATAGTCTCAACAGGAGACAGAACCGCCCAAGCACTGCTAAGAAGCCTTGGCCTCACCAGCCTGGGGAGAGAGGAGATTAGGATCTATCGGGGGCGAGTGGGAGGCAACACGGGACCTCCACAGCACCCTGAGCACCTTGCAGGCCACTTCCTGTGTCCCTCACGTGCTGCAGGGACCACACTCTCTCTTGCTTGACCTCCCTCCCCATGCCATGTCCTGAGCATGGCTCCTGCATCTCTCCCATTCTCTCCTCCATCTTGAGCGTTCCATGCCAAGGTGGGTACACTGAGGCTGCCCTGGAAGTATCTCTCCTTGAGCTTCAGTGTCATTTAGGGGTTACCACTGAGAAGGTTCCCCCATGGCTCAGATGGTAAAGAATCTGCCTGCAGTGCAGGAGACCTGGGTTTGATCCCTGGGTTGGGAAGAGTCCCTGGAGAATGGACTGGCAATATGCTTGCCTGGAGAATCCCTGGAAGGCTACAGTCCATGGGGTCACAGAGCCGGACACAAGGGAGTGACTTCCACCACCACCACCACCAGTGGGGAAGGGACACTGGTGTCTGACCCCGTCATCCCAGGGGCCCCTCGGAGTCTGCACCCCCAGCCCCAGCTTCCTGCCGCCTCTGAAATCCCTGGGCCCAGCACTGCACAATGGGGAACACAAGGCACTTAGAAATGGCGACTACAGGGGCTCCAAGGGACACCCCAGCTTGTGACCTCACAGATGCAGGGTTTTCACTCACTCGTCCATCTGTTTGCTCCCCCACTTCCCTACTTCGTTCAGTCTCTCTCACAACAAAATTAGCTTGGACACCAACAGTAGCAGAGACCTCTAGTTACCTACACAATCTTCACTCTCCCCTCTTATGTACACAGCATCAGAAAGCCGATTCTATTCAAGGAAGCCTCTTTTCCAGCTACGCATAGCCATATGAAGAGGTTCTGACCAAGAAGCCGTAGGGAAAAGTGTGCCAAAAAGCCTCTAAAGAGAGTCCTTTTGAAGAGCTGACTCAGCTGGGATCTATGTACCTTTGAGAGTTGAATGTGATGTCTGCCGCTCCTGAAGCCGTCCTGGACCACACAGGGTTAAGTGTCAGTGTGAGCAGAACTGGGCAGGAAGACAGAGGGAAGCCTGGATCGTCAGTGACTATGGAACAAACAAGCCAGCCTGTCTGTCTAGCACCAATCCACGAAGCAGGGTGCCTCCAGACCCAGTGTCCAGAACCAGCCTGACTAGGTCAAATCTCAGCTCTAGGACATACTAGCTATATGTCTTTGAACATCTTACCTAACCTCTCTGAACCACCATTTCCTAAGCTATGAAAGACAGCTAACAATAGCATTTACATCTTAGGCTTCAGTGAATGCAGGCAGAACACAGTCTCTAGCATACAACCCACATTTCATAAATGTTAACAAAGCTACCCCCCTTCATGGATCACTGCCTTGTCGTGGCAAAGGGGCTTGTGTAACTCAATGAAGCTATGAGCCATGCTATGCAGGGCCACCCAAGACAGACACGCCATAGAGAAGAGTTCTGACAAAACGTGGTCTACTGGAGGAGGGAATGGCAAACCACTGCAGTATTCCTGCTGCAAGAACCCCATGACTATGAACAGTATGAAAAGGCAAAAAGACACACCACCAGAAGATGAGCCCCCACCCCTCCTCAGTCAGAAGGTGTTCAATATGCTACTGGGGAAGAGCTTGGGGCAATTACCAATAGCTCCAGAAAGAATGAAGTGGCTGAGCCAAAGCAGAAACAATGCTCAGTTGTGGATGTGTCTGGTGGTGAAAGTAAGGTCTGATGCTGTAAAGCAAAATATTGCACAGGAACCTGGAATGTTAGGTCTATGAATCAAGGTAAATTGGATGCAATCAAGCAGGAGAAGGCAAGAGTGAACATTGACATCTTCATAGGAATCAGTGAACTAAAATGGACGGCAATTGGTGAATTTAATTTAAATGACCATTTATCTACTGCTGGGCAAGAATCCCTGACAAGAAATGGAGCTGCCTTCAGAGTCAACAGAAGAGTCCAAAATGTATTGTTTGGGTACAATGTCAAAACGACAGAATAATCTCGGTTCGTTTCTAAGGCACACCATCCAACATCACAGTAATCCAAGTCTATGCCCCAACCATTGATGCTGAAGAAGCTGAAGTTGAACAGTTCTATGAAGACCTACAAGACCTTCTAGAACTAATACCAAGAAAAGATGTCCTTTTCATCACAGGGGATTGGAATGCAAAAGGTGAAAAGTCAATAGATATCCAGAATAAGAAGCAAGTTTGGCCTTGGAGTATAAAATGAAGTAGGCAAAGGCTAATCGAGTTTTGCCAAGAAAATGCACTGGTCATAGCAAACACTCTTTTCTAGTAACACAAGCCACAACTCTACATATTAACATCACCAAGTGATCAACACAAAAATCAGACTGATTATATTCTTTGCAGCCAAAGATGAAGAAGCTCTACATAGTCAGCAAAAACAATACCTGCTGCTCACTATGGCTCAGATCATCAGCTCCTTGTTGCAAAATTCAGGTTTAAATTGCAGAAAGTAGAGAAAACCATTAGGCCATTCAGGTATGACCTAAATCAAATCTCTTATGATTATACAGTGGAGGTGCCGAATAAATTCAAGGGACTAGATCTGGTTGACAACTTGCCTGAAGAACTATGGATGGAGGTTTGTAACATTGCACAGGAGGTGGTGATCAAAACCATTCCCAAGAAAAAGAAATGCAAGAAGGAAAAGTGGTTGTCTGAGGAGACTTTACATATAGCTGAGGAAAGAAGAAAAGCAAAAATCAAGGGAGAAAGGGAAAGATATACCCAAATGAATGCAGAGTTCCACAGACTAGCAAGGAGAGATAAGAAATCCTTCTTCAATGAACAATGCAAAGAAGTAGAGGAAAATAAAAGAATGGAAAAACTAGAGATCTCTTTAAGAAAATGGGAGATATCAAGGGAACAAATCATGCAAGGATGGGCATGATAAAGGACAGAAATGGTAAGGACCTAACAGAAGCAGAACAGATTAAGAAGAGATGACAAGAATACACAGAACTATACCAAAAAAAGTCATAATGAGCCAGATAACCACGATGTGGTCACTCGCCTAGAGCCAGATGTCCTGAAGTGTAAAGTCAAGTGGGCCTTAGGAAGCATTATCACAAACAAAGCTAGTGGTGGTGATGGAATTCCAGCTTAGCTATTTAAAATCCTACAAGATAATGTTGTTCAAGTGTTGCATTCACTATGTCAGCAAATTGTGAAAACTCAGCAGTGGTCACAGGAATGGAAAAAGTTTTCATTCCAATCCCAAAGAATGACAATGTCAAAGAATGTTCAAACTACCTTACACTTGTGCTCATTTTGCATGCTATAAGGTTATGCTCAAAATCTTTAAGCTGCTACTGCTGCTGCTAAGTCGCTTCAGTCGTGTCCGACTCTGTGCGACCCCACAGACGGCAGCCCACCAGGCTCCCCCGTCCCTGGGATTCTCCAGGCAAGAACACTGGAGTGGGTTGCCATTTCCTTCTCCAATGCATGAAAGTTAAAAGTCAAAGTGAAGTCGCTCAGTCGTGTCCGACTCTTCGCGACCCCATGGACTGCAGCCTACCAGACTCCTCCGTCCATGGGATTTTCCAGGGAAGAGTACTGGAGTGGGGTGCCATCGCCTTCTCCATCCTTTAAGCTAGGCTTCAGCAATACGTGGACCAAGAATTTCCCAATGTTAAGAGCTGGGTTTAGAAAAGGCAGAGGAAGCAGAAATCAAATTGTCAGCATTCATTGGATCACAGAGAAAGCAAGAGAATTTTTTAAAAAATCTATTTCTGCTTCATTGACTATGTTAAAGCCTTTGACTATGTAAATCACAATAAAATGTGGGAAATTCCTAATAAAATGGAAACAGCAGACCACTTTACCTGTCTTCTGAGAAATCTGTATGTGGGTCAAGAAGCAACAATTAGAACCTTACATGGAACAATGGACTGGTTCAAAATTGGGAAAGGAGTAAGACAAGGCTATATATTGTCACCCTGTTTACTTAACTTTTATGTAGAGTACATCATGTGAAATGCCAGGCTGGATTAATCACAAGCTGGAATCAAGACCGCTGGGAGAAATATCAACAACCTCAGATATGCAGGTGATACCACTCTAATGACAGAGAGTGAAGAGGAACTAAAAAGCCACTGATGCAGGTGAAAGAGGACAGTGAAAAAGCTGGCTTAAAACTCAACATTCAAAAAGCTAAGATCATGGCATCCAGTCCCCTCACTTCCTGACAAATAGAAGAGGAAAAAGTAGAAGCGGTGACAGATTTGGTTTTCTTGGGCTCCAAAATCACTGCCAATGTTGACTGCAGCCATGAAATTAAAAGCCACTTGCTCCTTGGAAGGAAAGCTTTGACAAATCAAGACAGCTTAGGATGTGAGAGTTGGACCATAAAGAAGGCCGAACGCCGAAAAATTGATGCTGGAGAAGACTCTTGAGAGTTCTTTGGACTGCAAGGAGATCAAACCAGTCAATCCTAAAGGAAATCAACCCTGAATATTCATTGGAAGGACTGACATTGAAGCTTCAATACTTTGGCCACCTGATGCAAAGAGCTGGCTCATTGGAAAAGACGCTGATGCTGGGAAAGATTGAGGGCAGAGGGAAAAGAGGGGTGACAGAGAATAAGATGGTTGGATAGTATCACTGACTCAATGAACATGAATATGAGCAAACTCCAGGAGATAGTGAAGGACAAGGAAGCCTGGCGTGTTGCAGTCTATGGGGTCACAAAGAGTCTGACATGACTTAGTAACCAAACAACAACCAAGCTACCACTGCACTATTACTACTGGGACTATAACTTGTGCAGGATAAGCTCAGACTCTGGGTAAAGCAGGCAAGCATCACCACCCATTTCATAGGCTCAGACAGATGGAGTGATTATCCTGGGCTCCCTCAGTCTGCACCTCCCAGCCACGTGAGCTCTCAACCACCAGACCACCTGCGCCCCTGGGTATGGCTCATGTTTTATTGATGCTGAAGGGAGACTGGTATTGCTTTGCATTTCCTTATAAAACATGCTGTACTTTCCTTGACAGACTCTCAAGCAACTGAGGAAAACCAAGAGCAGCTGACGCCATGGGAAGTCTCAAAGGCCACGAGCTGATGAGAACGAGGGGGCCTGAGCCCCACCTGCAGGGGGCCTGGGGCCCTGGATGCTGCTCTTCCTTCCCTGCAAAGGAGTAGAGGAAAACAAAAGAAGGGGAAAGACTAGAGACCTCTTCAGGAAAACTGGAGATACGAAGGGAATACATAATGCAAGGATGGGCATGTTAAACGACAGAAACTGTAAGGAGCTAACAGAAGCAGAACAGATTAGGAAGAGATGGCAAGAATACACAGAACTATACAAAAAAAAGCCATAATGAGCCAGACAACATGGTTATCTGGACACCATGTGCTCCACCCCAAGTCCAATTTGTACACATATATCCTCGGAGGCTTAGATTTTGTTAAACCTTTCCTGATTTGGAAGTGCTATTTTCTATTGCTTAGCTACTTCCAGTGAAAAGCAGAACACGTGAGACCCAGGCTTCACAGCCACTGCTCTGCCTGCATTGTCCTGGCCTCGCCCGCCTCCCAGACCCTGTGGGACCACCGCATCTCTCCCTCCAGAGTCGGGAGGGGGAGGTCTCGTCTTACGCTCCCCTCCAACATCCCATAGGGCCCATTCTCAGCCCTGCCCTACGAGTCCTTTCTGTATTTTTGCAACAAACTATTGCAGGTGCCTAGCTAACTCCAGCATTCTTCTTGACCTTGGAGGCTACATCATATTCACACAGGCCTCTTGCCACAGCAGCGGAGCAGGGAGGTGGCACCAAGCTAGGGGCCGGGATGGTTTATCTGGATAGAACAGGCCTCTGTGTCCCCTGAAGTTTCTAAACAGAGGGAGACTAAGAGCCCCAAGAACATGCCCAGAGTCCCTGGAGGGCTGGGGAAGTAAATCAGGTAAGTTTGCTTCTCCACAAAAAAAAAAAAAAAAAAAAGAAAGAAGAGAAACTGCTAATACAAAGATCTTTGCTCCTGGGATCTCAAAATCCTCTTCGGAGTGTTGTAGAGACCTGGACCCTGCACCTCTCAGCCTAGGGGTGGCTGGTAACTCGAGATCACCACCCCAACCAGTTACTGCACTGGGTGCACCCTGAGCTGGACTGGGAGGGTCTGAGGGGTCCTCACCCCTCCCTCAGCCTTCCACCACTTCAGGCCCCCTTTCTCTCCAAGCAAGAGTCAGCATGAAGCTCAGATGGGGCTTCAATTCTGGAAGTGGGGTACCTGGACCTCAAGGAGACCAAGAGCCACTGTTTCCTAAGTGCTTCCCCTGTGTCCAAGACGGACAATGAAGATGCTGATGGTGATGATAGAGATGTGGATGAAGATGTTGCTAAAGATGGTGGGAAAGAAGATGAAGAAGAAGATAACAACAAAATGATGAAGATAAATGATGTAGAAGGAGAAGAAAAAGATGGAAAAGACACTGATGAAAATGATGGTGGTGATCATGAAGATGGACAAGGCGACGGACGAGGTGATGAAGATGGTGAAGAGGATCAAGACAGTGATGGTGATGAAGATGCTGAGGAAGAGAATAAAGTTAGTGAAGAACAGGATGGTGACACTGATCACGATAATGGGCCTTCATACAACATATCCCTCAACCCTTGTGACAGCAACTGGGAAATCACCGAGGGCCCACATGGCCCAGGTACTGTTCTAAGGATTGGAGATAAGGCTCAGGGGTGAGGGGCTCCTCTGGGTGATGAAAACGCCCTAAAATTACTAGTGGTGATGGACGCACAACTCACGGATATACGAGGACCACTCGACTGTGCACTTTGAAAGGGTGGATTGTATGGTATGGAAATTACATTTCACACTGTTAAAAGCAATTCCCTAGTTCCATATTTATTTGTTTTATTCTCTGGTGCTTCCTCCCTACCACACAGAAGTCCAGACATTTTACGTATCTCATCTCTCTGCATCCTTTCTGCAGCCCTAAGAGATAGGCTTTGTTGTAATAATTCCAATTTTACAGAAGAGAACAGTGAGGCACACACCAGAGAGGTCACCTGCCTGTAGTCACACAGCCAGAAAACAGCAGAGCCAAGACAGGAAGCAAGACATCCTGCCCAGAGTCCATGCTCTCCCCACCACACAGAGACTCTTCCTCTGATCAGGATGAGAGCCAAGGGGGTCGCACACAAGGTCTTCCAGGTCAGCCCCTTCGCCCACCAGGTGCATCGATAAGACCCGTCGGGGCTGCACAGGGCGCTGGTGCACACAGTCTTGGCTCTCGAAGCTTCTACTGCTGACCATCAGTTCCCTCTTCTCTATTGTCTGAAAACCCCTTTAGAAGTTGTCCCCCCAGCCGTTTCAAAGCCAGGGCAGACACATGTCCTGTCGTGTGTCTGCCCTGGAACGCTGAGTTCAGCCCTCTGAGGCTCTGGCCATGCAGTCAAGCTGGGCTAGGAGAACATCCTGTGCCTTCCTTGCGGATGGCGGCTCATTAACCAGCAGCCTCCTTCAACAGCGGCCTCTCCTGACTCAGTCCAGCTGGGCCCCCAGCGGCAGTCCCAGCCTGGCTGCAAGATTCCAGCTCCCGAAGTCAGGGAGCCCAGGCCTGGCCCCTCCTCAGCAACATGAGGAAGGGCTCGGCCACCCTTGTCCCATTGAATCCAAGCAGAAACACCTGTCCCAGTGTACCAACCGGAATCCCCAAATCACTCAGCATCACCTCGTGGCTGGAGGCCTGCAGGCTTATGAAACAGAGGAATGTGGGTTTCAAGTTCCCTCACTTCCTTTGGATTACATTTAATGCTGCCCAGTTCCCATAGATGGACGGGACCTATTAAATCCAACACACCTGTTTGTCCCCAGGGGTCCCTCTCAGGAAAACAGCCAGCCACTTGCTGTCCCTCTGTTGTGCTGCGTGTTTGGAGGGAACACCCTGCGGTAGGAAATGCACCCACGATCAAAGGAACCTCACAACCCGGAAAATGTGCTGATGCTTCAGTGACCCTGATCTTGAGCTGGTGCTGCTGGTAACTTTCATCCTGAGTTCAACACCGCTGGGGAGGTGCCTCCACGTGGTCCTCCCACTCCTGTTCATGGATTGGACCCCCAGGAAGAGTGCCAGGGATGCGTGTCCAAACGTGGATACAGAGCCTCCCTCCTGCACCTGCCTGCCTTCTTCCTGTCTTCCCTCCCCCAGCTCAGAGCATCAGCTCCATCCTGTTGGGGCCACCTCCTCCGGCCCTCACCCACATCCTGCTCCCCGTCCTCCCCTGGCTCTCAGTCCATCCCTCTCCAGCCCCCTTGTCATGTGCTGACAGTCCTCTCCTCAGCTCTTACAGACCAGAGTCACGTGGCCGCTTTGGGCCTCCTGCTGACCCCCTACATGTAGGCAGAGGGGTCCTCGGATATGCCCTCGCCCTGCCAAACCCCTGCTTGCAACCCCTCTGGGACCCTCACTGCTTCTCAGGAAAGGCCAGATATCTCTGGCCACTGTTTGCACCAATTTATAGAGTGGCTGCTCAATGGATGAGGGAACATCAAGCGAGGACAGACAGGATCCTGGCATTCTAGTAGGGAGCCAGACCCCAAACTGGCAAATGAAGGAATAAAGGGTAACTTCAGACAGCAGTTATTGCAGGGAAGAAAACAGTGGGATGATGGGATGGAGAGAAAGTCTATGAGGCCATGACCCTGGGGAGGATGGGGGTGGGGGCATCAAGGGAGGGTCCTTCTGGGAGGGACCAGAGGTGGCTGTGTGTGGACCAGGAGCAGGAGGGCACCCACCCCTTGGTCCTGCTGAGCCCTTCAGCTTCCCCCACCCTGCCCACCCCAGCTCCTCACAACCACACCACATTCTCCAAGAGGCAATGCAGATTCAGGCTCTGGTACCCTCTTGCAGCTGCTCTCTGCCTGGGACATCCTTGCACGCCAGCCCACCATGTGGACTGACATGTATCAAGACATCAAGACCATGCTCCACATTACCCACTCTTCAAAGCCTCACCCCAACTCTGCCTCCCTCCTGCCAGCTTAATCTCTTCCTCCTAGACCCTCGCTTCCGTGGCTGATTCATATGTCTATTTTGTACGTATCTGATTAGATATGATGGTTCCTGATGCGCCTCTGCACCCCGGCACCCAGCCCCTACGCTTTGCAGGGACCCGAGGTTTGTGACGGGGTTTGTGCTCCCCGGAGACATGCAAGGGTGTGGAAGCGATGCCATGGGAGAAACAGGCCTGCTCTGCTGCAGTCCCAACCAGATTCCCCATTAAGTCCTCACAACATCCCCTTACATCACAGTGAGCGTGCATACACCGTGGGGTAGGAGGCAAATCTACAAGGAACTGAAGTGTGGTGGTAACAGCTGTCATTACACGAGCCGGGGGTGGTTGCACCGGGTCCTCAGGAGCTGCACCCTCAGTGATGCCACGGCAGGTGTACAGGGCCCCACATGGCAGAGAACAAGAAGGAAGGTTCTAGAGTTGCTGACGCTGAAGCAGACAAAAGACCAGAGGAGGATGTGGACCTTATCCGCTTATTAGTTCTGATGCACCAGAAATGGATGTGGATGCTCCCTGGAGTGGAGTGTTTGGTTAAAATATGCGACTTGCCATCCTGGCTGTTCACCCGCTTCGCTGTTTTCGAGTCACATGCCTGCCAGTGGTGGGTGGCACGTAAACCACCACCCTCTAGGATGGGGTGTTCTTAGTTCATTATCAGTATTTATGCTAGTAAAATATAATGTAAAAATATTTTAAAATATTTAAAAACTTTCCAGTCACTTTAATTGGGGATGAAAGTTTGTTATTATGATTTTTTCACATCTCTAGTTACTAGTGAAGCTGATTTATCTTCATATGTTTATTTAGAAATTTTGCTCCCTCCTTCCCAAACCATGAATTCCAGGCTATTTCCCAGTGATCTACGGAGTTCTGCTAACAACTGGTCTTCATTCATGAATGATGAAATCATCTCACTCAATGCGTTTTCCCTCCTCTTTTCTCATTTCTGGAAATGTTGTTGTTGTTTTAGTTGCTTAGTCGTGTGGAACTCTTTGGCGACCCCATGGACTGCAGCCTGCCAGGCTCCTCTGTCCATGGGATTTTTTCAGGCAAGAATACTGGAGTGGACTGCCATTTTCTCCTCCAGGGGATCTTCCTGATGCAGGGAGATCCAGATCCCACGTCTCCTTCATTGGCAGGCAGATTCTTTACCACTGAGCCAGCAGGGAAACCCTCTAGAAGTGCTGCTCTTATGAATAACACATAAAAAGAAGTAAGCACTGTATGTAGTTTTATATTAAAAGTAAAGATTTTGACAGCAAGAGGGAAAAGGGAAGCTGGTGCCAGTCTGTCCCTTACACACTAGACCACTATTACAAATGAAAATTTAAACACTAGCAGAAGAATGGAAAACCCTCTGCCACGATGCTAGGTGGCAAAATCTCATGTATGCTATTCTGTGTATACACAAAAATATGTATTTTTAGTTGTACTTTTATATTTAAAGTTGAGAACTGGATTTGAAATCATGTATAGAAAAATATACTTTCTAAAGATAAAATTAAGAGTTGAGGAAATTAAAGTAACAGTGAGAAAAAAACAACAAAACAATCCCACTCCTGGGCGCATACCTGAAGGAAACCATAATTCCAAAAGAGGCATGCACCCCAATGTTTACTGCAGCTCTATTTACAACAGCCAGGCCATGGAAGCAACTTAAATGCCCATCAACAGAAGAATGGATAAAGAATCTGTGGCACATATATGCAATGGAATATTACTCAGCCGTAAAAAAGAACAAAACTGCGCTTTTGCAGAGTCACAGATGGACCTAGAGACTGGCATACAGAGTGAAGTCAGTCAAAGAGAAAAACAAATATCATATATTTAATGCATATATGTGGAATCTAGAAAAATGGTACAGATGAACCTATTTGCAAAGCAGAAAGAGAGACACAAATGTAAAGGCAAATGTATGGCCACCAAGGGGGGAAAGAGAGGGGCAGGGTGAACTGGGAAATTGGGATTAACATTATACAGCACTATGTATAAAATAGATAACTAACGAGAACCTACTGTATAGCACGGAGACCTCTACTTAATGTTCTGTGGTGAACTAAATGGGAAAGAAACCCCCAAAAGAAGGGATACATATACACATACGCACACACACACTCTCAGCTGATTCACTACTATGCAGCAGAAAATACAACACTCTAAAGCAACTATACTCTAATAAAACAAATTTTTAAAGGAATACAACCGGAGCACATCTGAAGAACTACAACAGACGGGAAAGAGAGGTAAGAAAAGAAAATTCAAACGGAAACAGAGATGCTCCCCAGTAATCCTGTCTCACTCCTGGCTCATCACTCTCTCCACAGCCTCAGCCTCAGGTGGGCATCGGCTTTGCATGAATGCTTTAGATAAACTTCAAGTTCTATACTTTAGAAATTACTGGCAATTATCCAAAATCTCCAATGTTAAGTCAAATGACAGGAGTCTATTTTAATACCTATTTGGTTTCTGGTAACCATGACAAAAATGTAAATAGGTGAGTTAGACATAGGATGATCAATAAATGTGAGACTCCTTCCTTCCAAAAAAAAAGTTGATGAAATTAAGACAAAGGCCATACAAGAGAAGGTCAAACATAGACACACAACCCAAATGATACAAGGCAGTTAGTTGCACACTTGGCTCCAAGCTTCCTGGTAGCCAGGACAAAAAGGGAAACACGATTAACTACAAACATGCACGCTCCTTAAAAAACCAATGTAATAAGTGTGGCTTATTTTGGTCCCAAGGTCTCCGAGAACAGTCTCCCAAGGGTCCTGAGGGAGGGGATACGGTGCAGCACAAGAGAGCAGCCACACTCAAGGGAAGGGCTCTGTTCAGGAGATCTGGGGTGGGGCCTCGGAATCAGCACTTTCACAAAGCTCCCTGGTGACCTGGACGGACGCTCTGATGTGGGGACTGGCGTGGATGGGATGACCGATGACCCCGCCCCCCACACTTCCTGCTGTATGAGCACAGGCAAGGGACTGCACTGTCCTGAGCCAGTTATCTTCATCCGAAAAATAGGACCATTAACAATTCCTACCCTAGAGAGCTCTCACAAGGCTCCAAGGAGGTGATGTGTTTGAAACACTTGGCAGGAAGCTGGTACACAGAAGACACTAAATAAGTGTTAACAATGACCATCATTAATAACCACGCTTCTCTGTCCCCACTTATATGATGTCTGCATGGCTGGACTCAAGACACCCAGGAGGAGCTGGGCTCTTACCCAGCACTGCTGAAGAGGAAAATCAGCAAGTGTTTATCAATATCCGTTATTATACAATCCCCCGCCCTCTGCAAGGACGCCTCAACACTTCCCCAAGGAGCAGCTTCCTTTCCAGCAATTAAGTCTTTTTTTCCTGCTAAGCCCAGAAAAAGTCAGGTTTCAATATTTTCAAAACCCTGTCTGTGTCCGTAGAACTGAGACCCTGCTCTTTGCCCCAGGTTTCCTGGCACCTTCAGCAGAAACAAAGCCCCATGGCTAATACCCCATGATTATCAGGGGTGCCAATCTCCACTGCCATCCTTAAAAGCAACAAGCCGCCTCCTTAAGTTCTGCAGTTTTCAAAACAGGTGCGGGGGAGGGGAGCAGTAGCACAAAACACTTGTTTTCTGGGAACTTGTGTTTCCTGGAGGCCTGAGTGGCGGCAGTTTGTTCTGGAAACGGGAGAACAGGACGTGCAGAGGAACCAGCTCGAGGAGCGCTTAATGCCCACACAAACCTACTAACTACCAGCTCCTGGAGGACGCTACTGAGCATTCATCAGCTTCTCACAAGGCGGTCCTAGAGCAGAGGAGCCTTCAAGGGAGACTTAATAGGTCATGCAGCATTCTGGAGGTTCCTGGCACCCCGCCCCCAGCTCCAGGCAAATTACACCATAAGGGCTTCCCTGGTGGCTCAGACAGTAAAGAATCTTCTACAATGCAGGAGGCCTGGGTTTCATCCCTGGGTCGGGAAGATCCCCTGGAGGAGGGAGTGACAACCCCCTCTAATATTCTTGCCTGGGAAATCCCACAGACAGAGGAACCTGATGTGCTACAGCCCATGGGGTTGCAAAGAGTCAAACACAACTGAGCGACTAACACTTTCACGGGCAACAAAAGCAAGGTCGTTAACAACTACACTAACACAACCTGAGTCCTCCAGGTGCCGCTTCTACAGCAGCTCAGCACCCTGGCCTGGCCTCCGCCCCTCCTAGATGACCACTAGTTAAGTGCATCCAGCCAGGACCACCAGCAGCAGCTCCACGCCCCTCCCCTCCCCACCAGGAACACACTTTCACCTGTCTGTAGAGGGACTATCCTAGACTCTTCCGAAGGTCCCAGGAGGAAGGTGCTGCCACGGTGTTGAATTTACAAACCAGGGGGAGATTCGGAGAAGGCGGCACTGACCCAAGCCCACAGCACTGTGAGGGAAGCCTGGGATTTGAACCCTCCTGGCTGCCTTTCCCCAAAGCCCATGGTTGGCCCAGAGTCTCTCTCTGGATATTTTCACTAACAGTGCTGTTTCAGGGATAGGGGGCACATCTGCATCCCCTCCAGTGATCCCCACCTTAACACAGGCATGAAGCGTTTTGCACAGAGGCTCAGGGCCTGGCTGGAGGCCTGAATGTCCTGATGGAAGCCACACAAAATGAGAAAACCCAGAGACTCAGATAAGCCAGAGACCGCCTCTGAGAACCTGCTTCCCCTGCCACCCAGGCTGGGAGTTCTGAGGAACCTAGCCCACCTCCTCAGAGCTCTGTGACCCCGGGCAAGTTTCTAAACCTCTCTCATCAAGTCTCAGTTTTCTCATCTGTAAAATGGAGACAATGACAATCGGTTCCTACAAAGATTAAATGAAATGAGGGAAAGCAAGCCAAACTCAGTGCACGGGCTCTGCACTTAGAAGGCAAAGTTGTCATTTGATAACTTTGTAAACAAATGCTGAATTCTAGTGCTGGACACCTCAAGCTTATAACAGCAATAGTAATAAAGAAAGCTGTCAGGCACCCTTATCACAGGCTCCTCTTAAACGGTGAGCACACAGCTGTACTGAAGCAAGACCATAACTTCCAGAACTCGCCCACTGTGCAAGTCCCTGGAGCTTTGGGTCTGTGAGACGCTGCAGATTCATTTACACACACAGTAAGGTGGGCTGGGCTGCTGGACAGAAAGGGGGTGAGAACTACCACGAGGCTTCACTCCCCCCAAGCTGACTTCTGACTTCATATGCGCCCCCAACAAGCAGCAGCACACAGAGTAGGGGAGACCAAGACCACTTCATCCAAAAACGCTCTAGGAGTGCCCAAAAGATGAAAGAGTCAGGATATGGAAATTTTAAAAAAATACACAAGACGAAAACACCAACTGCTCTTCGGGATATGGTGAATGGCAGGTCGCCATGGCAACCAGAGGCTGAATTATTCAGCAAGTGAAGGCAGAAGAATCTCTGAAAGGAGGCAAAACAAAGACAAAGGATCCAATTAAACCACTTCTGTAGGGAAACAAACCAGGCAGCAGGGAGGGCTGTGTCTGCCCCCCGGGATGTGATTTCTCAGCCACGGCCCCTCTGTGTCTAATTCCGGGCTTGCTTTTCCATTTTTAAACATGGTGACAGACAGCCAAGGAGCTACTATGTTCTACTCAAGATTTAAAACAAGCTACAGACTCAGTGACTAATGGAGGAGGTCCAGTCCAGAGCCTGGGTTTGGGGTAGCACTTAATCAGAGGGACTTCGAGGTCCCAGCACCCTACCTTTTCCCACCTCCTGTCTGGCCTGGGAGACAGGAGTGGAGTCCCCAGAGGTCTCTTAAGTCAAGCATCATCGTGATCATTTTGTTTTCCTTGAATCACATGTACTTAAAATGCTTACTATTTTTTCTTTAATTTGCTTAATATCTCATTTTGAAGGAAAACTTGGTTTTGTTTGAGTGTGTGCGTGCTAAGTCATTTCAGTCGTGTCTGCCTATTTGTGACCCTATGGACCATAGCCTGCCAGGCTCCTCAGTCCATGGGATTTTCTAGGCAAGAATTCTAGAGCGGGTTGCCATTTCCTCCTCCAGGGGATTTTTCGGACCCTGAGATCAAACCTGCATCTCTTAATATCTCCTGCATTGGCAGGCAGGTTCTTTATCACTTGCCCCATCTGGGAAGCCCCTGGTTTTGTTTAGCAAATAGAAAACCATTATCGACTGGCACAGCAGACAACTGCAAAAGCAACGTGCGTAAAAATCATTTTTTTTTTTTGACATCTGGGCAGGGGAGGATGTTTTAAGACTGGACACAAATAGTATGAACCATAAAGTACATCAGGGGCCGGGTGGGCTGTTGTTCAGGTTTGTGCATAAACCTCCACTGGACCCCAGCCGCACTCACTCACCACGCACAGGCCATGACTGAGTGAGTGTGACAACAGAGTTGTGTGGTCACAGCAGACACGGTAGGTCCCCGAGCAATACTCGTATCCAGCTCTTCATGGAGAACATCTGCTGACACCAGAAGTACATGATCGATCATCTGGTGACTTTAGAAATGAAGAGCTTTCACAAAGCAAAGGGAAACATCAACAAAATGATGAGGCCGGCCCCAAAGAGGAAGAAGAGGTACCATTTGCAGACCCAGAGAGGGCTGGGAGCTGCGATTTCCAGAGTAAACTCCTCAAGTCAGAAAGATAAAGAAAACTTCGGGTAATGGACAGGAAAGGAACTGAAAAAGCTAATAAGCACTAAAAAAAAAAAAAAATGTTTAATCTCGCTAGAAATGAGAGAGATGGAAAACCATGCCTCCTGTGATAGTGCATGGCATCATGAGACAGGCAGCCGGGACACAGAGCCTGATCGGCTGGCACATCCCCTCAGCCATGAGATCCATGCAGCCGTGTTCCCAGCCCTCCCTCCTTCCCACCCACATGCACTCATTGAGCATCTGGTTGGTACCAAGCCCAAGAGTGGGTACCACCACACAGGAAGAGGTCTGAAGATGCTCTCAGGGGTGTGGGGCTCAGGGGACCTCTCTCCCTCATTACGCACAGCTCTCTCTCCAGCAACAACCACAGCACCGGCCTGCCCCTCATTCGAGCGAGATAAGCCTTTGTTGACTGACCAGACACAGAGACAAGTGCTTGGGGGTCTGAAAGTCTCACTGCAATCAGGCTAGGAACATCCAACTTGGAGAGACTCCTTCAACCCATTAAAATCAGGGAATTCATTAAAGTCCCCCCTCTCCCCAGAGACTGATCCAGGTTGGCGGTGGTGGGTGGGGCTCGTCAATCAGTATTTTAAAAAGCTTCTCCACAGGGAGCCCTGTTCTGGGTTTGGGGCCACTGGTCACCTCAACAGCCATCCACAGTGGACACCCTCGCCATGCAGCTCAGAGCCAACACAAAAGGAGGGGCTCCCAGGCCACACCAGCTATGGTGAGCACTGATTTGAAAAATGTTAGTCGCTTAGTCATGTCTGACTCTCTGCGACCCCATGGATGCTAGCCCACCAGGCTCCTCTGTCCATGGACTTCTCCAGGCCAGGATACTGGAGTGGGTAGCCATTCCCTTCTCCGGGGGATCTTCCAGAGGTTGAACTCAGGTCTCCCACATTCAGACAGACTCTTTATCATCTGAGCCACCAGGAAAGCCTGAGCACTGACTTACTGAGCACCCACTACATGCCCCAGGTCTGCAATGCACCATCCTTATGGGACCTCCCTGCAACTCACAATGACCTTGACAGCATCAGCACCCCACTTCATGAATGAGAAAAGCAAGACCTAGGGAGGTGAGTCCATTGGCCCAAGATCCCCAGCATATTAGCACAGAGCGGCGATTCAAACTGGGACTATGTGATTCCAGGCCCTCAGGACCCCAGCCGGGAACCCCACAGCCTGCAGAAATGTGATCCCACTGCTCCTTCTCTGTGAGCCCACGGCTGGTGTCATCCCCATTTCACAGGTGAGAAAACCGAGGCCCAGAGAAATGCAACATCTGGATGCTGGGCTTTACCCACTTACACTCACTGCCCTCGGCCCTGAAAAAGCTGAAGTAAAGGCATTCAGAGGGTGACACACTGGGCCCAAGCCCCGGCAGGATGGGGAACAAGGGCCCATCTGCCTGCAGTGAGGAGGCGTAAGCCTCAGGCAGAGGGACGACCTGGAGGGGAAGCCCAGGGAGCCCTTCGGGGGAGTGGTCCTAGACGGGGTGGCAGTGGCTCCGTCCCCAGGGGATGTGTGGTCGTCACAGTGGTGGGGGGTGGGGGGGCGGGCTGTGAGCATCTCCAGGGCAGAGCCCAGGGATGCTGCTAAATGTCCCACAGTGCATAGGACACCAGAGACACCCAGCCAAAACACTGGGACCCCTGAGCTCGGGAGCCCCTGCTTTAGAGCCCCGCTTCTCCAAGGGTGCCACAAACCAGCAGACCCCACCCCGTCCCCCCAGAGCTTGTCCAAACCACAGGCCCTGCTTTTATAACCAGTCCTTCTCCACAAGGAAGACTGGCCCCGGGTGGGAGGGACTCAGCAGTATCTAGGGACACGTCAGTTGTCACAGGGGATGTCGTGTGTACAGGCCAGGGAGGCCGCCAAGCATCTGATGCTCCGATGGCCCCCACAGCAAGAAACTTCAGTCCCAAACATTGATGGCGGTGGGTGCAATGCAGGGCCGGGCTGTGGACGGGTGGGACCAGCCCCTCTGGGACCCACGCACCCACACTTACTTGGAGAGCTTCATTTCAATCTGCTGCCGGATCTCCTGCCGCTCCTCATCCGTCCTCTGGGGGAAGATGTTTCGGTCCTCCAGCTCCTGCCTGCTGGGCCGGTTCCTCAGCTTCACCGCTAGGAGCTCCTTCTTGCATTTCCTCGGCAGGGTCCCTGGGAAAAGGGGTGATGACATGACAGGTGTCAGGAGGTGCTGGCTGCCGGGGGAGACACTCCCCATCCCCACTGCAGGGGAAACCCTGCACCAGAGCCACAGGGGTGGGTCCTGCAGCTGTAGTGCCCCCTAGAGAATGGTGCCTCCTTCACAAAGCCCCCCGTCCCACACCTTCCATGGGTGGGGCGCCGATTGTGCGTGCGGGTCTCCACTGACCATCGTGAGAGACACTTGCTGTCCCAGAGCAATTGTCAATAGCACCACCTTCTCTTTCAAAAGTGTCCGAGTTCAGGTCATAAATTAGTTACTTTTATCCATGGTGGCCCTTCCCTTCCTCCCCACTGCCTGCTACCCCATGGCCACCTGGATCCCCTTTCATTCCTGGAACATCCCAGCTCAGGGTCTCAGCAACATGTCCATCCAGTGCTGACCACCCCACTCTGCCTGGACCATCCTGGGCTGGCTACCTTCTGAACCATGTCGTTGGCCTGGAACCCGGCCCTCAGAGACCCAATAGGTCCTCTAATCTCCGTCACCCTCAGGATCAATTCCTCCCTTATCTGATCTTTCTGGTTCCTTAGTTTATCATCTGTCTCCTCCACTAGACTGAAAGTTCCATGATAGTCTGTTCTCCTGGGTCCTGGAACAGTGTTGACGCAGCAGGTTATCCTTTTGAGTGAGCCTGACTCAGGGTCTAGAAGGCTGACACTGATCTTTATCTCTCCCCATGTCCGGAAGCAGCAGAGTGACCTCTGAGTGCACGTAAGATGTAAGATCTTAAGGAATGATGTTCAGATTTACCTAACGCATTATTGACTGGGAGATTTTTGCAGAAACTAGCACCTGTAGCTGGCAATTTACGTCAGAGAACGTTGAAACACTCCAGTCACTAACTTTCAGGTAACAAAAGAAAGTAAAAGTGTTAGTTGCTCAGTCGAGTCTGACTCTTAGCGACCCCATGAACTGCATAGCCTGCCAGGCTTCTCTGTCCACAGAATTCTCCAGGCAAGAATACTGGAGTGGGTTACATTCCTTCTCCAGGGGATCTTCCCAACCCAGAGATTGAACCCGAGTCTCCCGCATTGCAGGTGGATATCTGAACCACCAGGGAAGCTGGGTAACAGAAGTAATAGTAACATCTCTCTCATCAGTAAGATGCTAATAGCAGAAATGAGGATTGGCTGCATTCAGGGTCAGAGAAGGGTCACGCCTTAGGTGCCAGGACATGGCACTGAGCTTTCTGAACACCAGAGTCCCTACCTGCCCCAGCCAGTGCGCATGCTGACAACTGGCAAAACACTCCAAGTATTAATACAACGTAGACTGTGATTCTGAGGGTGTGTGGTTTTGCACTTTTATTAGGGGATAGGTTTAATTCCTGGGGTTCAAACCATCATCCAATGTGGTCACCCCACAGCTGGAGGCAAACTATGTATTAATAATCGCGTCTCCCTAAAGAAAGTCAATTCCCAGCATGGGGTACGGATATGCAAAGTAAGAAATACGTCCAGCAAAGTGATAGTTTAACAGAAATTTGGATAAAGTAAGATACAAAAAATCGTACTTGACTGAAACTGGACTTTCTAATGTGAACTTGTTTACTATGTGTTTTATAGACAAAGAGAAAAATAATGACCCCAGAAACCATTTCGGCCAGGACTCTAGCCTGATTTGCTTTAATAGCTTTATACATGATTGGAGTCCTGTCTTTATAGAATCATAAAAGCCTAAAGCAGTCACCTGCATTTTTCTGTTGATCTCTGCTGCATGGTCTGGGGAAAATTGAAAGCCAAACTGGCATTTATGAATTGAGGGAGCCTCAAAGGTCTCGGGACACGTCCTTCGTGAATGTCAAGGGTCTCATACATGGCGGGAAGGCGAGAGGGATTGCCATTTCAGATGAGTGTAATATGCTTAACCATGAAATGACACTGAAGGCGGTTTAATCTTTTCAGCTTTTGATAAAGAACGTCTTTAAGCCTACTGCAAATGTCTCAGGCTTGTCATTACAAACTTTAAGCATATTTGTTCTTAACTGAAAGACCCTTTCCATCAGAGATTTCTAGATGTGATGAGAATTCACTACACAGGAAGTCTTAGTTCTAAGAGCAGGTAATTCTCTGCTTAATCTTCGATCCTCTATGAGAACAGCTTGGGCACCTATAGGGCCATTATGAAAATGTCTGGGCTGACAGCCTTTCCCAGGCTATCGGGGGTTACCAGGTTTTAAGTAACCAGGTTTGGTTACTTAAAAGTCAAAGAGAAATTTCCAGACAAATGGCTTAAAATGAAGGTTTTACATGAATGTGAGTGGTACTTCTACCATACTGACAGCATGAGTCTAAATGAGCAGGTGATCCAGAGTAGGGTGTGATGCAGAGAAACGGAGGCCAGGAAACTTCCCTTCCTGACTGTGGGGACCATCGTCTCTGCAAGTGACCCCAAATACACTTGTGATCCTATCTTTGGAGCCAGAAATCCCCCTTCCAAGAGTCTGCTCCCAAAACAAACGGGACAAGCACATAAAACACACATACGAGGGTGTCCACCCAGCCTTATTTACAAAATAAAGAAATTAAACACAGTCGATTCATAGGAAAAGTCCCTGATGCTGGGAAAGATTGAGGGCAGGAGGAGAAGGGGGTGACAGAGGATGAGATGGTTGGATGTCATCACCGACTCAATGGACATGAGTTGGAGCAAACTCTGGGAGATAGTTAATGACAGGGAAGCCTAGTGTATGGCAGTCCATACGACTGCAAAGAGTTGGACACAACTTCGTGACTGAGCAACAACAACAAACACAGCCAAAATATCCCAGCAAGACAGCATGTGCCAAATTATGGTGCGTCATCTGAATATTACCAACCTATTAAAAACGGTGGTGGTTGTTGTTTACTCACTCAATCGTGTATGATTCTTTGTGACCCCATGGACTGTAGCCCACCAGGCCCCTCTGTCCATGGGATTCTCCAGGCAAGAATACTGGAGTGGGTTGCCATTTCCTTCTCCAGGGGATATTTCTGACCCAAGGACAGAACCTGTATCTCCTGGATTGGCAGGCAGATTCTTTACCACTGAACCACCTGGGAAACCCCGATTAAAACAGTGCTATATTCATTATTGAGAGACAAAAAGACAGTCATGATACATTGCTAAGAAAAATAACTTGTAGGAAAATTATGCACCTTATATATATATATAGATAGAGATAGATATATATCTGTATCTACATTTGCATTTAATTTTGTAAATATATACAATCTTCTTATAAATTGGCATAGAGACACTAGAAATGGACTTTACCTATTAATTTATCTGTATTTTATTTTTATCAACATAGTTTCCTTATCTCTAAATAATTGTTTAAAAAGAAAGACCTTTGTGGAGTAAAAGTAGGGAAGATAGTAGAAAATTCTCCCCTCCATAAGAACAACAAGAAAATTGCAAATATCATCAGGGTCAACTTCTTCAGAATTCCATAAAGTAATTTAAAGCAGCACAGGGGGTCTTTATTCCAGAGGAACTGGTGGAATTTCAGTGAGAATGTTTTGCTCCATGCAGTCCCCTGCCCCTCTCTCTAGATTGGAGCACCCTTGCAGCAGTTAGCTGTTTCCTGAGGACCGGGTGCCTGGGAGCCACTGCCGGGAGAGGAACGGCTCTCACCCCCAAAGAGCGGCATCATTTGACCGGCCACTGGTACCCTGAAGTCCCCACCCCATCCAAGGCTGCCTGCCTTGGATCTGACTCAGAGCCAGCCCAGTGCAAAATGTCTTCTCCCTGGGGGCGTTGGTTGAAATAATATTGTCTTTCCAAGTGCAAGGCTTTCACTTATCTTCAGACCACTCTTGCTCAATACTCTATAGAGTTCTTAATTGGCCAAAGTGAATAAAAACCAATGCATGGGCCAAAAATACTAAGTCAATTAAAAGTAAAACCTTGGACTTCCTGGCGGCTCAGTGGTAAAGAATCTGCCTGCCAATGCAGGAGACACGGGTTCAATCCCTGGTACGGGAGGATCCCACATGCCATGGGGTGACTAAGCCCATGCAGCACAATGACTGAGCCTGTGCTCCAGAGCCTGGGAGCCACAACCACTGGGGCCCATGTGCTCTAGAGCCCATGCTCCGCAACAAGAGAAGCCACTGCAACGAGAAGCCCATACGCCACAACCAGAGAAAACCCACGCTGCAATGAAGACCCAGCACAGCCAAAAATAAATAAATAAAATCATATATAAAAAAGGATGTTACAGATCCAGTTCCGTTCCAGCCAATGCTGGAGAGCCTTTCCCAGGCATGGTTGGCTGGCAGACAGGGCTCAGCAGGCACGGTAGGCAAAGCTGGCTCTTCTCCCAGGACCCAGCATGGCCAGAGAGCAGCAGACCCCAGAGCTCTGAACTCCACCTCGCCAGGCAGGGGGCAACCTCCTGACTCCATACAGGCTCACCACCAGCGAGTGTGGAATGCAGAACATCCCCCAGCCCTGTATCATCAGCGCCATTATCCACCCAGTAGGGAAAGGATGGTCGTGCGGGATGTCAGGCCTTGGACCACTCTCTTCCTTGTCAAGCCTACCTCTTCTCTCCCTACGCACTGCACTGATGGGCATCCTCCCATCAGTGTCCTTGGCTGGGTCTTCATCATCCGCTCTCTAGATGAGGGTGTGCCCAGGACTCAGCCCTCAAACCCTCCTTCATGTTTGCTTCCTACATGACCTCACCTGCCCCATGACACTAGGGACCAACTACTAAAACTCAGATTCTCCCTCTCCAGTCACATCTTCTCTTCTGAATCCATGCTGCATCTTCAGGCTGTCTCCACTCAGGTCCCAATCAAGCATCTCAAACTTAGCATGGCCATAACCGAGCTCCTGCTTTCTTGCTGAAGGTTAAGCAACAGAGCCAAGACTTATATCTGGGCTTGACCCCAGCATCCACACTCTTAGCTGTGCCATTCATGGATCTATTAGGTTCAGTAAGGCATCATTTCTAGTGGACCTGTTGTTCCTGTTGCACACCTAGCCCAAGAGGAGAAATGACCAGGTGCAGCATACTTTGCTGAGCTCACTTGGGTGAAGGAGATGTGAAAACAAGCACCTGTAATGATCTCAAACACATTATGTGTGTTCCTATTTGCACACTCTCACAACATATCCCAATTATCTGTTTGTGTGGCTTTCTCTAACCATGGTCATTATCCAAGCTTGAAACATTTCACTCAATGGAGGAAAACAAATCTGGTGAGCTCATCCACGGAGAGAATTCTGCCTTTTTCACTTTGTTTCCTGCACAAACTCAGGAAATGTCTGCTGAGTTCCATAGTGCAGGCAAGAGAAAACAGGCCACACAAGGAAGGGGACTTAGTCAAGATCCAAGGAAGGATTTCTAGAGGAAGCAGCATTGGGGCTGGATCCTGGAGGAAGGATTCCCTTCGGGGGATTTGTCATATCAGAACACAGTTTTTTCCATGGAAGGGTGTGCCATGAAAATTTATCCAGGGCTCCAAAGGAAAAGTGATGATTTTGACTTCTACTTGTGGAGTAATACATGCTGAATTTCCCACCCACAAATAAACAAAAATCAAAATATATGAAACAGTGGTTTTGATGACACTGGGAAGGATAGTGACCCTTGAGATGGGAACCAAACAGTGAGCTCTATGATCATGCAGCTGACTAGGTCTTGAGGTCATGGACCAGGGAGAGGCACCAGGAAGAGCCTGGAAAGCCCCTGAGCAAAGACGACGAAGCCTGAAGACCAAGGAGACGGAGACAGCGAGAGTCTCCAGGGTAGGGGTGGGAAGGGGGAACAGAGAGAGGCTGGAGATCTGCAAAACTAAAGAGGAGATTTAAACCCAATGAAATCAAGGGACCTGTGAAGTGTGAACAGTCTGAAGAGCTTGAAAGCGAAAGTGACCGTGTCCAACTCTGTGCAACCCCACGGACTGTAGCCCAGCAGGCTCCTCTGTCCATGTGATTCTCCAGGCAAGAATACTGGAGAGGGCACATGCGTGGGTGCTAAGTCGCTTCAGTCATGTCTGACCCTTTGCAGCCCCATGGACTGCAGCCCTCCAGGCTCCTCTATCTGTGGGATTCTCTAGACAAGAATACTGGAGTGGGTTGCCATTCCCTCCTCACAGGATCTTCCCAACCCAGGGATCGCTCTCAAAGTCTCCTGAATTGTTTTCAGGCCGATTCTTTACTGTCTGAGCCTCTGAATAGCTTAACTAAAGGCAAAAATTCCCAGAAAGGACAAAAAAGCAAGCACAAACTACATGCTGCCTATAAAACATGCATTTAAATAAAAACATGAGAAATAAATATCATATATTAATGCATACATGTGGAATCTGCAAAAACTGATATAGACGATCTTCTTTACAAAGCAGAAATATAGACTCAGAGGCAGAGAACAAACATATGGATACCAAGGGGGAAAGGGGCTGTGGGATGAATTGACTTTGACATATATACACTACATATAAAATACATAACTAATAAGAACCTACTGTGCAGCACAGGAAACTCTACTCCATGTCTGTAGTGACCTTAATGGGAAGGAAATTCAAAAAACAGAGGGGATATATGCATACAAGTAGATGATTCACTTTGCTGTACAGTAGAAACTAACACAACATTTTAAAGCAACTATTGTTGTGGTTGTTCAGTCACTAAGTTGGGTCTGACTCTTTGCAACCCCACGGACTGCAGCATGCCAGGCTCCGCTCCTCTGTCCTCCACTATCCCCTGGAGTTTGCTCAAATTCATGTAAAGCAACTATACTCCAATAAAAATTTTAATAAATAAAAAGAGATGAACATTACAAAGGGAAAAAGTACCATTTGAAGATTAATCAAGAGAAAGTTGAAGTGGTCCATTAATATCAGACAAGGGAGATTCCAAAGCAAAGAGGCTTCTCAGGGATATGTGGGATCATCCCAAATGACAGAGGGGACAGCTTATCAGAGAGACAAAACAATCCTAAATATTTATGACCCTATTATAAGAGGTTCAAATATATGAAACAAAAACCAATAGAACTGAGAGAAGAAATACATAAATCTATAGTTATAGTTGGCGATTTCAGACCTCTGAGTAATTGACAGAACAAGTAGATAGAAAATGCGTAAGAATATGGAAGATGTGATCAACACTGTATCAAGAAATCTGATCCAATTAACACTTATAGAAACACTCGAACACACAACAGAAGAATACACATTCTTACCAAGAGCACA
The DNA here is from genome assembly GCF_029407905.1 of Bubalus kerabau. Lineage (NCBI taxonomy): Eukaryota > Metazoa > Chordata > Mammalia > Artiodactyla > Bovidae > Bubalus > Bubalus kerabau. The sequence goes on from NC_073636.1 coordinate 57,326,260, forward strand.
GGCAATATTTACCAAGACAGACCATACATACTCTGGGCCGTAAAGCAAGTCTCAGTAAATTAAAAAGTCCTCAAGTCATACAAAGTATATTCTTTGGCCAGAGTGAAATTAAATTGGAAATTAATAACCAAAAGATCTCTAGAAATATACCCAAATATTTGGAAACTAAATTTTAAAATTCTGAACAACCCACAGTCCCAAGAAGGTATCACAAGGGAAATTAGGAAGTATTTTGAAGTAAAAATAAATACAGCATGTCCAAGTGATATTGGGGGCAATTTGCAGCATTGAATGCCTATATTTGAAGAGAATAAAAGGCGCAAATCAATGACCCCTGATTCTATCTTAAGAAACCAGAAAAAGAGCAAATTAAAACCAAGGATGTAGAGAAGAAATAATAACGATTGGAACAGAAACTGATGAAACAGAAAATAGAAAAACAATAAAGCTAATGCTTTGAGAAGAGCAATAAAACCAATTAAACTCTAGGCAGACTTCTCAGGGGAAGTGGGTTGATAAGAGTGAGAAGGGAAGAGGAAGACACACAGAGAGACACATACAGACATACACACACACAGATTATCAGTGTCAGAAATTAGAGGGGCAATATCCATCTAAACACAAACCATTAAGACTCACTTAGGAAGATACATACAACCAGAATAGATCTATAGCTATTAAATAAATACAATTTCTACTTTAAAACCTTCTCCTATTAAAAAAAAAAAAAAACAACAACAACCTGCAGCCACTGTGAAACATGTAAGAAGTAAATAATTCTAATTCTATACAAAATATTTCAGAACACTGAAAAGAAGGATAGATGGTAAAATTCATGCTATGAGGCTAGAATTTAGAGATGTCAAAACTAAGAAAGATACCCTAATAAAGGCTACTAAAGACTCATCGCCCTCATGAACAATGATGTAAAATTCTCAACAAAACAGTAGCAAATCACATCCAACAATTGATAAAAATGACCAACTGGGAGGCAAGGTGGTTTAACATTTGAAAAGCAACCCATGTCATTTGCCAAATTAACAAACTTTAGAAAAGAAAAAATATAGTATTAGATCACCCTTTGATTTATGGGGTGCTGACTCTATCAGAGCAGACTGGCCCCCCCAGGCTCTGCCTGGTGTCTTACCAGTGAGTTAACAAGAGGGAAGGTTATGTTCATGGAGGTGGGAGCTGTCCCAGGCAGAGCTCAGGCAGGCTGCTTTCTGGCTCAAAGAAGCCTGATCTCTCACTCAACTATGAGAACAGTGCAAACAACCAAAGCCCAACCGCATCAGTTAGAGGAAAGGATCCCCTTCCCCCACCCACATCTCATCTCCAGCAGAAACCACTGTGGATGTTTTGTGGGACTTGCTTCCAGACCTAACTTGTCTGCCATTAACAACTGACAGCCCCATTTAACTGTTTCACAGAAGTGGATCGCACCACACACAGCCCAGCAAAGGCTGGCTCGCTCACACATCCGATTCTAAAGCAGGATGGCCTGACCCAACTCTCTCCCTTCGATGGCTCCAGATACTCCCCGAGTGTGGATGTCCCCTGATCCCATTACTTGTTGATCCAGCTCCCCTGTGAATGGACATCTAGGTTAGTGCTTATTCTGGCTCTTTTAAGCAAAGCTTCAGGGACTGCCCTCATTTCTGTGTTTCCCTGCGCATGAATGAATATTCCCATCAGCTCCATTTCTGGGAAGGCAAGTATTCCTGAGCCAAAGCTGCTGTGTATTTTAGGTTTAGACAGACACTCCTCTCCCTCCTCCACCCTGGACCATCTCCTCGCTATTCCTCCCAGAATCCCAGTCTTGAGTACCATCTTGAGAAGAGGGAGGAACGTAAATGGGGTCGTGTATAAATATGAACAGAAGGCTGAGGAGTTAAAAATAAACTCAACACGAGATCTTTTTCTCAATTAGTCACATTTCAGAATTTATCCTAAGGAAATACTCATGGAGATATACACAGCCTTAGCTACAAAGATGCATATCCCCACACCACTAATGCAGCCCTTTTCCCAACAAACTGCATGTCCAGACTGGTGATCCTGGGGGGCGGGGGGTGCGGGGAAGCCTCAGGCCACATAAGTGGGAGGAGGAAGATATGAATGTCCCCCTACCTGCCACGAGCTATAGGGGCCCCAATGAGAAGCCCTCACACCTGCCTTGGCGCAAGCATGGATGCTGTGGGGCCGTCTTAAAGCTGCTGTGGATTTTTTGGTTCAGATATTATACTTTTTAATTCTAGAATTTGCATTTGGTTCTTTTATAGTGTCTGTCTCTCTGTGAAGATTCTCCATCTGTTCATTCATCCTGTTCTTTAAGGCTCTCAACATGTTTGCAACAATGGCAGGTCTACTTCAGTTTTGAACATGGTTGTCTACTCCACAGCACACTCCTTACTCCGAGGTTTGGCCTTTCCAGGGTTTTAAAAGATGGTCCGTGGTGCTCACTGAAATCTCTCTGCAGTCTGGACTGATCCCATCACCCCCAATCTCCAGGATCACACACCTTCCTTGCTCCTACAGGTGATCTCTGCTAAGTCCTGAGGAATTCTGTCTGCCTTTGGCTGGCTGAATTTCCACATGAACTTCCGGGGCCCCTTCACATACCCCCCTTTTTCAGGACCCTGTCCTACAAACTCCAGCTGCTTCAGCACCACAGAACTGTGATTTGTTCCCCATATCAATGTGACCACACTCTGCTTGGAGGTCACCTCCCTGCACCCTCCAGCCTAGGAAGATGCTCCAGGCAGAAAGTGGACAGTCGGTTGTGGGGCTCACTCTGTTTCCCCTGTCATCCAACGATAAGAGTGAATTTCAAATGTGAGCTAGTACTGCAATTTCAGTGGATAATTCTGTGCATCACTATAATTCCACATCCCCAGAGTTCTCTGGAGTCTGGAGCCTAGTTTGGATTGGTCGTAGATACAATAGGAGCTCTGTTGTATCAGATTATCACTGGGCCTATGAGTCCCACACACAACTCTGCTGCTTGGTGCTTTTGGCAAGAACCACCAGAGCCTCACAGGCCCCACCACAAACAGCCCACCTGCTTGTCCCAAAGCTGGTGGCCAAGCATCCCAGAACGCTGGTCTTGGGAGCATCCTGCATCCCAGTGACTTTCTGCAGCGCCACCTGGTGTGCATGTGGGGAATGGCCAGTTTCCAGGTAACACGAAACCCAGAGCCCCACGCCAAGTAGGAGCAGTGACCAGTGGTGTTCTGTGCACACATCCTCATGAGGACAGGCGAGTTCTCACCTCATCAGGCTGCAGGTGACTCTTCACATCAGAAGATTCACTGCCAGGGGCTGTTCATCATACCCTCCACCACATTTAAAATAGGATTCAAATAACATAACACACTTTAGCTTTCACTTTTCACCAGTTGTGTCCCAGGGGAAAGGCTGTCAGAGTCTGCAAAGAGGGCCACCCTTTCCTTCAGTTCAGTTAAGATCACAAGTGCCTGGCCCTGCCGCTCCCCACGGTGATGTCCCTGTATCATCACATCGTCCAGCCCGATGTGTCAGGATTTCTCATCCAGACGTGGCCCTCTTCCTCCTCTTCGCCTTCATGGCAGCTTTCAGTGTAGCCATGGGCTCTCTCGGGTGCTCCAGTTTTCCCTGAGAATACCCAGGGACCCAGAGCTGGGACACGCAATGCTTGTCCAATAAACAACAAAGCAGATTTTTGTATAAGACACTGTAGCAAATTTTAGCTTTTATACTAGGGTGGACCTATCAAGGATGAGATGGCTGGATAGTATCACCAATTCAATGGATGCAAACTTGGGCAAACTCCATGAGACTGTGGAGGACAGGGAAGCCTGGTGTGCTGCAGTCCATGGAGATGTGACCAAGAGACTGAACGACAACAGCAATCAAGGATGGATTTTGGACAAAGTGCTCCAGAATCACTAACCACCCAACCCCCACCCCATCTATGTTCTTTATGAAATGCCAATCTCTGGGCCTCAGTTTAAAGATTCACTAGGTCAGGAGGTGGTAGAAAATAAAAATATTTAAACAATGGCATTTCATGTCACCTTTCCTTCATTACTACTTTCGTGTACATATTATAATGTTTGCAATATATTAGTAGGATGCAACTCATGTATCAGTTCAGTTCGGTTCAGTCGCTCAGTCGTGTCCGACTCTTTGTGACCCCATGAATCGCAGCACGCCAGGCCTCCCTGTCCATCACCAACTCCAAGAGTTCACTCAGACTCACGTCCATCGAGTCAGTGATGCCATCCAGCCTTCTCATCCTCTGTTGTGCCCTTCTCCTCCTGCCCCCAATCCCTCCAAGCATCAGAGTCTTTTCCAATGAGTCAACTCTTCACATGAGGTGGCCAAAGTACTGGAGTTTCAGCTTCAGCATACTTTATAAATAAATAAATGAAAATAAATATAATACATAATGAAATAACATACAAATGTAATGTGTGTGTGTGTGTGTGTGTGTGTGTGTGTGTATGCTCCTGGGATGCACCAACAGAAAACTTGGTGACCCTCTCTTTAGACACTTGGTTCTAAATGCTTATCTGGTCACAGCCTCACTGAGAATGATTTGCTACCCTTGTTTCCAGGGTAAAGTCCTGCCCCTGAGTGTCTTCAGCTGTAGAGCCTATCCTGGGGGTTCTGTTTAGGTTCAAGTAAACATTTGGATGGCCTTCCCTGGTGGTTCAGTGGTAAAGAATCCACCTCCCAATGCAGGAGACTGCTTGCAATGAAGGAGATGTAAGTTTGATCCCTGGGCCGGGAAGATCCCCTGCAGGAGCAAATGGCAACCCACTTCAGTATTCTTTCCTGGAAAACCCCATGGACAGAGGAACCTGGAGGGCTATAGTCCATGGGGTTGCAGAGACTCAGACATGACTGAGCGACTGAACAACAACAAACATTTGGAATCCTAAGACTGTCACAGACCAGATGCCACACCTGTCTGCTCAGGACACAGGGCAGCCCCGGGGCTCCCACTGGGCAAGTCCTCAAAGCAGGTCACACGGTTTCCCAGGAGCTCCTCCCCCAACGGGTGACACAGCTCAGCTGACAGATCAGGCGGGTGTGGGAGCTGCCCTTGAGCCGCACCGGGGCCTCTCTCTCCTGTGGCTGTTGCCCGGGCTGTGCTGCTGGGCACCCTCAAAAATCACTGCACTCAGAATCTCAGGTTTTACTTACATTCTTCCCCAAACAGATGTGTGCTTAGTGGCTCAGTCGCATCTGACTCTTTGAGACTCCATGGATTGTACAGCTCACCAGGCTCCTCTCTTCATGGGATTTCCCAGGCAAGAATACTGGAGTAGGTTGCCATTCCTTCTCCAGGGGGTCTTCCTGGCTCAAGGATCGAGCCCAGGTCTCCTGTGTCTCCTACACTGCAGGTAGCCTCTTTACTCAGTGAGCCATAGAGGAAGTCCTCTTCCCCAAACAGATGCAATGTACCACTCAGTAGTGATATTTTTCACCATTAGCAATATTGACTGGTGACACCATGGCGGGGATTCTCAGCCTTCTCAGATTACCTAGGAAACTGCAAAGCGTTGATGGAGGAGATTCTCACATCAACCTTACGCCCACAACAACAAAGACTCTCCAGATTGGACCCCTTCTGGGCTCCAGGTGGTCCACACCAGCTTTGGTTTCCTAAATGCGCCCGCCTCTGCCATATCTCTGAGACTTCACCTGCCTTAAGAGTTTGCTTCACCTGGCAAACTCTTACTTATTCCTCAAAACCCTATGAAACAGCCTCTGGTCCTCCTCCTGACATCTGCCCACCACCTAACCTGTTCTTAGCCCAGGCATCAGCCCCTCTGTTGCAGGCTTTGTTGTGTTACTCTTGCCTATCTGTGTGTTTATAAGACTGAGAACTCCCCCAAACCCCATTGGTTTGCTAATGATAAAAGTAAGACATGTTCATTAAATCCAAAGTAAGCAGAAAACATGGTAAGAATTAGAGCAGAAATCGGGGAAATTAAAAATAGAACAAAATTGAAAAATCCATTAAACCAAAAGCTGGTTCTTTGAAAAGATCAATAAAATCAATAAGCATCTAGCCAGACTAAGAGAAAAAGATAAAGGACACTAATTGCTAATAATCAGAAATAAAAGAGGGACTATTAGTATAGATAATACAATATTATCTATACTATTATCTGTAGTATATTATCTGGGAGTTGGTGAAGGACAGGGAGGCCTGGCATGCTGCGATTCATGGGGTCGCAAACAGTCGGACACGACTGAGCGACTGATCTGATCTGATACTACCTATAATAGTATATTATATTATTAGTATAGATAATACGGATGTTAAAAGGATATTAAAGGAATACTACAAAGAATTTTGTGCCCATAAATTGGATAACCTATATGAAATGGACCAATTTCTAGAAGACAATCTGCCAAAACTCACACAAGAAATTGATCACCTGAACAAGCCTCTACTAAATAAAATGAATCAATAAACAATAATCTTCTGAAACAGAAAGCACCAGGCTCAGAGGGCTTGACTTGTGAATTCTACCAAACTTGTGAGGAAGTATTACATCAATTCTCTGCAATCAATTTCACAGTTTAGAAGCAGAGGAATTACTTCCTAACTCATCCTATGAGGCCAGCATTACCCTAACACCAAAACCAAAGATGTCACAGGAAAAGAAAATCAAAGATCAGAATCTCTCATGAACACAGATGCAAAAATCCCTAAAAGATTAGCAAAACTGAATACAAAAATATGTTAAGAATTACATACCACAACCAAATGTAACTTTTACCAGATATGCAAGGTTGGTACAGCTTTTGAAAGTCAATTTATATAATGAATCACATCAACAGGCTAACAACTAATAATCACATGATCAAATTACCTGATGCAGAAAAAGCATCTGACAGACCCAATCCCACCTATTTATGACTTTAAAAACTAGTAAAGAATGGCATCATGAAATCCAAGCCATGAAATTAAAAAACTCTTGCTCCTTGGAAGAAAAGCTATGACCAACCTAGACAGCATTTAAAAAGCAGAAATATTACTTTGCCAACAAAGGTCCATGTAGTCAAAGTTATGGTTTTTCCAGTGGTCATGTATGAATGTGAGAGTTGGACTATAAAGAAGGCTGAGCACCAAAGAATTGATGTTTTTGAACTGTGGTGTTGGAGAAGACTCTTGAGAGTCCCTTGGACTGCAAGATCAATCAGCCAATCCTAAAGGAAATCAACCCTGAATATTCATTGGAAGATGAATGAAGCTGAAATCGAAGCTTCAGCTTCGATGCTGAAGCTGAAGCTCTACCTACTCTGGCCACCTGAAGTAAAGAGCCGACTCATTAGAAAAGAGGCTGGGAAAGATTGAACGGAGGAGAAGGGGATGATAGAGGATGAGATGGTTGGATGGCATCACCAACTCAATGGACATGAGTTTGAGCAAGCTCCAGGAGATGGTGAAGGACCGGAAAGTCAAGTGTGCTGCAGTCCATGGGGTCTCAAAGAGTCGACACAACTGAGCAACTGAACCACAACAGCAAAGAATGACATCAGCAGCATGGTGGACGAGAAGCTCCTGTCTGTCCCTGTCAATCTACAACCACAGCGCAAGAAACCTGCCTCTGCCCACCATGTCAGCACCCTGGAAAATGCCACACACCTGTGCATCTACAGGGCGGTGGGCTGGAAAACATAGAGGCAATGGGACCTGGGCAATAGCAGAGGTGGGGCCTGTGATCCCAGACCCCCAGCTGCCAAGCCTGCAGCCCCAGAGAACCCAGTAGTAGCACCAGAGGAGGCAACACACACAATTCCAGCCTCCTGGCCACAGTAGTGCCCACGGCCACAGGGAAATAGATGGCAGTGGAGGCAGGGCCGGTGACCTCCTCCCTCTGGTCACAGAAGTGCCCATAAATGACCTCCCCCAACCTGCAGCAGCAGTGCACATAAACCCCAAGATCCCAGACACACCAGAGCTACTCAGGACCCCGGCTCCCCCTGCCACAGTGGGGCCTGGGACTCAGGAGACCCTGCACGCAGTGGAAGTGTCCGTCATGTGTGTCCCGGGTGATGACCAGAAACAACAAGGTACTAAGACCCTGGACACACAAGCAGAGGCAACCAGGGCACTAGGTGGAGGGTGGAAAGTGCTGATTCTCAACCAAGAACAGAGGTAGTGCAGTAAGAGAAGCCAGAAACGTGTGCTATAGCACCACCTACTGGGAAAGGGAAGAAAAGCTTCTTACTTCTCACCTGGCTAACTCATGTCCCACTCTTCTGCAACCCCATGGACTGTAGCCCGCCAGGCTCCTCTGTCCATGGGATTTTCCAGGCAGAATACTGGAGTGGGTTGCCATTTCCTTCTCCAGGGAATCTTCCTGACTGAGGGATGGAGCCCACGTCTCCTGCATTGGCAGGCGGATTCTTTACTGCTGAGCCACCAGGGAAGTCAGTTGAATTGTTAGAATCAAGTTTTAAAAAAAAAAATTAAAAAGCTTTACCTAAAGAAGAAAGTTGTCCACAGCTTCAAATGAAGTGGCAGAGGAACAACTCATCAAGTGCCATGAAGAACCACAGTAACGTTGCTTCACAAACAAAAAACAAAAACCACGACAATTCAGAAACCAAACTTCAAGTCATGGAATACTGTGATCCAACCGATAGAGGATTCAAAACAGCTGTCACAGAGAAAAGCAATGAGCTACAAGAAAGCTCAGAAAGGCAGTTCAACAAGCTCAGGAATAAAATTAAAGAACAGACGGAATACTGTACCAAAGAGATTGAAACTCTAAAAAAGAACAAAAATTATGGAGCTGAAAAATAAACAAGATAGAAAATGCAAGTGAAAAGCACTGGAGATAGAGGAGACAACAGGCAAGAGAGAATTAGTGAGCTTGGAGATGGAAATCTAGAAACGATTCAGGTCCTCTAGAGGAGGAGAGAAAGTGAAAGAAAGCGGAAGTCACTCAATTGTGTCTGACTCTTTGTGACCCCATGGACTATACAGTCTGGAATTCTCTAGGCCAGAATACTGGAGTGGGTTGCCATTCCCTTCTCCAGGGGATCTTCCCAACCCAGGGATTGAACCCAGGTCTCCTGCATTGCAGGTGAATTCTTTACCAGTTGAGCCGCAAGGGAAGCCCAGAGGAGGAGAGAGAATATCTCAAAAAATGAGGAAATTCTAAAAGAACATTATTATGACTCTTTTAGGAGGGACATTAGGAGAGTGAGAAGGCAAGATTTTATTTAAAGAAATAATAGCTGAGGACTCCCTGGTGGCCCAGTGATTAAGAATCCACCTGCCAATGCAGGGGGCATGGGTTCGATACCCAGTCCAGGAAGGTTCCACCTCCCACGGAGCAAATAAACCCACCCACGACAACTTACTGAGTCTGTGACAGCAACTGCTGAAGCCTGGGTGCCTCGAGTCTGTGCTCCACAAGAGAAGTCACCTCAATGAGGCGCCCACGTGCTGCAACCAGAGAGCAGCCCCTGCTCGCTGCAGCTATGAAGACCCAGCAGAGCCAAAAGTAAATAAAATTCTAACAAGAAATAGTAGCTAAGAACACCCCAGACCTGGGTAAGGAACAGAACAGATAAGCCCATGAAGCTAAGAGAACACCTAATTACCTCAAAAGAGACCTTCCTTCTCCAAGACACACTGTATTAAAACTGTCAAAGGCAGTAACAAAGAATTTTCAAGGTATCCCAAGGAAAAAGAAAAGTGACCTACCAAAGAACCCCAACAGGCTGCCAGTGGAACTCTACAGGCCAAAGGAGTGGCCTGGCCTCCTCAAAATACTGAAAGAGAGGGACTGTCCCCCAAGATTCTATCCAGAAAAGTTATCATTCAGATAGGGAGGAGAAGTAAATGCTTTCCCAGACACACAAAGGCTGAAGGAGTCAGACCTGCTCTGGACCTGCCTTAGAGGAAATGCTGAAAGGAACTCTTCCACCTGAAGCAAAAGGGGACAGCATATACCTATGTGAGTAACATGGTAACAGGCAGAGTCAGAAACTGCAACTCTGTACCAGAGTGGGTTTTTAAGGTGGCTCAGATGGTAAAGAATCCACCTGCAATTCAGGAGACCTGGGTTGGGAAGATCCCCTGGAGGATGGCATGGCAACCCACTTCAGTATTCTTTCCTGGACAATCCCATGGACAGAGGAGCCTGGTGGGCTACAGTCCATGGGGTCACAAAAAGTCAGACATAACTGAGCGACTAATCACACACAGCATAAAGGTTAAAAGAGGAAAATTTTAGTAAAAATAACTACGTGAAAGTGTTAGTTACTGAATCGTGTCCGACTCTGCGACCCCATGGACTGTAGCCCATCAGGCTCCTCTGTCCATGGGATTCTGCAGGCAAGAAGACTGGAATGGGTTGCCATGTCCTCCTCCAGAGGATCTTCCTGACCCAGGGATCGAACCTGGGTCTCCTGCATTACAGACAGATTCTTTACTGTCTGAGCCACCAGGGAAGCCCCAAAATAACTATCACTGCCTTCAATTTGGTAACAAACTCGAACATAAAAAGGAATAATATGAAACATAAAAGGGGAAGAAGAAAAAGGACAAAGCATATAGGCCAAAGAAGATGAGAACGCTACCAGTAGAAAGAGGACTATTGTATCCATGATAGGATTAATACAAACATGGTGAGCACAAAACGCGAATCTAGAGCAGACACACAAAGCATGAGAAAGAAAACAAAAAGTGTCCTGGAAAATCCCCAACCCCAAATACCAGAAACACAAGGGAGAAAGCAGCAGTGGTAACCCAGTGCTGCCAGAAACCGGGGACGAAACGGCAGCGCGTCCTCCTGTGTCAGGAATCACCCTAAATGCAAACAGATGGAACTCTCCAATCAGAAGACACAGACTGACCACTGGGTTGAAAAGTAAGACCCACGAGGCACTTCTCCAGGGTTCCCTGACCCTGCTGCTCTCTGCTCGAGTGGCCCTTTTCAACAAAGCCTTTTGTTTTGTCAGAAAGACAAAAAACAACAGGACAACCATATGCTGCCTCCAGGAGACACATCCTAGCTTTAAAGACAAACACAGGTTCAAAGTGAGGGTATAGAAGATGATACTATAAGCAAACAGCAGCTAAAAGGAAGTGGATGTAGCCATACTTATATCAGAGAAAGCAGACTTCAAGTCACAAAAGTAACAAGAGACAAAGATGGACTTACATAATCTTTTTCAACAAATGGTGTTGGAACAACTGGACACCCATATACAAAACTGAAAACAAAAAATGAACCTAGACACAGACCTTCCTCCCTTCACAAAAATGAACTCAGAGTGGATCACAGACCAAAATATAAACTATTACATGATAAAAATCTTAGATCACACAGGAAGTAACCGAGGTGACCTAAGGAATGGCAATGACTTTTTATATACAAGAGCAAAGGCACACTTCAAGGAATAAACCAATTGATCAGTTGGAGTTAATGAAGTTAAAACTTTTGTTAAAGACAATGTTAGGAGTATGATGAGAAGAGTTATGGACTGGGAATCAACATTTTCGAAATATATCTGATAAACACATGTCATCTAAAATATACCAAAAACCCTTAAAACTCAACAATAAGAAAACAAACCACCCAATTTAAAAAATGGTCCAACACCTTAACAGACACTTCACCATTTGGATGCGGATGGAAAATCAACAAATGAAAAGATGCTCCATCTCATGTGTCGCTGTGCGCTAGTCGCTCAGTCTTGTCCGACTCTTTGCGACCTCATGGACTGTAGCCCACCAGGCTCCTCTGTGCATGAGATTTTCCAGGCAAGCATACTGGGGTGGGTTGCCAAAGATGCTCCATGTCATGTGCCACCAGGGAAATGTGTAAAACAATAATGCGATACCACTAGAAACCTATTAGAACAGCCAATATCCAGCACACCAACAGCCAACCAAATGCGGGTTAGGATGTGGGGCAACAGGAACGTTCTCCCAGTGCTGGTAGGAGCAGAAAACGGTACAGTCATCCTGGAAGACTGGGGGTTTCTTACAAAACTCAACAAACTCTTCACCATAGGATCCAACAACTGCACGCTTTGGTATTCACCCAAAGGATTTGAAAACATATCCACACAAAAACCTACACACGGATGTTTACAGCAGCTTTGTTCATAGTTGCCAAAACTCAGAAACAACCAAGACTTTGGTAGGGGAAAGGGTAAATAAACTGTGGTACATCTAGGCAGTGGAATATTATTCTGTGTGAAAAAGAAATGAGGGTGTGAGGAGGCGAGAAACAGGTGAAAGAGATGAAGAGGCACAAACTCCCAGTTAAAAAATGCATGAGTCACAGGCAGGAAATGTACAGTGTGGGGAACATGGCCAATAATTAAGCAATATCTTCGTATGGTGACAGATGGTAACTAGACCTACGGAGACCATTCTGAAATGTACAGAAATATTGATTCACTCTGTTGTGTACCAGGAACTAACATAGTGTTGTTGTAGGTTAAAAAGCAAACGCACAGAGAGAGAGATCAGACTTGAGGTCACCAGCAGCAAGGGGTGGAAGGAGGAGGAATTGGATGAAGGTGGTCAAAAGGTACAAATTTCCAGCTATAAGATAAATAAGGAATGTAATGTACATGATAAATATGATCAATAGAGTTAACATTGATGTTTGTTATATATGAATTTTAAAGGAGTAAGTCCTAAGAGTTCTCATCACAAGAAAAAATGTTTCTTCTTTAATTTTTTATCTATATGAGATGATAGATGTTTACTACACTTATGTGAAATTCATTTCAGGATGTAGGTAAGTGAAGAACATTATGCTGCACACCTAACTTACTAATTATTTATCAATTATATCGCAAAAAAAACAAACTAGGAAAAAGTAAAAATGGGGGGGAGGGAGGGAAAAAATTAAATGAGTCATCCAGCTACAAAGTGACATGGCAGAAACATAAAATGTATATTCCTGCGAGAAAGAAGCTGATGTGAAAAGACTGCCTACGGTGTGACCCCCACTGTGACACGCTGGAAAAGGCAAACCATAGAGACAGAAAGACGATGAGCGCTGCCGGGGGCTGAGGAGAGGGAGGGACTGCCGAGGTCCAGCCCCGGCTGATCCAGGGTATTCAAAGCAGAGACGGCTAGGCGACCTATTCAGATGTTAATTAGAGATAATAAAGAGTAATAAAAAGCGGATAGCTCAGTAGGAAAATTCAGTGGAGAAAAGAAGCTGAGTGGCTTGGTTTACGCGGAAAATCAATATAACCCGTGACACCAGGTTAGCTCTGACCACAGAGGCCGCAGGCGCCCTCTCGAATAGCGGAAGGTGCCCCACTCGAGACACCTTCTCGAGTGGCTCTTAGAAGCCCAGGCAAATAAATGGTTGCAGAGGATATCCGCACTCCAGATGGACACTCAGCTCGAAGTTAAAGGGAAGAATGACATGGGGAGACCAAGCGCTGGTGAGCAAGGCCCATAGCTTTAATTTTAACAGGGGCTTTTATACCCTAAGTTACACATAGAGGATAATAGGGGATGCAAAGTCAGCAGTCTTTGATGCTTATCAAAAACCAGGGTTTCTTTCCTGCAAATTTATCGTATACAAATGGTTTAGGTGATTTACATCATCTTCTGGCCAGAAGGCCTATTAACATTTTATGACTCTTGACAAGGACTTATCAACAAAGACTTATTTTCTCTAAGAGTAATTATTTTAAGGTTTGGCGCCATCTTTCGAAGATAAAATTACATTCCTATAGGGCAGATGTGTAATGGGTTTACAAAGGAAAGAATTTATTACCTTAAGGGTCTAAAGTTACTAACACCAAGGCCACTACTTATTTTTTCTACATACCAACTATATTAATACATATTCAAGGACACAATTCAGGGGATGTGGAAACTTGGCAACAAACATTGGCTCATCAATGAAATCTTTTACTAGTTTTATTCTGACAGTTTCTAACTCTCGGAGAGGCTCTAAGCTATTTGAATATCTTAGGCTTCCCGTGCCTCTCGAGGCTGGGAGACTGTAAACAAGTGTATGCATAGCTGTAGGTGTCCGGGTAAACTTGTCAGGCGAGTTAGAGAGCCATCTGAGGGGTTTGGATTTAAACACTCCTAATTGCCCAGGAACTTTATTAATTGAAGCTGTAAGTTAACTCTTTGACAGAGAGAGCGAGATGGTGGTGGGGGACAGCTCCCAGTAAAGTCAGAGGTGAGAGCACAAAGCAATAAAGTAGGCAGACTCTGGTTTTTTGGGGGGTAGATGCTCGAGAATATCCGGGGGCACTCCCGAGGCTCGATCCCGCCTTTGCGTATGCCGAGCCTCCTTCCTCAGGACCTTTGTCACGAGTGGAATGTCTCTCGCCGGCTCCCGGCAAGGAACGAGCAGACAGAGCACAGAGGATCATCAGGGTGGTGAAAACCCTCTACTGACACCATAAAGATGGACAGGTCACTGTCCATTTGTTCAAAACCACAGCACATACACACCAAGGACAAACCCGAATTAAAGTACGGACTTTGGGCGATGTGTCCATGTAGGTTCATCGGTTGTAACAGATGCCGCCACTCTGGAGAGGGTGTTGATGATGTGGTGGGGTGGGGAGCCTGTGCAGGTATGGGGCCGGGGATAGGGGATATCTCTATTCACTCTTAGTTTGCTATGAACCTAAAATTGCTCTAAAAAGTATGCTGTTGGGTTACTCACTCAGCCATGTCCGGCTCTTTGTGATCCCATGGATCACAGGCTTGCCAGGCTCCTATGTCCATGCAATTCCCCAGGCAATAATACTGGAGTGGGTTGCCATTCCCTTCTCCAGGGGAACTTCCAGACCCAGGGATTGAACCCAGGTCTCCTGCATTGCAGGCAGATTCTTTAACGTCTGAGCCACCAGGGAAGTCCAAACAAATGCTTCCCGTACCAGGAATTGAACCCAGCCCATGACGGTGACAGCACCGAATGCTAACCACTAGATCACCAGGGACTAAAAAGCAAAATCTTTTCTAAAAGTCACCTCTGATGGACCTGAGAACATGCTGCGTGTCCTGCTGTTGTCTGGCACTGACTGCGCATGCCCATACCCGGGGATGTGGCCGGGTATGTGTGAAGACGTGTCTGAGAGCATGTACACGTGGCAGGAGACTTAAACACATAGCCCGTAACACATCTCTCTGAACTGATCAAGGCACCGTGTTTGCCTTGCATGGAAATCCAACGGTCAGACCCAGACTACAGCAAATACACTTTTCACTTCAACCAGAACCAACAGGACAGTCTGATCAGGACAGCTGAGTCAGGGGCAGGTCTGCCTCAGACGGGGCCCCCACCACCTCAAGAATTCGGCCCTAATGTAGATGCTACTGGAGGATTCTGGTGGATGAGATGTTTGATAACAAACACTTCCCGGAGTGGTGACACCAGACAGACATCACATGCAAAGGATCCGTCGACACCAAGTTATGAGGATAAATACATACCAGTGCAGTTTCTTCAAGAAAATTAGAGATACCAAGGGAACACTTCATGCAAAGATAGGTTCAATAAAGAACAGAAATGATGTGGACATAACAGAAGCAGAAGATATTAAGAAGAGGTAGCAAGAATACACAGAAGAACTATACAAAAAGATCTTCACGACCCAGATAATCATGATGGTGTGATCACTCACCTAGAGCCAGACATCCTGGAATGTGAAGTCAACTGGGCCTTAGGAAGCATCACTACAAACAGAGCTAGTGGAGGTGATGGAATTCCAGTTGAGCTATTCCAAATCCTGAAAGATGATGCTGTGCAAGTGCTGCACTCAATATGCCAGCAAATTTGGAAAACTCAGCAGTGGCCACAGGACTGGAAAATGTCAGTTTTCATTCCAATCCCTAAGAAAGGAAATGCCAAAGAATGCTCAAACTACCACACAATTGCACTCATCTCAGACGCTAGTAAAGTAATGCTCAAAATTCTCCAAGCCAGGCTTCAGCAATATGTGAACCATGAACTTTCAGATGTTCAAGCTGGTTTTAGAAAAGGCAGAGGAATCAGAGATCAAATTGCCAACATCTGTTGGATAATTGAAAAAGCAAGAGAATTCCAGAAAAAAACATCTATTTCTGCTTTATTGACTATGCCAAAGCCTTTGACTGTGTGGATCACAATAAACTGTGGAAAATTCTGAAAGAGATGGGAATACTGGACCACCTGACCTGCCTCTTGAGAAACCTGTATGCAGGCCAGGAAGAAACAGTTAGAACCGGACATGGAACAACAGACTGGTTCCAAATAGGAAAAGAAGTATGTCAAGGCTGAATATTGTCACCCTGCTTATTTAACTTCTATGCAGAGTACATTATGAGAAATGCTGGGCTGGATGAAGCACAAGCTGGAATCAAGATTGCCTGGGGAAATATCAATAACCTCAGATATGCAGATGACACTACCCTTATGGCAGAAAGTGAAGAAGAACTAAAGAGCCTCTTGATGAAAGTGAAAGAGGAGAGTGAAAAAGTTGGCTTAAAGCTCAACATTCAGAAAACTAAGATCATGGCATCTGGTCCCATCACTTCATGGCAAATAGATGGAGAAGCAGTGGAAACAGTGTCAGACTTTATTTTGGGGGGCTCCAAAATCACTGCAGATGGTGACTGCAGCCATGAAATTAAAAGACGCTTGCTCCTTGGAAGAAAAACTATGACCAACCTAGACAGCATATTCAAAAGCAGAGACATTACTTTGCCAAAAGGTCCATCTAGTCAAGGCTATGGTTTTTCCAGTGGTCATGTATGGACGTGAGAGTTGGACTGTGAAGAAAGCTGAGTGCCAAAGAATTGATGGTTTTGAACTGTGGGGTTGGAGAAGACTCTTGAGAGTCCCTTGGACAGCAAGGATATCCAACCAGTCCATCCTAAAACAGATCAGTCCTGGGTGTTCATTAGAAGGACTGATGTTGAAGCTGAAACTCCAATACTTTGGCCACCTGACATGAAACTAACTCATTTGAAAAGACCCTAATGCTGGCAAAGATTAAAGGCTGGAGGAGAAGGGGATGACAGAGGATGAGATGGTTCGATGGCATCACTGACTCAATGGACATGAGTCTGAGTAACTCTGGGAGTTGGTGATGGACAGGGAGGCCTGGCGTGCTGCAGTCCATGGGGTTGCAAAGAGTCAGACACGACTGAGCTACTGAACTGAACTGAGTGCAGTGTCTGTGATGAATAATCGATGAAGCTGCCGCCTGGCACTTCTCTCCTTCTGCACCTCCGTCTGTCAGTCCTAAGTTGCTTCAGCTGTGTCTGATTCTCTGTGACCCTATAAACTGTAGTCCCTCCAGGCTCCTCTGTCCATGGGATTCTCCGAGCAAGAATACTGGAGTGGGTTGCTATTTCCTCCTCTAGGGGATCTTCCTAACCCAGGGATTGAACCTGCGTCTTTTATGTCTCCTGCATTGGCAGGCAGGTTCTTTACCACTAGCACCACTTCTGCACCTCAGAGATCTACAAATAACATACCAGCTGTGACCCTAGGAGTGGGGTTTGAACTCGAGAGAAGCCAAGAAAAGCTGATCTTTGCTGCTGCCCTACCGGGCAAAGCAGAATGTGTTCATGGGTTTTTCCCACGGTGAATCATTTTCCCCTGAAAGTAAGATGTGTAGACTTTTTCCAGAATCGATATGGAATTTCTCCCTCCAAGCATTTTGTCCCAGAGATCCATAACTCTGAGGGAGCTACGGACACACACGAGAGCATAATAAAGGTGAAGAGCCCACATTCTGTACTGGATTTCAGGGTTCAGGGATCCCAGATTGTGTACCACGGCCTCAGCCACAGATGTCAGGGCTCCTCTCTGGATGTGGGGCTCTCCAGGTGTGCCTCGCTGTATGCAATGGGCCCAACCCTCCATGGATGCTCAAAGGGTTGGATGTGAGCCCTTGACCTTGAGCCCCAGTGCCAGTACCCACAGGAGGGGCAGCTTTGCCCAGGTTTGCAAATATAATCAGCACAGCCCTTCCCAAGCACAGCCTGGTGGGACCCTGGGCATGATAACATCAGCAGAGCTTCTAGAATGAGTTCTACCCTCCCTGTTCCCATCACTGTCAATCTCCAAGTTCAGTTAAGGACACCGGTTTTTGGAGACAAACAACAAGAGACTCAGGTTTGACCCACACCCTGGGAGAAACCTTAAAGGAGGAAAGTGGCTGATCCCCACAGGAGACTACAGACACCACCTCCTTCCATCCCAACACCCAGTCACACATGATACTTATGGTGTGTGTAGCACGTGGGGCTGCGGACATGGCAGGAACCTCTACCTGATGAAGCCCTGACCTCAGGCATCTGTGCTGGTGGGGAGAGGACTTGGGGACAGAAGGTGAGGGAGGGGCCAGCAGGGCCGTGGTGGGGAAGAGTCACCTGTTTATGCCTGCCACCTTCCTGGAGGAGGTGGCATTTTAAACCCAGTGGAGCTGCACATACCTCCTACTCAGTGGGAATGGGAGCCCTGTGGTAAGTGCATGTGGAGGTAGCGGCTGTGGCCAGGTCCCCGGGGGCCCAGGAGGAGACAAGCCAGGTGATGGGGACAGGCCACAGGGGTCTTGGTGAGGACCTGCATTAAACCCTCAGGAAACCCCTGGAGGGGTGTGAGCAAGGGGTGATGTTGCCCGATGTCCATCTGTGTGGAGGAGCTAGAACAGGGGTGATGGCAGAGGCAGGGGGTCCTGGGGGAGGCTGAGTCCAGGCAAGAGAGGATGGAGCAGCTCAACAGAGGAGAATCGGCCTGACATCTCCAAGGAGGTGCCATCTGCATGCCAGGTGCAAGGCCAAGAGTGGTGAAATGGCCCCAGGTCATGGAAGGTCAGAGGTCCTGCTCATGGGGACAGGAACAGTCTGGGTTTGGAGGCAAAGGTCGAGATCTTAGATCCGAAGGGGTCAGGTCAGAGACACCTCCAAGACTCCAGTGGAGGTGCTCAGTCCACAGGGGATCTCTTAGAGCTCAGGGCACATGGGCTGGAGGACCATTGGATAGGCAGATGGCAGTCAAAGCCATTCACCCAGCAGCTACCCACTCACTCCTACATAGACCTGGGTGTGTGTGGATGAGAGGCACCAGCCCTCGCGCGGACAGCAGTGAAACACATAATAATTGAATAACGGATAGATTTGTGAAGAGACAGAGAGGCTTCCCTGGAGGCTCAGACAGTAATGAAGCCACCTCCAATGCAGAAGACCCAGGTTTGATCCCTGGATCAGGAAGATCTCCTAGAGAAGGGAATGGTAACCCACTCCAGTGAGGACCTGCATTAAACCCTCAGGAAGCCCCTGGAGGGGTGTGAGCAAGGGGTGACGTTGCCCGATGTCCATCTGTGTGGAGGGGCTAGAACAGGGGCAGAGGCAGGGGGGCCCGGGGGAGGCTGAGTCCAGGCAAGAGAAGATGGAGCAGCTCAACAGAGAAGAATCGGCCTGACATCTCCAAGGAAGCACCATCTGCATGTCAGGTGCAAGGTCAAGAGTGGTGAGATGGCCCCAGGTCATGGAAGGTCAGAGGCCCTGCTCATGGGAACAGGAACAGTATGGGTTTGGAGGCGAGAGCTCAGATCTGGAGGGGTCAGGTCAGAGACACCTCCGAGACTCCAGTGGAGGTGCTCAGTCCACAAGGGACCTCTTGGATCTCAGGGCACATGGGCTGGAGGACCATTGGACAGGCAGATGGCAGTCAAAGCCGTTCACCCAGCAGCTACCCACTCACTCCTACATAGACCTGGGTGTGTGTGGATGAGAGGCACCAGCCCTTGCGCGGACAGCAGTGAAACACATAATAATTGAATAACGGATAGATTTGTGAAGAGACAGAGAGGCTTCCCTGGAGGCTCAGACAGTAATGAAGCCACCTCCAATGCAGAAGACCCAGGTTTGATCCCTGGATCAGGAAGATCTCCTGGAGAAGGGAATGGTAACCCACTCTAGTACTCTTGCCTGGAAAACCCTATGGACAGAGGAGCCTGGCAGGCTACAGTCCAAAGAGCTGCAAAGTCAGATGCAACTGAGCAACGAACACTTCACTTTGGAAGACAGATAATCACAAAAATCACGGTAAAATTGCAACTGTGCGGAGCGCTAAAGGAAGGGTCAGAGTGCTGTCTTTAGAGTGGAGGATGAGGGAGTTTGATCTGATCAGTGAGGAGGAGGCAGAGGTAGGTGGGGACCCACCCAGGCTGCAGGTGGTCCCGCAGCTGAGGGCCTGATGATGGGGTTGGTAGGGGTGGGGGGTAAAAGGCCCTGGGGGTGACCCTGGCTCCATGGGAAGAGGAACATGTTACATCATCAGGAGCAGCTGCTCCAGGTGGACCGTGACCCCCAAAGATTGGTGTACCCAGAATCTGGGAACATGACCTTATTTGGGGGAAAAAAAGATGTAATTTGCTTTTGCAGATGTAATTAAGGTAAGGATCTTAAAATGAGGAGATCATCCAGGATCATCCAGATGGGCCCTAAATCCCAAGATAAGGGAAGGAGAGGACACATAAGAGCTGATGCAAGACAGTGGCAGCGATCTGACTGATGCAGCCACAGGCAAAGCCAGCTGGAGCCCCTGGCAGCTCAAACAGGCAGGGAGGTCCTCCCCTTGAGCAGTGGGCAGAGGCCAGGGGAGCTCCAAACACCATACAAGGCACAGGGCAGCCCCACACAGAGGATCGTCCAGGCCTCAGTGTGGCCGAGGCTGAAAGACCTGCTTCAACCCTGATCCCTGTCTACATCAGCCATTCTCAGACATCACCCTGTCCTGTAGGAGGCTGATGGGTGTTTAAGGGGAAAAGTCCCAGAACCAGGTAAGTCTGGGAAACACCACAGGCTTCAGCCTCTTCTCAGATGTCCAGGGTCTTTGGCTCTAGGTTTCTGACATGAAGACCCTGGTTTGACTTCTGTCAGCCACTTCCAACCACTTGTGAGCTTCATTCCACCCCCACCCCGCCAAGACACACACTATGGCTGGTGCTCCCGGAAGCGCTTCACCAGATCCAAAGTGGACAAGGTCCAGAGGGATGCAAGGTCACAGGAGGGGGTGACAGCCAAGGCCAGTATCCAGTCCTGGGCTCCTGGTCTGTCCACCTGGTCACGGCTGCCCCTGCCTGATCCCCTTAGTACCAACCAAGTCACAGTCAATACCAACCCTTCCGTTTTCCATCAACACTGGGACCAGGTCCCCAGGGGCTCCCTGCAGACTGTCGTGATTGTCCCCATGAGATGCTTTCAGGAGGAACAATAACTCCTCACTTAGGAACAATAACCCTCCCCTAAAGGACTTACAGTCGGGTCACTCTTGACCCTCCTACAAGAGACAGCGCTCAGCACAGCTCACATCAGGACTGAGTACCCATTATCACGAGGGGTCTACGGTGCTCTGTCTCGCGAGCCCCCATATCCTCAAGGGTAAAACAGAGCAAATATTCTAACCTGGAGAACACATTTTGAGGACAGACAGACCTCCAAGGACCTGGTGGACACATGGTCCTGAACAAGCAGACACTGCCGGGTTTATAGTAGTTCTGAGATGACCACAGGCATCAGCCCGCCCTCCCTCTTCCATCTCATCTTGCTTTCTTATTAACATTTTCTGCTACATCCTCCAAATGCTGGCAATCCAAGTACCACCAACACAACGACATCCTGCCACATCATCCCAAGCATTGACGCTCTCAGACGCTGGCTGAGGCACTTTTGTTTTTTCAAATACACATGAAGGTGTATATGCGACTGTCAGAATCAAACAAGTCTCCTCAGGTTCCTTCTAATTGTGCCCTGAGCCAGCCCACAGGCCCCAGCTCACATACAATGGGGCGTCTCTCTCCATTACTCCCTGGCACATGCCCTCCACCCTGTGCCCTCGGCTCTGGCAGCAGCAGAACCCCCAAACCTGCGCTTGGGCTCCATGCCTCTGGAAGGAGGCTCCCGCCCCAAGAGATCCACCCTCTGCTCACCAGAGATGATGGAGTCGTTCAGGGCCTCTTCGTCCTGATACAAGAGCAGGTCGTCCTTGAGTTCAGAATTCAGGATCAGGTTCTCCTTATTCTCCTCAGACTCCTTGGCCACAGTCCGCTTACCGTCAGAGGCCCCGTCGAAGCTCCAGGCCTCCTCCCGCTCCTTGCCCCGCTCCACGCTGCACGTCCTCGACAGCCGGACGTCCATGCGCTTCTTCGGGGACCCTTTACTGTCCCTGCCTTGGAAGCTGAATCAGAGATGCAGCTCAGGTTATTCACTGTCCCCGTCACCTGGACACCCTGCAAAGTTGACCTGAAGACTTATAACGGGCTTTGCAAAGACGGCCCCCGAGTGTGTGCAACTGATGCTCAGGAAAAGAAATGCCAGAGGCTCACAGGGCTTTCAGCCCAAGGCTGCTCAGAATGTGTTGCTCTGAATGATGCTGACATGCATGTAATAAAACCTGCTGAGACAGCACAGCCAATGTGCAGATCAAGGATTTCCTAAGAACCAAGCAGGGCATCTTCTTTGCCCAATATTTCTGCCAAGCCACATACATATTCTGGTATCTGTTTTGCCCTCCAATGACTCACTAGTCTTCAGCCTATGAGGCATGTGAGGTCAAGAGTAAGAGTCAGCTTCCGGGCAGGTTACCTGTGCTCTTGCCAGATGAAAATGGGACGCAATCAGAGTCCCCAGACAACATAACGGCTACTTCTCCCTCTCAATCCTCTCGTGTGATGCTCCCACTCGACCCTGGGTCCCTAGACCCTCCAGGGGAAACACAGGGGCTTTGTGCCTGGTTCTCATGTGTACAATTCCCACCCTATCCCTCTCAGAATGTGGCCACTGAGACCAGCTACCAACCAGCTGCAGAGCCCGGTGCAAAACTGAAAAAGGAAGCACCTTGTTCAACAACTGAGAATTCCAGGATAGTGAAAGCAGAGCTATGAGGCCAGCCTGGACCCATCCCCTGCGACTGCCCCCAGTGAGACTGGCCTTGGATGGGGGGGTTCAGGCACACAGGTCCCCCTGCCAGGGGAGGGGCCTCACCTGTCCTGGCGGTGCTTGGTGGCCAGCGCTCTGTGCAGCTCCTCAATGACGCGGCTGGGGGGCAGAGGCCGGTGGACAGTGGTGAGATGAGGAGACCCCGTGGGCGTAGAAAGCTGTCCTCGGAGGGAAGAGTCAGTACTTTTCCCGCCAGAGCCTTGAAAGAGTGTGGCCTGGCCTGGGGCATGAGAAGAACCAGTAAGAAGATAAGTCTTTGGGGTCAGAGACGAGGGGCTTTGCTGAAACACAGGAGCCCATGAGCAGAGAGGACGCAGGGCTCCAGGCCAGGTGAACTCACTAGCATCCTATCTGATATGCTGTGCCCAGCTCCCTCCCTGCAAAGACGGAGATGGGTACAACCCTGATCGGTTCACCTCCATCCTTGGGACCCCCGAGCTGAACGGATGGCAGTGCCCACAGGCCCTTGGCAGGGTCTCAGACACGGAAAGCCCCTTTCCTATTTCTCTACGACGAACTTGACCTCCTGAAGCCACACTTCCTCTTGCGGAAGCTGGAAGAACTCCCCAAGCTCTATAGCCATTGCTCAGCCTGGACCACCACCACAGCTTCCCTTTGCTTCCCCATCATCCATTCACGTCTGCCTCCAATCTGCACCTCTCCTTGTGGGAGTCTTCTGATCATGGCTCTCCCATTCTCCTCGGGACAAGATCTGGGCTGATGACAAGTCCCAAGGCCCCACAGGTTGTTCCCAATCATATTTTAATATGCTTCTCTTTTTTTATATAAATTGAAGTATAGTTGATTTGGGCTTCCCTGGTGGCTCAGCAGTAAAGAATCCACCTGCCAATGCAGGAGATGCAGGTTTGATCCCTGGGTCAGGAAGATTCCTGGAGAAGGAAATGGCAACCCACTCCAGTATCCTTGCCTGGAAAATCCCATGGACGGAGGAGCCTGGTGGGCTACAGTCCACGGGGTTGCAAAAGAGTTGAACACGACTTTGCAACTGAACACTCACACGTAGTTGATTTACAATATTGTGTTAATTTCAGATGTACAGCTAAGTGATTCAGTTTAATATTTAGACATATTTTGATATGTTTAAAAAATAGGCAACGTATTTTAAAAGTGTTAAACACCATGCGTGTGTGTACTCAGTGGGACTGAACCCGTGGACTGTCTCCCGCCAGGCTCCTCTGCCCTTCCTCCTCCTCTGCTGCCGCCTAGTGGCCACATGTTGAAACAAACATCTCGCCCCTAAAGGAAATTAAGACAAAGTCGCCAAAATGCAGACTCAGCTACAAGAGATACAGGCAGAAGTCCGCAGCAGGTAACCTTCCTGTCCTCTCCCACTCCTAATCAAGTCCTCAGACTCCTAACCCCTGAGGGGCGGGTGGGAGTCAGAGGAGCTGACCACAGGGCCCTAGGACCCGTGATTTAAGACATGGGGAGAGTGGAGGGATCATGGGAGACAAAACAGGCTGAGTTCTGATCGCATCCAAGCACAATGTGGGAAGAAAGTCTCTAAGCAAATTACACAGGAGCCAGAATAAAGCGGGGGATGGTGCCTTAGCCAGTGGATTTTCCTTAGCCAGTGATTTATGTTTCAATGGATGGAATGGGGATTATTGCGAAGATAGTAACAAAATACAGGACAGTGTTATTTGCCTCAAAACTTCATCTGTGTGACCACATCACCCAAGGACTAAACGCTCTCATTCCCAGAGATGCAGAAAGAGGCAGGAGGCAGATAAGGGGGTCACATCACCTGACTGTTCCTTTGATCAGTCACCTGTACTCGCTGAGCATCTGCTGTATGCAGACACTGGGATCTGGGCTCAGGGCAGAGTTCCCTCCCTAGAAGGGCTTGTCCAGGGATCAAGGGTTGGGCTCCTGGGAGTGCCTGGGGCTGGGCAGCTCCTGACAAGTGGTGAGTTGTCATATTATCACCGGTGGTCAGGGATTAGAGTAATGCTGCTGAGCTCTGCAATCCACTGTCACCTTCATGCCCATTGCCCTCAGAGGCAGTGTAAGGATTTATTCTTAAAAACAATCATCTCTTTGTGAAGGGCCTGCTTTTCCTGACAGCAGCAGTGTCTCCTGTTTCCAGCAGTGATGAGACAACATGTACCAACACTTGAAAAGTCAATGTCTCCATGTCCTGGGATCTTTCAACCAGGGTGGCCAAAGCTACAGAAGGAGATGCCCTGGGGGCCTCTGCTTAGCTGGGCTCCCGGCTCTGACCACCACCCTGCAGTCTGGTGTGGATTCCTGGCTCTGCTTTGCCGGTTGGAGCACCCACAGAGGTGAGCAGAGATCATAAGTGAGACAGAGAGAAACAAAGGGAGGGGAGACAGGGTTGGGAAGGGAGGGAAGGAACAGAGAGATTGAAAGAGAAGGAGGGGAAGGGAGGAGGAAGAGGGGGTGATGAGAGGGAGTGCCAGAGGTAAAGGAGAGGGAGGGAGAAGGTAAGAAGAAAGAGACAGACATTGACCCAGAAGCAGAGGAGGACAGTCAGACACCTGAGTACCCAGATAGAAAGGGTGTGCTTGTGTCTCCTGCCTTCAGATTCTGGAAGAAATCTTTGACAATTGCCCCATGTTTGCTTAAAGGAGCCCAAGCCCCTGCTCCTGTCAACCAAGCTCCTCAACAAGGGCTGCCCTCCCACCTCCAGCTCTGCTCCCCAGGACCTGCCCAGAGCCCCACCCACAGAAGCAAAGGGTGAGAGCCAGCCCACAGTGGGAGCCCAGTCAGGACCGGTGGGAGGCATGGATGGATGAGAGGAAGGACGGAGGGTGGATGGTTGGATGCTCGCAGACCCACCTGTGACACTTCTCGTGGTTCTGGAGCCTGCCTTGGGCGGTGGGGTGGGCAGCAGCGGGGGGCTTGGGAGCTGGCCCACGGATCTCTCCAGGGGTCTGGGAGGACTGTCCAGTGAGTCGGACCCAGCTAAGGCTTGAGAGGGCTCATCTGTGCTAGGTGGGAGGCTGCCAGCGGCGTCTGCTTCTTCCTCTCTGGATGCTGACGACACCTTGGCTGGTTCAAAGGAAAAACAGAGTGCACAGACCACCGCTTCACTGACTGGGGCAGGCGTGACGACGGTGTGGGGCTTTGGCTGGGAGGGCTTGTCATCATCGGACAGAGTACAGAGGGGTCACTTCCCACACACACGCCATTCGCAGGGAGCTCAACAATCAACAGAAACCTCAGAAGCAGAGAGAGGAGGCAAGGAAGGGAAAGGGAGACAACTTCAAGAGTGTGGGTGACTCTGTCCCTTTTCCCCCTCAGCTGATGGCACTGAGGCTCCTACCTCACCTGGGGTTGCTGGTCACCAACACAGGCTCTGGAATCAGACCCTGAGCTGGCCCTGCACTTTCTCTGTGCCCTTGGATGAGTTACTGACCTCCTGTGTCTCCATTCACCATGGATGACACTGGAGTAACAGCCAGAGTCCCTCCCAGGATCGCTGTGAGGTTTAACCAAGAAGCAACAACGAGATGCATGTCTAGCACATTGCAGACCCTCAAATCCCTGAGCTATTGATTTTCTGTGCCTGGTTTTCCACAGCCCTGCCCTGGGCGAGCCTGAGCTGAGTGGTGAGAGAGAAGCAGGGTATTTAGCTTTGAGGAAGGGTCAGCCAGCCGAAAGCCCCCCCATCCCCTCTTCTTCCAGCGGCTGGTCAGGTTCCTCCCACTCCGAGAGCACTGCCTATCCACCTCTGTGCCTTCTCCCCACCCATCAACCCTCTCCTTTCCCCCTTCTCTTTCTCCAGCTCAAGTTCCATCATCCATCCCTTAACCACCAACACCCCTCAAGCCCTCTGCCACACTTCCTTTCCACTTAGCTAATTAGGAAAACCCCATCTCTGAATGCAGCCTCCATCTGTTGGCTCCTGTCACTGTGGAGCACTATGGAAGAAAGACAGTGACACAGGAGCCCCAGTCCTGGCATCTCAGGACCACCTCCCTCTACGCCCTTGGCTTTGCTCCATCCTGCAGTCACTCAGCTTCAGACCTTCTCTGTGTCTCGCCTACCTCCACAGTTTCTTACTCCCTCCCTCTCTTGAAGCCTTACCTCCAGCTTTACAGAGGAAACTGAAGTCATCAGACCAAGTGGTGTGGGGGAGCTCAAACACAAACCTACCATCCCCAATATACCATTCCTCCTCCCCTGACACAAGAAGAGAGGCGGCCTCCCATCCCCACCTTGGGACCCCAGCCTCCCTGCCCTCTCAGACCACATCCCAGGTGCCCAGCCCTGGGCAAGTCATTGCCCCACATCATGTAATTTCATCTTTGCAACCACCTATGAGCGAAGATCCTAACTCCCTCTGCAAAGCTGGCCCCAAAGTCTCTGTGAAGGATTAACCCATCAGTCAGGGAGTATTCCTAACAGGGAGGGGTGCTGTCCATGGTGCTGACTGAGGCAGACCTGATCCTGTCCTCACAAATCTCTGAAACTATAGAAGGGACACTGCACGTCCCATGCACCCCACTGTCATCACCATTTCCATTTTCTCATTGTCCCTGTTGGAAGCTGAAGACCTCGCCGGCCAGACCTTCTCCCTTGTGAAGCTCATGGAGACGCAGAAGGGCTGGGCCTCCCAAATCCTGATGATCAAGATCTGAGAAAAGAAACGTCCCCTTCCCACCCACTGCAGATGTCAGTCAGGTTTGTATCACTGAGAACAGCCATTATAGCATCATCCTCACTTTATGTCCTGTATGGATATGCACGCGAAAACACTATGGTTTTATTATTATTACATCTGCCTTATTTAGCTTTTAACTTGAAATTTTTTTAACTGGAGGAAAAATGCTTTATAATGTTGTCTTGGTTTCTGCCATACAACAATGTGGTTCAGTCACAATTTTATATATATATACACATATATATATACACACACACACACACGTATATACATATACATATATACATACATATACATATACATATATATATATATATATATATATATATATCCCCTCCCTGTTGAACCTCCCTTCCCCACCATCTCACCCCTGTAAGTCATCACAGAGAGCCAGGCCAGGCATCCTGTGTTATAGAGCAGCTTCCCACTAGCTATCTGGGCTTCCCTAATGGTCCAGCAATAAAGAATCTGCCTGCCGATGCAGGAGATGTGAATTGGATCCCTGGGTGGAGAAGACCCCCTGGAGGAAGAAATGGCAACCCACTCCAGTATTCTTGCCTGGAGAATTCCATGGATGGAGGAAACTGGCAGACTACAGTCCATGGCGTTGCAAAGAGCGGGATGTGACTGGGCACACATGCACACACAGCGCTGCTCGTCTATTTTGCACATCATAGTGTACACATGTCAATGCTACTTGCTCAACTTGCCCCACCCCCTTCTTCCCCTGCTGTGTCCACAACTCTATTCTCTACTTCTGCATCTCCATTCCTTCCCTGCAAATAGGCTCATCGGTACCGTTTTTCTAGATTCTGTGTGTGTGTGTGTGTGTGTGTGTGTGTGTGTGTATACACACACATAGATACATTAATACATAATATTTGTTTTTGTCTGACTGTACTTCATGCTGTATAATAGGCTCTAGGGTCATCCACCACACTGCAAATGACTCAGTAAAACTGTCCACAAAAGTACGATTTGTTCATAGAATTTTTTTTTAAGACTCCTAGACTTCAAGACTATTGTTATATCCTATGAACTGTTACCTGTTACTTTGAAGAGTCTACAATTCTGATTGTTTTAGTGAAAAAGGTTTGCAAAAATATGAAAAAAACATTTTCTGATTCTGGGTAAAAACAGACGTGTGGTTTCCTGTTGAGCCAGAGGCAAGTGAGAACCATCCCTTTTCTCCACATGGGCAGAAGCCCTGTGACTGTGTTGGGTCTTCTGGTCTGTGTAAATCAGCGCAGGGCAGTGGACCCCGATGGCTGGGCGGCCGTGCTCCTGGCCCAGCCCCTCAGCGGCCATGCTTGCAGATGGAAGCACCAGCAGATGGGCTGGCATGAGCTTCAAGGACTAGTTCCAAGCTTGGTTCCTACCCTCTGAGCACCCAGCATGCTCCCCATGTCATGGTTTTGGGGGAGACAGGTGACAGAGGAATGACTCGCCTGACCTGAGGCCCCCCACTCTCCCACATCCATCCTTCTCCTCTGTTGTGATCGACTTATTCAAGAAGCGTGACCTTGGTCTCCAATCGCTAAACCTCAGTTTCCTCATCGGTATAAAACACCCACTCCTGCCCACCACCAGGCAGGGAGGGAGACTTCCATGAGGTCACAGAGCAGTTGTTAGAAGCTATTCAGCACTTTGGACAGTTACAAGCCACTCTGCCAGGGAGAAAAACATTTTGGAACAGCAGCCGTGGGCTCCATCCACCAGATGCTGTGAGACAACCAGACTGTCTCCAGACGCTGCCCAGTGTCCCCTCCAGAGGGATGCCCAAGGCTGAGGGGCCCTGCTTGAGGCAGACACTACTCAGACTTCTGAGGAGATGCTCTGTGGGGTCTTGCGGAGAGGGCGGCACCTCAAGACACCCACAGCTGTTTGATATTAAGTCCCCTGGGTCCTGTCACCATGGAAACTCCAATGGCCCAGTTTCTCCCTCTGGGCTTTGGTCTCCTCATTGGGACCTGGAAGTATGGACAAGGTGACCCCAAGGTGACCCCTTGGGAGGGTCACCGAGAGAAGGGTCAGCAAGGAGACAGAGCAGCCCAGGGTCAGGGTCCCCACACCCTTGTTGGCCAGAACAGGTCCACTTGGCTGTCTCAGCACAGTCCTCCCACCTCTGTGGCTCCTGGACACCACGTCCCCTGGTGCCCTCCTGCCGCACTGGCCTCACCTGCTCACCCCCTCTCAGGCTCCTCCAGACTTTCCCAGCCCTAAGCCCTCAGTCCTCTTCTCCTTAACTCACTCTCTCTTCTAATTCTCTCCTCCAGTCCTCTGGCTTCAGAATCCATCCCATCTCTGTCGACCCTTGACCCTTTCCCAGCGCTCCAGACTCATCCATTATTAGCCACTGTGACACCTGTGTCTGGAGGTCAACATCAAAATGAAACACAGGCAAACCCATCTCCTGATTTCCCAGGAGAAACCACCCTCCCGCAACTCCCTCTTCTCTCTCACTTATCCACCCATCCATCTCACAAGTGTCTTTGCCGAGGCACCCTCCTAGGAGCTGTGGACAAGGACACTGATCGAGACAGAAGCCCACCTTCACCAGACTCAGTTCATGGTCCCCCAGCCCCCAGCTGTCCAGCCAGACTAGACACAACGCTCCATCCCTCTCCTGTCCTCCTCACCATCCAATTCATGAACACATCCTGGGCATACTATTTCCAAAATAGGTCTCAGAAATAGTCCTCTGAGGGCCAGCCACTCCAGCCTCTGCCTGGGCCTCAGCAGTGGCCTTCAAGCTCCTGTCCTCCAGCCCATGATGCTCCAAATCCAAGAGGGTGGCAAACTGCTGTATAAAGGGCTTTGGCTTTGCAGGTTATACGGTCTCAGGAAAGGCAACCCACTCCAGTATTCTTGCCTGGAGAATCCCATAGACAGAGGAGCCTGGTGGGCTACAGGGCTACAGTCCATAGGGTTGCAAAGAGTCGGACAAGACTGAGTGACTAACACTTTCATATCATGGCCCAAATCTATTGTCTAAAATAGGGGCAGTAAACTTCTCTGTAAAGGGCTCGGCTTTACAGCTTATAAGATCTCTGTTGGTGCAGAAAACTCTGCTGGTGGACACAAAGAGCAAACTCCCCTGGCCGCCCACCCAAGTGGATGTGGGGCCACCTGTCACCTCAGTGTTGCCCAGTAGACCTTTCTCAGATGATGGAAATGCTTCCGCTTTCTCTGTTACAGCAGCCACACTGGCCAGTGAGCACCTGACCAGTGGCTGATGGAACAGGAAAGCTGGATTTTTACATTGTTTTTAAATTAATATAAATCACCACGCAGCTAGTGGACAGGGTGGCTCTGGATTTCTGGGAATCAGTGGCCACAGCCCTTCAACCAGAGAGATCTCAGGGTAAGCTTCCAGCAGACCTGTGGAGGTCCCCTCACCCCACCAGCCCAAGGTGGAATGTGGGTCCCCCACGTGCTCTTAGGGATCTGGGACTCAACACACCAGGCACTTGCACCCCTAATCTCCAGTGATTCTGTCCTCAAAACTCATCACACATTGAGCCCTCACACCCCAACCAGTCTGAAGGGTCCTAGTCTGGGGAACTGGTATCTCAGCACCTCCTCTCTAAATCAGCATCTTCCTTCACACCCCGTTTGAATGTGTAGCTACCACTGTATTCCAGAATACTGTGACCCTGAAACATTAACATCTCAAGTACTGTGCTGAACTTTTTTTTTTTTTTTTTTTAATGTAAATGCGGCCGTCAGCTTTGCATGTTCGCCGCATTTGGAATTCCACCCTCAGGGTGTCCCTTCCTGCCCTGACCAGCAGAGGTCGCTGCTCACCCACTGAGCTACAAGCCAAAGTCCTTCTGCCTGGGACACACTGGCGGTTCGGGGGGCTTGCTTTATAACCTGTTATCACCCACCAGAGACGTTCTGAGACGGAGACAGACCAGCCTGAGAGGAGGACAGGGTGGGCTGGGGGACAGCTGCCGTGGTCAGTTTCACTGAACCCCAGTGACACCCAGCACGCTTGGACCTGGGCGAGGAGACTGGCCAACTCCCAGAAAAGAGGTTCCACAGCTCGGGCCAAGTGGTGGACATCAGTGACGTACGGATACCTGCTGAGAGGCTGGTGTTGGGTACAGGGAGGGTGCTGTCTCTGCCTGGTCCCCAGGTTCACAGTGCCAGCCCACGAGCTGATTGTACAGACAAAGGCAGGCTGGGTCTGACCTGTAGCCAGCAATCTGCTGACCCTCTTCTAGATGACAGAACCACCCACATTCCAGAACATGCCAGAAGCACAGCAAAGTCTGGCTATAGTTGGGGCTGTCGAATGTTAAGAGCATGTCTGCGAATCAAATCCCAGCTTCACCACTGATGTGAAGGCTCTGCGGCCTCAGGGAAGTGACTTAATCTCTCTGGTCCATCTTAAAAAAATGGGGGACTTCCCTACAGCTGACTCAGGCTGGTGTTTGGCAGAAACCAACGCAATATTGTAAAGCAGTTATCCTTCGATTAAAAATAAGTAAATTTAATTTTTACAAAATGGGGGCCTTCCCTGGTAGTAAAATGAGAAAGGATTCTCCTTGTAATGCAGAGGACGCAGGCTCGACCCCTGGTCAGGGACCTGAGAGCTCACATGCCGTGGGGCAACTAAGCCTGTGCACCCCAACTACTGAGCCCATGAACCCTGGAGCCTCTGCAAAGAGAAGCCGCTAAGCCTGTGCATCCCAACTACTGAGCCGTGAAGCCTGGAGCCTCTGCAATGAGAAGCCGCTAAGCCTGTGCATCCCAACTACTGAGCCGTGAACCCTGGAGCCTCTGCAATGAGAAGCCGCTGCAAGGAGAAGCCCCAGCACTGCAACTGGATAGTAGCCCCGGCTCACCACAGACAGAGAAAAACCTGAATACAGAAATGAAGACTCAGCGTAACCAAAAATAAAATAAAATTTTTAAAAATGGGGCTAAGATAATCCAGCACACAGAGAACATGCTCACTGAATGCCACTTTTCCTCTAAATTCGTGTACTCCTGGGAACACCAGCGCTCAGCCCCAGTCCCACAGAATCCTGTCCCACCTAACATCAAAACAACGGGTCCTCCTGGGGTTTTGGGAGAATGTTCTATGGCTGATGCCACACCATCCACACAACATCAGGAATCACCCCAAACACAAAAGCCCAAAGCCAACCCAAATCACTGAATCCAATCTTCTCAGCTCCCAGCCACAGTGACGGTGTAGGAACAAGGGGCCAGTGGGCGTGGACTTTGATGGCTGAAAAGCAGCTAGCTACACACGTGGATTTTTGCGAATGCTCCCGAGTTTTAAGCCCAGGCAATGTCGGAAGTGGTGAGTTTCAGGTCTCTGCATTAGATGTCAATCCACTCATTGAATGGGGCTTTGCTCAAGGTCAGGCTTCCAGAAGAGACTGGAGCTGCAGTCCTGGTCCGTGGTCTTGGTGCAAGATTTGTGACCTACAGGGCTGCCAGAGACCCGGCGGAGTCCCCATTCAAAGCAAAACTCAGGTGCACCCACACCCCCAAACATGTGTGCTGTTCGTGTAAGGGCCTCCGGGGGGCGTTGGCAAGCAACCCAACACCAGGAGTTACTGCATCGCCCTCTCCCAAAGGGCTGCTTTTCCATCATGTATGTGTGTGCTCGGCTGTGTCTGACTCTTCGTGACCCCATGGACTGTAGCCCACCAGGCTCCTCTGTCCATGGGGCTCTCCAGGCAAGAATAGTGGAGTGGGTTGCCATGCCTTTCTCCAGGGGATCTTCCCAACTCAGGGGCTGAACCTCATCTCTTAGTCTTCTGCATCGGCAGGCGGATTCTTTACCACTAGCGCCACCACAATGACGACGACAAAAGTGATGACGACGACAAAGGTGATGATGATAACCCCTGGCGGCGGCGGCAAACGCTGGGTGAGTGCTCAGTGTGAGCGACAACTGAGCCGAGTGGTTTCACTTTAGCAGCCCCAAGAAGTGTGTGCCACGTGACCCCATCTATGGTTGGCGACACAGGTTCAGAGAGGATAAGTGACTTGTCCACGGCCACACAGCTTGGTGAGGAATTCAATAGTCACATCTCAAACCCAGGTCAGGCTGATGTCAAAGACATTGCTCTCAAGTTTCTAGTTCTATACCCTTGGAGCTTCCCTGGTGGCTCAAAGGTCAAGAATCTGCCTGCAGTGCAGGAGACATGGGCTTGATCCCCGGGTAGGAAAGATGCCCTGGAGTAGGAAATGGCAACCCATTCTAGTATTCTTGCCTGGAGAAATCCATGGATAGAGGAGTCTGGCGTGCTACAGTCCACAGGGTCACAAAGAGTCAGACATGACTGAGCAACTAAAACAACAAAAACCCTTGGATGAGTTACCTGTGCACCCCCTTATCATCAACAAGTGGAAGGGGGCAACAGCATCAGTCATCTGGGTGTTCTTCCAGGGTTCCACGCGCCAACATACGTGACCGCACTTAGAACGGTGTCATGCACACAAGCAGCCAAGCGCGTTGGCTCTTCTGGTCGCCAACGTAACAATAAAGATCAGTAGCTGCTGATACACTGACCACACCTCAAAGGAATGAACCAGCCCTGCTGCCTCTAAGGACAACCTTCCACCAAGGCTGCTGCCCAGCACAGGCTGGAACCCTCGTCCCACCCAGGTCAACAGTCATCCTCAGAGCAGCTCAACCCCAGCATCCAGTCAATACCTGCATCGTCTGCATGGTTATCCGAGGCCAGCGGCTCATCTGGGGAGGCCTGGTCTGTCCCTGTGGCCAAAGGGCTTCCCGGCGGCGCTTCCTCTGAAGTCAGCGGCTCCTGCCGGGGTGTGGAGGGTTCGCTCTGTGCAGCGCGGGGCTCTCCGTCGGGACTGCATGCTTTGTTCTCAGCATCTGCAAGAATGTCAGCTGTCAGCTGAGCCTGACTCCCTTCCTACTGGCTCTCATTCATACAAGGTGACTTCCTGGAAGAACGCCATCCCAGGCTGGGGTGGTACCCTGCATTGCTCCCACACACCCTGGGAATTCTTCTCCATCTCCACTGTCTTCCTAGGGCAGCACCAGGCATCACAGCACACCTGCCCCGGCCTCTGCCTGCACCACTTCCAACCCACATCTGAGCCTCTGTGGTGCCCCTGTCCCACCAGCCAAGGCCACCCACACAGGTGATGACAAGCGCCGATTGCTGTCCATCCCCGAGGTGCTAGGTTGTACCATTGTGGCTATAAATAACTTTCCACTTCAGCACCCACTTCCCACCATTTGGTCCCCAATACACAAATGCTTCTCATATGTCAGATCTGACATTGTGCCAACCCCGGAAATCTGGAGGTTAACAAGACAATCCTTACCCACCTCCCACAGGAGGCTTAAACTCTGGGCAGCCACACATGGCATCACCAGCCCAGAAACAGGGCACAGCCCAGGGCTGAGCAGGAATCAGGGGGTCCTTGGTCGAGACAGTGGCCATCCCAGGACGGAGGATACCAGACTCCTAGCAGGACACCTCAAGAAGGATCAGCACCGCCCCTTGCTTGGGGCTCAGTGGCTGGAGCCTTTGAGGGTCTGGCCCTTGCCGGGTTGATTGCCCTCATGGGGTCATATCAGCGTTGAGGGGCTTGATGCTCTGGAGCATAATGACTGACTGGTCAAGGTATAAGAACCACACAGCACAGGTCCAGGCTGGAGGCTCAGCCAGTCAATCATGGTCAGCTCTGAGATGCAGCTCCTAGCTCTGGGCTCGCAGCACCCACACGGCCCCCTGCACAACCTAATCCCCAGAGCCGGTTCATCCAGGCCACCATGGGGCAGGGTTCAGTGTAATCTGTGCACATCCACAGGGCTGGCCTGCTCAGCACAGTGCGGGGAGGGGCGGGGCAGCCTGGCTTGGAGAACACACAGGCCGGTGGAGGGGAGGAGAGGTTGATTCAGAGCCAGAGGTCCGGTGCCCATGTCAGTCCCAATTCTTACCTGCTGTCAGATGGCAGCGCCCCTTCCATTCCCCAGGTGTCTCGGTGGGACAAAAAGCATAAGGTTTCCCTCTCCACTGCCCCCAGTTCCTGTGCCTAGGCAGCAAACGGCTCCAGCCCCCAACTTCCACTTCTGTAGAATGGGGCTAACAACTCCTTGCTTCAGAGAAGTCAGTGCAAGGATTCAGTGAAGTACTGTCTATAAAACGTCTGACATAAAGCAGACGCCATGCACAGGCTTTCGTTACCCTCATTGCTGTTGTTGAAGGGGACGAGGGAGAAGCTGACAAGGGTGATGGTCCGACCACTTGGCCTGGGCCCCTCTGCCCATGTGCTATCGACAGGCTCCCTGAACAGAGCCCTCCCCAACCCAGGCCAGGTCTGTGACAAGACCTTGGAGGGACATACGCTTGTCTTCACTGTTGTTCATCTTCCCTCTGCTGCATGTCCCCTCAGGGGAGGTGGGTGGAGAGGGCAGAAAAGACAGAAGTCTGAAGATCTGGGGCCCATAAGATGCCATCTGTGCAGCCACGTCACCCGGCTGGGGGCAGGATCTAGACCAGGTACTGGTGACCCTTCCCCAGAAAAGAGAAGCAGCCAGTATTTGTATTTTAGACTTTCTGGGCCACAGGCCACAAGATCCATGCTCCATACTCCTTTTTTACTTTTAAAAAAAGCCTTTAAGTTTAAAACCATTTTAAGCTCAAGGGGCTTTACAAAAACAGATCCTCAGCCAGATCTGACCAGCAGTCAACCAACTCCACCCCAGAAAAAGACCAAGACACAAGCCAAGAGAACCTGCCCAGTGGACACAATTAGAGGTCACCAAGCTCAGACCCTCTCTCATGACTAGTGTACACACACCTGACCCACATCTGCGACAGTCCCTGCTACCAGCTTACCTGTCCATTGGTTACAGGTGGCAGCCAGCACTGACTGAGGCTTTTCGGGGCTGTAGGCGCTCTGCTGGCACCAGCTCACCTGAGTATCATAGCCCCCCACCCCTTTAGGTCCCTTATAGATGGGGACCCCAAATTTCAGAAGCTGTGGCTCATTTGCTGCTGGTGATGATCCCTGCTAATAATAAAGGCATCTCCATCCTCATCAATAAAATGGTCAGAACGCTGAACCTGAAAGAGACCCAAAGGTCCCCACCCTCCACAGGGCTCAAGAAACACATGGTTCTGGGGTTCCTCCACCTGCTTCTATGGCTTAGCAGGCTTGCACGACTCTTTTGGGCTGTGCTCAGAGCTCCGGCTCATAATCATGTTCAATGAAAAGTTACAGTTCTCAAAATAGCCCGGGTGGCAGGGTCGTTGCTAAGCAACGCTGGGGGGTGGGGAAGCTGCGGGCAGCTGGTCCCCTGCTCCCCTCACTGTAGGTCAGTGCTCTGTCCCCGCCAGGCCCTTCCAAGGGCGGCAGAGGGGAGCACGAGCCGGGGTCATTCACAGAGCAACCATGGAGAGAGGGGACACGCCAGACACATGCAATACACACCGTGTAAGCACACGCATGCATGCACACACACACACTGCCCCCGGCGTTCCTGCCAGACTTGACTTGACACTGCCAACTGCCCCAAGGAGAAGGACCTCGTGGTCTCTCTGAACACAGCACAGGGGTAACCGTTACCTCCTTCTCAGACCACTGATGCAGAATGAAACTCTTTAAATTATTTAAGACAAAGCCAAGAG
The DNA here is from genome assembly GCF_029407905.1 of Bubalus kerabau. Classification (NCBI taxonomy): domain Eukaryota; kingdom Metazoa; phylum Chordata; class Mammalia; order Artiodactyla; family Bovidae; genus Bubalus; species Bubalus kerabau. The sequence continues at coordinate 57,363,503 of NC_073636.1, forward strand.
AACGCACAGGAGATCGGGGAATGTCACTCAGGAGCAAACAGAGCAACTGGACAGAGAAGTGGGGGTACTCCGGTCCTTACTCAATGTGATTGGACCGGGGAACCCCGTGTGGGGCTGGGATGCCAGCCGGCCCTTGCCTGACACAGACACGTCACCAGCCAAAGCAGTGAAGACAGAGGGAGGGAAAGGTCAGCTTCTCACCCAGGCAGAGCCAGTCCCATCTCACGAGTCTCCTAGCAATGCCAAGAGGGTCCTTCCTGGATCCGGCAGCTTCTTAGAGCTTCAGGAACCGAGGCAAGCTCAGAGGGGTTCATACAAAGCACGTGTTCACAGTATCACAAAATAACACACCACCCCCCTCACCAGGAAAGGGGAGGGCAAACCCACTCGCTGGACATAGGCTCATCTCGGGGACGCACAGGCACCCCTGCAGGCCCATCCACAGCCAGCTCATGCTGCCATGATCTGATTGCCTTGTGGGCAAACTCTGGAGCTGGGGGCATGTCCATGTGCATGTGAGTGCACACCTGTGCAGGACAGAGGACCTTCCTGGGTTTGCCTGGCCAAGGGGGTCCCAGTGAGAGTTCCTGGGGCTGTGAAGGACTCCAGGCCACTCTGGGCCCCTGGGTGACTATCACAGGCTCACTTGGCCTCCCAGGTGCCCACCAATGTGAAGTCCAGGCTGGGGTGGGGGTGGCTGGCCACAGGGGGGCACGTCTGGCTACAAAGGTCCTGGCTACTACCAGCCCAGTTGGGTGGGTGGGGAGGGTGGGGCGGGGAAGGCCATCTCTGAATTGTGTGGGAGGTGGATGGTTCAGCTCGAAAGGCCACAGATTCTTATCAGTCCAGCAGCAACCGCGCTGTCCCAACTGCAGGACAAATTAGGGACAGACCAGGCCTGACCAAGAGCTGGACCTCACCTGCAGTGGGTACAGGCATCTTCTGAAAAAGTGTAGGACTGAAACAATCGGCCCAACAGGCATTTACCCCAGGAGGCTACAGCCAAACATTCTCAGGTCTCCTCTCATCACTGTGTGTTCATTACACAGTCAGCACAGATTTAAGGGGTACGAGTGGGTACTGAGCCCACATCCCTGCCCCCTCTCCCTGACCCAGGTCCCTTTCTGGGGCAACCCTTGCTGCCCGACTTCTCACACACGCCCCCCCAACCAGTGACACGCCCCCAATCAGCAATGCCCCCCAGCAACACCCCAGCAGGCTCACCCCAGACTCCGCCCACTCTCCCTGTGGCTTCCTGGGCCCCCGTGGCCCCGGAGGAGCCTGTCACCCAGCCGCTTTCTGGGGAGTCTTGTTCTCTTGGCTCTGTCCACGTTGAAGGAAGAGGCAGGAGGGCGCTAGGCCCTGTGAGATGCCAGACTCTCTCCCTTTCCCCATTCCTGACCTCCCCGCTTCCCCACCCACCTTCTCTCAGCAGCTCCTTCTTGAGATGCCTGCTCCCTTCCCCCGTGGGGTCCTGCATGGGCTGCTCCATGGGGCTGGAAGACGCTACCCAATTCCCTATCGCTCTCCGCATCTCACCCTTGGCAGCAACGACATTAGATCCAGCTGGGGAGGTTTATAAAGCAGGACGCGTAAGCCCCGCCCCCAGCGCCTTGGACAGCAGGGCTCCCAGGTGACCCTAATTGTAGCAAGTTCGAGAAGCAGCCTGTTGACTCCTGCCACCTTTGGCCCCTCCAGCATCATCTCCGCTCAAGTTCTCCATGAGCTCCGTGCCTCTCCTTCAGCATACTCAGCTCAGCTGTGACTGTATGCTGACGTGTGGGATTACCCAATCTTTGTTCCCCACCCGACTGTCGGGCTCTCTGGTAGCATAAGCAGAAAAGCATCCGCCTGCTAATGCACGTGAGACCCCAGTTCAATCCCTGGGCTGGGAAGATTCCCCAGGAGGAGAACATGGAAACCCACTCCAATATTCTTGCTTGGAGAATCCCATGGACAGAGGAGACTGGAGGGCTACAGTCCATGGGGTCACAAAGAGTCGGACACGACTGTACAACTGAACAACAATAAAATTAAAACAGTCCAGATTCCCATCTCAGCGATGACATTCTCCTAAATCTGAGACACAGACTATACCGTTTAGCATCTGAAAGTCCCAGGATTTGATACCAACCCCGCCCCCCCCCTTTTTTCTTGTACCAGGCAAAGTTGGATTTTTAGCACTAATTTCCCATGTAGTTTTCCCTGAAAACAGTATCATCAAACTACTTTTCTTCTTAAATCCAAAGAAGAGAGAGGATATGAGGACCCTGCCTGAAGCAGACCATCTTATAAATCTGGGTTCACTGACTCCATGGGCTCCCTTCCTATTTCCTGATGCCTGGGCCAAATTACCAACACACTAGGAATATCTTAGTGTCTTATCTTAGTATATATCTTAATATCTTACGGAGATAGGAATTCCATTTAGTCACGTGTCCTTGGGGATCTAGCTCCGTGAGGCTGAATTCTTTCAATCAAGGGGGCAAGAACTTGGTTCAGCTCCAGAGACACTGGTAAACATCAGTGAGGTTTTCTGAGACCCCCTTTTCCTACTCTCGCCAAGCTTCAGGGAAGTAGAAAACAAGATGCTTAGGGTCAGAATCCAAGTCCCATGCCTCACACTATCACCAAGGGAGGAAGATGGGGAAACTCAAGCATTCTGTAAATTAGTTGTGATGGTGATAAAACCAGGTGTTTCTCAAAGACGCAAACACAGGCAACCACGCAGATGCCACGCTGAGTACTGTCTCTGGACCAGAGACTGAACAGCATCGGGGCCCTGCCTCCGGCTGCGTGACCCAGGGCAGCCACCTCCCAGGCACTTCCATTCCTCATCTGGAGACAGGGGTACCACCACACCCAGTCCCGAGGATGCTGCGAGGACCAAGGATGAAGGTGAACCCAGCACAGCAGTGGGTGTTCAGTCGACACTTAAGAAATGGCAGCTGCAGTTCTAAGTGGTCGTGGGGAATGAAGACTCAACAAATCAAGGATTAAACTACGAATGTGAAGAAACAAAAGTCACCGCTACAACTCCAGAGGAATCGGGACAAACCACGAACTCCATCCACACCCGGCTGGGGTGGGAAGCAACCCCTCGTTCCCCAGGGCAAGTGGGTGTGCTCAGCTCGAGCGCTGGGAGTGGTTGACTCTTACACTCACAGAGGGGTCCTCAGGGGCAGGGGCTGAGCCATGGGTCCTGACCTGGAAAACTTCTCTAACCATGGAGGCCTCAATCCAGTGCATGGAGGCCTCAATCCAGTGCATGGAGGCCTCAATCCAGTGCAGCTGCCACATCCGGACAACGGACCTGGGACACTCCACCCTGAGGGATTTGCTGGGCCCCCATGAGACCCCCAGCTCTGTGTTCCCGGGCCCAGCCTTGCCCAGCCCCACTTACCTTGCTCCATCATCTCCAGCAGCCCCTTCTTGATGAGGTCCTCCCGGCCCTGCCTGCCGGCCATCTTCTTCTCCAAGGCTGCACGCAATACAAACATCAGGTGAGTCCCAGGCTGTGCATCTCAGGCCCCACCCTGAGCCCCGGCCAAGGTCACCTCCAGTTCAGGAAGAAAGCAGTGAAGCAGCAGGTGACCGTGGGTCAGGGGGCTACCAGGCGGGGGTGCAGTCAGGAACCCAAGCTCCCTTGCCAAGCAGTGTGCTGATCATGTATGGGAAAGCCGGGCCTTGGGGAGGTGAATGAATTCTGTTTAAGGCAGTGGTTTCCTGGCTCATCTGAGAAGCGACGCCCCGAACACCACCCTCCTCTAAGTTCTCACTGGCCATTCCTCGGCTGTATTCACCTTCACTTACCAACCCAGGGCCCTGTTCCCTCTCTGTCCTCGATGCTCTGGGGTGCATGTCTGTGGTTTTATACATCCTGGCTGCCCTTTGTCTGTTCACAGATCAGCCTTCTGCAAACTGCCCCACTGGAGGCTCCTCCAATGAATCCCAGGTTCACCCTTTCAAAGACTGTGCCAGTCAAATAGGAAGGAGGCGGGCTGGCCCCTATTCCCCTCCACTGATTCTAAGTGCAGAAGGGCCCTTGTCAATTTCTTCTTCAGAATAGCCCTTTGGCCCTCCTCCCAGAGCAAAGCACTCCAACTTGCCCCTGCCCCTGCCTCTCCCCTCCCAGGGGCCAAGCTCACTTGCTTGATGAGCTCCTTTTCCCCCTAACTGCCCAGAAACCAATTTGCCTACAGTAGAATGTAATTCCCAAACACAAACCCACATCATTCCCCAGACCCTCTCTTTAAAAGATGCAAAGTGCCAGCTATGAGCCTGGGTCACAAAGGGCCCTGAGTCCCCCACACGTGTGAGTGCTCTGCCCGATGTAGGTTACAATGGGGAATGGAACTGCCATCCAACCAGTGAAGCTTAAAGTCCAGTGGCCAATGACAAACGGATGATGACAAAGGAGTCACTGAATTTATTCAAAAATATTTTCTGAGCACCTACTCTGTGTAGGCATGGGGGAGCAAGAGAGGCATGAGCTCTGCCTGTGGGCCAGCACTTTGGCACAGAGGACTCACATCTATTACAAGCAGGCCAGTAGCATCAACCAGAACCAGACAGCCCAGGACAGGGCATCCAGGGAACTCCGGTGGCCTCCCTGAGAGCGTTGACTCAAGGATGACTAGGAAAACCCCAAATGTATCAGCAAAGAGACATTTGGGCTAAAGGGAACTTAATTTCCAAGCCAATTTCCAGGTGCCAGAAGTGTGGATAAAACTGAGTAATTGGGTTGCCATTTCCTTCTCCAGGGGATCTTCCCGACCCAGGGATGGAACCCAGGTCTCCTGCACTGCAGGCAGATTCTTTATGGTCTGAGCCATCAGGGAAGCCTCGTGGAACTCTGGCTTTGGGAGGGACAAGCAAAGAGGCTGCCGTCCAGCCCAAAAACAGAGGCGAGCAGAACCAGAGTGGGGTCTCTGAACTGAGGGACCCTGTCGTCCGACCAGCACTGAGAGGTGCTTACGGGGGCTGGCCTGGGTGCAGGGCATCACGCGTGCTGTCTGTAGTCCTCCTGATGTAAGAGGCAGAGCCAGGGGCAGTGTCCGTATCTCAGGGACACTCGCCCTCAGCAGGTACAGGCTGCAATGCCACTTCCAGACTTCAGGCTTTGAGAGCCACCTTCATGGCGCTGCCCAATCCCCACTCTGGCCAAACTACAGTCTGCTTTGTTTTTCCCTTTAAATCATCTTTATTTTTACTTCATCTCATCCTGGCCAAGGATGCCTGTGAAATCAAGGATTTGATACGCTGAAGTAAATAACATCCCACACTTTGGGGGGAAAGAATGGTTTAGAATAAATAAATGAGATGCAGTACTGTCTGCAGAATTCCAAATGCTTGATAAAGGACCCAGTGCTGGGGATGCCTGCCTGAAGGTGGGGCTGCTGCAGGTGTTCACCTGGAGACCCTCAGTCCCCTGGCAGGGTCCCCACAGCGCTCTGATAAGCTCACAGGTCACCTCCCGCAGCCCAGTGCCAAGTGAACCAGGAGCACAAGGTCCCAAGAGCACACAGCTCACCCTCCAATCCCACAGCTCAGAGAGCACCAGGGGCTCTCTGGGGTCACAGAGATCACCCTATTCCAGCCCCCTGAGCCTTTCACTGATGCCCAACCTGGCGCACCTGCACGGCTGTTCCCACAGCTGCGATGCTCTTCCTTGCTTTTCTCCGGGGTCAATTACACCTTGGCTCAGTGCCACCCCCTCACCTGGGTCTTCTCAGGCCACCCATCCCAAGGCCATGCCCACCCCACCCACCTGTTCCCCAGCGCCTGTGCCAAGATCCTGGCTGGCACGTGCTCGTTCCCTTGTTTGTCTATCTGTCTCCCAACTACCCCCTTGGAGGAAAGCTTCAAGCAGGCAGGGTCTAGTCCCCCTCTCTAGCTCTCTGGCATATGGAGCTGCATCAGATTCATCGAATATCAGTATTCTGCTTTCATTCTTGATGAGGAGAGCTTGTCAATCAAATTCTTGGGCAGTTAGAAACATAACCTTGTGAAACACATACAAAGTGTGGATGGAGGACTCGCTGCTGCTATTAGGAGCCCTCCACGCCTCACAAGTGGCTTTGCCTCTGCCGTGCTCTGAGCGCTGGAGTCTGCGCCACTTCAAGGCTGGGACCCCCAGGGACCGCCAGAGGCAGCAGCCCGAGAAGGGCACTTCTCAGGCAGATCCCTGGGGCCCAGGACTAATTCCACGCCAGCTCCTCCCTCGCTAATTGTTTCTAGCCGCAGCTAAAAGGGCCTGTGGGAGCTGAGAGTCTCTCTCTCTGCACCCCCAGGTTTGCTTCCCAGGGCCCTGAGCTCCCCTTCACCCAGGGTACCCTGGCACCCAGGAGCCAGACCTGAGCCCGGCTGCCCCACGACCCACCACTGCTCGGCCCTGGAGGCGGCTGCCCATCTCATCCCACTTCCCGCCCTGATATGGCAGGAGCGCGGGCGACGGGGCGGTGCTGAGCATTTAGTTGGTTAGAAACGTGATGTGTCGCTTTTACCCTGACAGTTGTGTCATTGTCACCAAGTCCACCCCGTGGGTCTGGCTCACGGCCGGAGCAGGGGCAAAGGTACAACCTCTTGTTAGCCAACTTCCCACAGAGCTGAAGGTGACTGAGGGGGGCTTCTAGAACCTTCAGTGGTGGGATGCCCAGATATGAAGTCTCTTCAGGAAGAGCTTAGGAGCCGGGGAGTGGCAGGCCTTCTTCGGCAGGAGCCTTGAGGCTTCGCAGCTAAACTGATGGCCTTCACCATCTGAATCACTGGGGGGACTCTTGGTGGTTGTCTCCAGGCCCCGGGTTATCAAAGTGAGTTTCCAGGTGCAGAAGGGAGGGTGTTTCATACTCAGGTGTGGTCAGTCAGGAGAGATGGTTACCAGCTGGGTCTCGCACCAGACTGGCCCTGCACCAACCCCGAGTCTGCATTCGTAACTAGGTCAAGGGGGTCACGTGTGCCCCTTGGGGTCTGGGTGGTGCATGGGCTACGGGTGTGCCTGCTGCTGATGCCACTCCCCCAGCCAGGGACCTGGAGGGACCAGAGGAGGAAGGGACCTGCAGGAGGCAGAACAGCTCCTGTCATAGGGCCCACAGAGCACAACCCAACCCTCCCAACATCTGCAAAAGAAAGCAAGCTGACAGTGACATCGGGCCTCCACCCCAACCCTGCCTACCCCCCAACCTCTCTCCCACACCCATACTCACCTGACGTGGTCTGCTTCAGTTTTTCGTTTTTCTTTTTCCTCCATTTCCAGGGTTTGAAGATTCTGCCCAGGGTGGCCAGCTTGCTATTCCTCCTCACGGGGGGAGTTCGAATCCCTGAGACCAGATATTCGGAGCGCACTGGGGGGGTTTGGTCCATTTCATCTGGAAGGAGAAAACCCAGAGAGGGGTCAGTGGTGACCAAGCTCACACAACACCCTGGGGGGCCTGAGGTGACGCCCCTCCCCTGGGGACCACAGTGATCCTCCAAAGCCTGGAGCTCAAGAGGGCGGTCCAGGCAATGGACACACTCTCATCTTCCATCGCGTGCCAGCCCGTGTTCAAGTGCACACCGAGCAGGTTAATTCACCTCTCGCCTCCTGTGAGAAGGAGCTGGGAGCCTGACTGAGTTCTTCCAGAACCAAGAAACCCCAGAGAGACCTGAAGATGCAAGAAGAGCAGGGCTGGAATGAGCAAGTACCAAGCCAGAGGATGTCACCAGCAGTCAGAGGCGCCAGGGCCTGGGGCGGGCTGGTCATCACCAGACCCAGCCTGATGCCCCATGTGACTGGTCCCCTGGCCAGCAGCCTCCAGAGAAACCCCCAAGGTTTGACTTCCCAAGCACTTTTCTTATCAGCAGCCCAAGCCACTCAGCCCCCTGAGCCTCAGTGTCCACATCTGGAAAACAATGGCCATCCCCCATACCTAGGGTGGAGAGGAAATTTTTGTGTGACCATAGGGTGGCCATGAAGTCTGAAGTCATACAGAACCATACGAAATACACAGTTTATTGATAGCATGTTACCATCCATGTAAAGTACTATTATTTATGTTTTGAAACTGTAGACACTCTGATTAACACGGCACACCAGCATGGGGGACTTCCGGCAGAAATTTTCATGTAATAATTTATATAAGCAATATAATAATTCTTATGGAGTGAAAGTCATTGCTTGTTCAGGACTGGGTGCTATGGTATTTTATTCCCATAGTAAAACTATGAAGTGGAAACTGTTATTACATCCATTTTACAGATGGGCACACTGAGGCTGTCAGAGCAACAGAATTCTGGTCTCTGGCAGTCTGACTCCAGAAACCTCTCTCATATCGCTAAACTGCTTCTAGGGTGATGATACAAATTTATTGCCCAGAGAAGGAACCAAATGGATGGATGAATGGAACACAACAAGAGACATAAACTAAGATGGTCCCCGTACCCTCCCCCCTCAACCACGGCCAAGGGGGATTTGGAATTTTAGTTCCCTGACCAGGGATAGAACCCATGCCCCCTGCATGGGGATCTTAACCACTGGACCACCAGGGAAGTCCCTCTCCAGTGGTTTTTAATTGAATGTTAAATATATATCAGGGACTGGCTCCACAAAGCAATCCCGTGTGGACAGACAGTCCAGGGGTGTCTTGTTCAAGAACTTCTGCCACAGACCCAAGGAACCAGCCAGGCTCCTAAGCCAAGGCCATCCTCCTTGTCTTCACCTCTTGTGTTCACCTAAGACCCCAGGGCTGAATATCCAGGAGGGGCCCAGGACTTTTGGGTCAGGGAGTGAGTCAGGGCAGTCCAAGGACTGGTCGTGGATCCCCAGCTCCACGCTCCAGGCGTGCAGGTTGCAGACAGTCCTTCTCTCCCCAGAGGAGGTTTATTCCATGTTACATCCTCTCCCTTCTTTCCTCCACCCACGGACGCCAGATGGGAGCAGAACGGCCAGAACCACGTGGCCCCAGGAAAGCTGACTGTCCTGAAGGCATTATTGGCACAAAGGGGAAAGAACTGGCCAGGTCTCCCCAAGCTTCTGGGCTGGTTTGAAGATAAAGACAAAGATCCCCAGAGATGTACGTGGGGATGGGGAAGAATTGCCATCACCTTGTTTATATTAATGCCTCATCTCACTCCACAAAGGATGTGTAGCCATTACATAAACACATGCCCGATAAGATACAATGAGTGTCTGAGGAAATCCGAAGGAAAAGGAGTATGGACAGGGTCACTGCATCAAGGGTTAGACACCATGTGTCGCTCAGAGCTTCCTAGCAGCCAAAGCAAAAAGGAGTAGCCCAGAGAATAAACCACAAATCAGACCCCAAACCTGGAATAGCTGGACTTCAACCCAGGCCATCAGCATCTCCATCCCAGAAGCCCACTTGCTAAGTCACTTCAGTTGTGTCTGATTCTTTATGACCCATGGACTACAGTCCACCAGGCTTTTCTGTCCATGGGATTTCCCAGGCAAGAATACTGGAGCGAGTTGACATTTCCTTCTCCAGGAGATCTTCCCAACCCAAGGATCAAACCCATGTCTCCTGCATAGGCAGGTGGATTTCAACTGCTAAGAAACATACAGTGCACTGGTGATTTGGGAAGTTTGCAAAGGAGATGAGAGCCTTGAAGATGAGGAGCACAGTGGCTGCCATTGGAAGTTGACAACAACCGGTTGAGAAGATCATTGAAGCTGATCCTCTTCCAACTACACAAGAAGTTGCCAAAGAACGCAACATCAACCATTCTAACAGAAGCCCATACAAGTCTTTGAATTGGTGTTCTCTGTGAAGCCCGACAGTGAAACTCTGCCCATATCACTTTCCTGCTTACTCCCCATGACCTCTCTTCTCATTTAGGACAAAACTACCAAGCCTGCAAAGGGCTCTGAGGTCTGCTCCTGACCCACGCCCACCTCACTCCTGCCCACTGGCCCCCCTGTCCCATTTCATCATCGGCATCCTGTGCATTAGTATCCATGGCACTTATAGAAACCAGAATGTCACAGGTGTTAGGATGCAGGTGCCAGAACCAGGCACTGGGGCTCACTCACTCAGCTCTGTCACTCACCCCCTGGGGCTGAGGGGCTCACACCACCCTCCTTCTCCCCTCTGCATCCTCACCTTTGCCATGGCCTTGCTGGAGGAACAGGGAACAGGGGACTTCCCAAGTCCTCGTCTGCTTTGCTTGAACCCATGAGGGGCAGGCAGAAGGACAGTGCAGCCCCTCCCTCATCGCCCCCTCCCCTCTCCCTCCGCCATCACCGCCATAACTATTTTAATCCATGGTCTCCTTGCTCCCCCCCACCTCACCTCTGCCCCCTAGTGGCTGGAGCAGGTACTGTGGTTCCCCCCTCACTTCTGACACACCTGGGTCCTCACAGTACAGTCTGGGACACAGGCAGCCTGTGGCCACTGAGCAGACTTCACTCCACACTCCTCTTGAGAGAACTCACTCATTCATTTATTCAACAAAAACCTACTGACACCAGGCATGTATCAGGAACTGCACCAGGAGGACGAGGTACAGAGGTGAACAGAAAGGATCCCTACCTTCGTGGGGCTTCTATCCCCACAAAGGTCTATCTTCTGCAAGATGGACAACAGGTGTGGCTATTAAGAAACCAGCCCTGTTCACCACCTTGTTCCCTGCTGCCTTCCTCTCCTGATTTTTCCCCATCACAGTTATCACCTGGTGTATGGGCTTTCCTGATGACCCAGCTGGTAAAGAATCCTGCAATACAGGAGATAAAGGAGGCGCGTGTTTGATCCCTGGGTTGGGACTATACCCTGGGGAGGGCATGGAAACCCATTCCAGTATTTTTGACTGGAGAATTCCGTGGACAGAGGAGTCTGGCAGGCTACGGTCCATGGGGTTGCAAAGGGTCAGACACGACTGGGTGACTAAGCACGCACGCACGTGTGTGTGTGTGTGCCTGCATGCACACAGACACACACACACCCCTGCACAATTACTTGTTTGCCTGCTGCTCATAGTCACCTCCCTAATTGGAAGGCAGGGTCTGCTTTGACATCTGGTTTGCAGCCAAACCTCTGGTGTCCAGAATACATGAGGCAAGAACCCACGTGCTGAAGGCAATCTTTCCAGACACAAGGATGGATTGACAGAACCCAGCACCTTCTCAGAGAGCTGGGAGAACATGTGGGTGACTGTAAACAGCCGGTTATGAAAGGCTGCTCTGAGCGGGGCTATTGGAGCAAAAGCCTGGATGAGAGGGAGCCAGCAGTGTAGACAGGAGTGGAGCAGGGAAGAGGGTCCCAGGCAGAGGAGGAGTGAGCTCAAGGGCTTGGAGGAAGAGCACAGTAGGGGAGGGCTGTGGATGGGCTGGGGAGGCAGGCAGAGGCTTGAACTTGATTCAAAACTCAGCAGGAGCCTCTGGGGTTCTTCAGCTCAAACAACTGGATTTGTTCATTTATCAAATATCCAATGTGTGTGACCAGGAAGACACCTTAGTCTGAGTGACTCCCTGTGGTTGTGGGGGTGGTGGGGGATTTCCTGCTGTCATGGGAGGAGTAAAGACCCCTGCGCCCTGGTGGGGACCCCCTCCAGAGGTCTGAAGGCTGTGCCTCCACTGCCCTCTCTCCTTGCCTGCCCCCAGGCAAGGGCTAGGCCAGGTGAGGGCTGTGACTTACAATCCAAGGTCAGAAACTTCAGAAGAGATGCGCAGTCAGCGAAGGAACTGCTTACAAGCCACCCGAGGGCATGAATCTGTCACTGATGGTATGACTGAAGGTCCGAGTGAGCAAAAGTGGGGTGGTCCTCCTGGGCACTGCGTGGCCCACTCACACTGGCAGGTGGGAGTGAATGTGGGCAAGTGTGTATCTAGGAGAGAGGGTGTGTATATGTGTGAGCCTTTATGGGTGTGCACATGTGCACCCGTACACGTGTGTCACACAGAGAAGAAAGGCTGGGGGGACTGCCACCCCCCTCTCCAGCCCATGAATTTGCTCAGCATCCCTGGAGTTGCTGGGGAGCCTCCTTCCCACATCAGAGAGGATTCCTGGAGGTGCAGACTCATTAGTAGACTCTGAATAGTGCAGTGGCACTCAGTTCCAGGGGCACCTCTGCCACCTGTGAGGCATTAGCAGTTAATTAATGAAAACTGTTTTCCCCACATCTGCTGAGGAAGTACAGCCTGCAGCCACAGGGCAGGCGGGAGCGCCTCACAGGCTCCCACATGATGGATGGGGCGGGCGCCCTGCCCTGGAGCTGAAGGGGCAGGCGCCCTGCCCTGGAGCTAAAGGGGCTGGCCCCAGCCCCTCCCTTCTCTGGTCCCTTGGACCAGCGGTCCACAACATTTTTGGCACCAGAGACCGGTTTCATGGAAGACAACTTTCCCATGGACCAGTGTAGGGATGCAGAGGACAGTTTCAGGATGATTCAAGCACATCGCATTTATTGAGTGTGTTGAACAGGAGGCAGAGTTCAGGCAGTAATGCGAGCGATGGGGAGCAGCTGTAAATAAAGATGAAGCTTCTCTCATTCATCTGCCACTCACCTCCTGCTGTGAAGCCCACTTCCTAACAGGCTGCAGAGCGGTAAGGGTCTGTGGCTCCCAGGTTGGGGACCCCTGCCTTAGACAACTCCAATCCTCTCCTGGTTCCCTCTGAGGCTCACAGCAGGGGAGACACCTGTCCCCCAGGACTCAATGCCCATCCACCCCCACTGATAGATCCCACAAAGCTACAAGTCAGGCACTGCTAGAACAAGGCAGTGAAGGACACCAATGCCACGGCCAAGGAGGTCACTAAGCTTATGGGCTAATTTCCATGTCTGTCTCAGGGCTAACTCCTTTATTCCTAATATTCCCTTCCATCCTAGCTCTGATCACAGTCAGATCTCATCTTGGGATGTGCTGTTTATTGTTATCATCTATCTTTCCCATCAGAACAAATATAAGCTTTATGAGAATAGGAACTGTGGCCATCTTGTTCATCACGGGTCCCTGGCATCTTCACAGGCAACTGGCACCCAGGAGGCACTCAAATAAACACCTGCTTGATCTGTGAATCTGGGAAGCAGAGCTGCCAGGGCTGGAGCCCCCGTCCTCCTAACTCCAAAGTCCTCCTTTTAGTGACATCAGGCATTTCGGCTTCCTTGTCTTCTATCCACTGACCTGTCCCTGTCTCCTTCCGCTTCCCCAGGTCACCTTCCCCAAAACACACTGGGAGGGGAGCCCCCCTCACTGATTACCAGGTGCCGTGTGCTGAGCTACGGGTCTCACAGGGGAAACAGGCCCCATCTGTATCAGACAATACTGAAACACAACCTTTTGCTTGTTTCACTCATTCATTCATGAATTCATTCATCAAGCATTAGCTGAGGCCTGCTGTGTGCCAGGGCTGCTCTGAGTTTGAGACAGAGCTGTAAACACAACTGATACACTGTCTTGCTCTGCATGAAGCTCACCTGCTTACGGAGGAGGAAGAGAAGCAAAGAAACAGTGACTCCGGAGCGTGAAATGAGCTATGAAAGAAGCAAACAAGAAGTGGGGATGTGGGTCAGCAGTGCGGCCTCTGTTTCTTCAGTGAGTCCTTCCCTTCCCTGAAGAATCCACCTGGCAATATGTAGTGCCCATATTATGTAAACAAAGCACTGTGCCAGGTGTGAGGTGAAATAAAGAGATGCCGAACACTCCCCTGCCCTGATGGATTCACTGACTATGGAGGAAATCAAGGTGCACTGAATCACCAGGGAGAACCAAGACGGAGAATTATAACTTCAGAGGAAGCAACTCTTCCTGCCTGGGCTGGGAAAACTCCAAGAAGGCTACCAGGGCTGGGGGTGACACTGGAGTTGGGCCTTGGAGGTTAACTAGGAGTTGAATAAAAGGTGCACACCCATAAAAGCATGATCGTAGGTGGTGTCTGGTGCATAACAAAGAATGTGGGGGAATAAGATTTGACGCCTCCAGTCTCTGAGGTTCAGATGCCCCATAAAATCTCCACATATAAAACTGGGATCCACACAGAGATTCCATCTGTCTATGGTGCCAACTCATGACCAACACACACCCACAAATACAGAGACACAAAATTATCATCATTATCATCACCACTGACTATCAATAATAGGAAAAGATAATCTCAAAGTAAGAAAATAATCTTTTTTATTGCTGTATCAATAAATACATGGATAAATGAAAAAAATAGCAAGTGTTGTCCTTATTGTTTTTAAGTTGCTGGCATGGGTCTGAGTACATGAATCTGAAAACCCTTAGGCTGGAGCTCTCCATTTCTGGATGGAGAGGATGGAGGAGTTCAGCCCAGAAGAGCCATGTGTGGCCACGATGGCACCTTGAGAGCATGAGAACCACTTAGGGATCTGGTTTGAGACCAGCCACATGGGACAGGTGCAGAGAACATCAGTGTGGGCAGCAGCTTCGGGGAACAAGGCTGAAGGCCAGGAGGCCCGCTGAGAGAGGCCAGGCAGGGCGAGGGCTGTGGGAGAGCAGGGAAGAGGCAGGTGGTCAAGGGATGTCATTGCAGCAAAGTCTTCACCAGATCTTGGTGAGAAAACAAGGGGCCAGTAACACAGGCAGAAGACTCAAGAAAACCAAGGTTTGTTTTGTCGTCACTGTCATCAGCAACAGCAGCATCTGTTGGGCACCTGCTGCGTGACAAGCTGTGTTCTGAGCACCTGACATGGATCAGCTCATTCCGTTCCCATCAAGACCTGAGAAGGCAGGTCGCTATCTTCATCACTCACATTATAGTAAAGAAAATGGAAGCAGGGATGAGAAACAACTTTCCCAGGTCACGTGGCTAAAGTGATAGAGTGGGCTTGGAAATCAGGACACCTGCTGTGAAAGCCCTCGTCCTAACCCCAATGTCAGACCACATGGAGCAGATGATAACAGTGCTGTTACCTGGGATACGGGATGAAGGAGGAGAAGCAGATATGGAGCAGAGAGCATCATTAAAGCAATGTACACGAAAATCATGGCATTTAGGGTGTAAAGACCAATAACTTGTGCCCAGGCTGCAAGAGATGTGGCTTTATGGCTGCTGTCTATTAAGAAAGTGCTGGGTGCTTTCATAGACACACCATCTGGATGACTCTGAAGGTCCAAAGCCAAATTCACGAAATGGATTTGAAGTTGCCCAATACAGAACTATTCTTGGTTTGACCTTCTCCTGTCCTCCTGGAAAGTTCTGGAGTATCAGTCCAAGAGCAGGATATGTTAGGGGGGGGGTACTGATAAACCCAAGAAGAACTGTCCACATGTGGACAGCTTCCAGGGAGCAGTGAGACCGCATCCCCAGGGTCACGCTGCTCAGAATGCAAGAAGAAGCTGGTTGCTGAGTGGGGCAGGGGAGCAGGGATTAGGAAGAAGAATGAATTTATTTAAAGCGGGGGTGGGGTGGTAGGGGGAAGAATTCCTGAAGGCCTGTGGCTCTATGCCCAGCAACTCTGCGGACATTTCTCTACAGTTCTCCAAGTATATCCATCAGAACCTGTGAACAGTGACAGCCCCCTGCGATGGAAAAACTGCTGCCTTCCAGCTGGGAGGGAACAGGGACCCCCACAGCAGGTGCCCAGCACAGCAGCGGGTGCAGGAGTAAATGAATGAAGAAGAGAATGAATGAATGAGAAATGGATCCTGGAATACAAAAACTGAAACGGAATCAGAATGCAGGTCATCGGTACTTAACAAAGACCTGAGCACCTCTGTGCCCCTTTATGAGGGCAGATAATTGTTATTCCTGAGCAACTTCCTGGCCACATGCTGGCCCATCATTTTTCCTGGCTGCCACCTAAGCAGACGACACCTCCTTTCTCTCCCTCCCTCATTAGTCGAAGTGCTAAGGAACATACAGAAGGAAACACAAGGCCCTGGCTGAGCTTAGAGTGAATAACCGGTCCCTGGAATACTGTGAATTAAACAAATGCTTCATCATAGAAGAACATGTCTTGGCATGCTCAAAGGAAGGCCACCAAACTCTTCTGGGTGTTCAGTCCAAAGAAACAACCCTGGGAGGTGGGGACATCTTCCGCTCCATTTTACATTTAGGAAGCAGAGGCTACGAGAGGCCTGTGTGGAAAGTCACATAGCTGGGAAGTGGTAGGTCTGGCACCGGATGCCAGGTTCTCTGACCCAAAGCTCCCCATCTGGGCATGACACTGTGTCGCCCAAAGCATCTCCCATGGAGCCCTAGCAGTGGCAATGCTTTGTGAATGAAGACACTTGGGAAAACACTATCCACACGGAAAGTCTTGCCTGAAGAGCCCCACCACATACCATCGTAGTAAAGGCTCTGAGAAGTCCTGCAATAAACACTCTCATTCAACCACTGGGCCAGCTTCTCCCAAACAGAAGGACCGGCCAATCCCTATCTGCACTTGCTGCCCAGACAGTAACAACCACACAAACCATCAAATGGAGCTTGAGCAATAAACCTGAGATTAAGCCCCTTGAATGTATTCTGCACTAATGACAATTTATTTAGGGAATTTAAAAGTCTTTTCCCCAATATCTGTTTCCAAAGGTAACGGGATTCACTAAGGTCTTAGCAGAGGTGTCTCTAAATTTCCCAAGTCTCCAAGCCTCTTCCAGCTATCTCAGGGCCCCTGCACAGCAATGATGCTGAAATTAATTCTAGATAAATGGGCATCATTCATGTCTCTGACACCAGTGGAAAAATCAAGACCTTATTAAAGTGGCTTCTTTTTTCCCTCATATGCATCGTGGAAAAAACAGCACATCTAGCTAGAAAGCCCATCTGTTTAGCATCAACTCCATAATTCTGCCAATGGTGGCGGGTGTCTGCCAGACATATGGCCAATTCTCCAAGTGAAATCAGCTCAAATCTGTAAATCAAGTGGATCCAAAAAGGCTCCACAGAGCTTAGAACCAGGAGTTGAAACATGAAGAGGACAGGGTCACGCAAGGGAAAAGGTGGAATCTGGAAAATCAGCTTTGTTGTCATTGGGCTTTTTCTGCACATGAGTAAACACTCATAAAAATGATTCTTCAAGAAGCCCAGAGACTTTGCAAAGCCTAAAAGCTGGTTTTAGAGGCATCCTCTTAAAGATCCTGTTTTACAGAGTGGAGACAAACGAGTGTTTCAGAGAGAAGACATAAACAGTGAAATAAGACATCAGGAGAGTTTAGCATCGCAGGATAAATTTAGACAAAAAACATCACCCAACATCTTCAAAGCCCAAGTTCCAACTCTGACTTTCCAAACCTCAAATGCAAGATGAAATTCTTAAATAATGTCAGTCAATGCTTAAGGATATACAAATGTTAATTTTAAAATATGCATACTTTAGCATTTTTCACAGGAACTAAACAAGTTATAAATTCTGGGAAGATTCTGAACCAACAGATATGTATTTAGATAGTGTGTCCCAGACCCAATTTTGCTTAGGTCAAGGATGAGCAAATGTGTTCTGAAAAAGGCCAGATACTAAGTATCTTAGGCTCTGAGGGCCGGACAACCTGTCAGGATGACTCAACTCTTCTGCTGTAGCATGAAAACATCAGTGCTATGCTATGCTAAGTCACTTCAGTCGTTTCCGACTCTGTGCGACCCCATAGACGGCAGCCCACCAGGCTCCCCCATCCCTGGGATTCTCCAGGCAAGAACACTGGAGTGGGCTGCCATTTCCTTCTCCAATGCATGAAAGTGAAAAGTGAAAGTGAAGCCACTCAGTCGTGTCCGACTCTTAGCGACCCCCTGGATTGCAGCCTAACAGGCTTCTCCGTCCATGGGATTTTCCAAGCAAGAGTACTGGAGTGGGGTGCCATTGCCTTCTCCGGAAAACATCAGTAGATGTTTGTAAATTAATAGGTGTGGCTATATTTAAATAAAACTTTATTTGCAAAAGCTGGTGACAGTAGGATTTGGTCCATGGGCTGTTGCTTGCCAACTGCTGCCTTAAACGGTCCCTTTGGAAATATCTTCAGGGGAAAAGTACTACAGGACACTCCTGTAGTAAAAGAAAAAGAGAGAAAAGGAACATATTCCGATCTGAGCCTTTACCTTCTAGCCTACTCCAAACCTCCAGGCTCCAGGCCAGCATCACTCTGCCCACCTAACTCTGCAGCCTCCTCCCTGGTTCCCAGGCATCCACCAACCCTGCTCCCCTAAGCAAACAGGGCTTTGTATCACTTCCCTGCTTAATGTCATAGCGGCTTCTAGAATGAAATACACAACCTCAGCTATGATCCCAGAGTCCTGGCCTCTGCTTATTTCACACCACGCCATGCCCCACTGCACTCTACTTCTGTCTCTTTCTGCTCCTCCCACCACAGGGCTGCCTCCCAGGCCAATCACTCTAACAGTAACACTCTTTCCTGAAAAACTCCTACTCATTCCACATGGCCCCACTGTCTGTGCTCACCTGTTAGGTTTCCTGTTATTTTTTCTACCACAATCTTCAACACAATTTATAACTAGCTATTGATTTCATGTTCATTAGTTTAATGTCCATCTTGGCTATTTGACCATGAGAGCATGTAAATGAATCCAAGCTTGTACTGTTCTCTGCACCAAAGGCCCGTAAATCAAGAGATGAGTTGGAGTAAGGAACAGCGACTTATTCAGAAAGCTGGCAAACTGAGAAGATGGTGGACTCGTGTGCCAAAGAGCCATCTCGCCCAGGTTGGACTTCAGGCTTCTTTTGTGTGTGTGTGTGTGTGTGTGTGTGTGTGTGTGTAATAAAGTTTTATTAAAGTGTAAAGGAGACAGAAAAAGCTTCTGACATAGGCATCAGAAGGGGGCAGAAAGAGTACCCTTCAGGCTTCTTTTTATACTTAAAGGGGAGGGAGTAAAGTCAAGCATTTTCTGGTTCCCATCAGTCTCTGGAGGGAAATGTACTAATTTCTTCCTTCCTGCAGTCACTCATAGGTAGGTCTAGTCAGGAGGTTTCCTGGGAGCAAAAGGCATTTAGCCTAATGCTCATTATCTGGGAGGCAGGGTTTCCAGAGATGGGCCATTATGCATCATTTTAAGCTTATAGGCAGCATCCCCTTAGTGATGAACTTGTAACAGAATACAAAGATTCTTCCCTATTACAAGCAGAGATGAAACGTGTCCTGTATAATTGCTTCCCTATGTCCCAAACAGTCCAGGTGGGTTCAGCAGGTACTTGAGAGAAGCTGAAGATTTCTTTTTTCTGTGCTCAAGTTCACAGCCCTTGCCCACGGGGACCTGTCCAGGAACATCTGAAGGCTATAATCCTACCACAATGAGGCATGGTTCTCAGGATTTACCAAGTAGAGTTCCCTGGCAAATCTGATGAGGTTTCCTGCTATACTGTTAATATGTTACTGCAGCTGCTCACCGAGAACTTTTACCCAAGAGCCAACAGTGTGACGCTTGAACACCTACAAGTGTCTGCATGTCACCATGGCCCCTGCTTCTCCCTGGGGCCTGGTGACTGTCGTGGAAGCACCAGAATGAGAGGGAGACAATAGACAAGCTGGTAGCCATACCACACATGCTTCCTGGGAACAAGCATCAGCTGGTGATGGGCCAGTCCTGGAAACCTGCCCCTGCAGGTGACATCTGTCTGCCCAGACCGTCCCTAAGGGCTTACTGCTGCTGTTGAACGACAGCCCCCTCTGGCACCCCCAGCAAGGGCTAACCCTGGTAGCCCCATTCTCAGCCACTGTTCCCTGACATTCTGGGCCACCAGAGAGTCACCCTGGGTAGGGGCTGCAGCCAGTTCTGTCCACTCCCCACCACACACACACTGGACGGACCCACTCACACTACAATCTGCTTTCCTGAGCATCTCCACCATACCTGAGACCCAGCCCCTGCCCATCCAGTCCCAGGGGTAGAGGTGAGGGAGGGGACAGTCATGTAAATAGACAATTAGGGCAGAGGGCTTTACCACGCCACCCTCCCCTGCCACCCACCCCAGTCCTGGTCAACCCCATCACTCCCAGGTTCCTGCAATGTCCTCCATGGGTCATGTCCCCTGATGCCCACTTCTCCCCACCTAAACCCCTCCCATGGCTTCCATTTGCGACTGGAATAAAATCCCACATGGTTCCTCACGCCCCATGACCCCTCCCCTCACCACTAGCTCTGGCCCTGGGGGTCATCAGCTTCCCCTCGCTCCTTCTCACCTCTGGACCCTTGTGCTTGGCGGCCCTTGAAGGACCCCTCTCCCTCCTACCTTTGCAAAGAGCTGTCTCCTTCTGATCTCCTAGGTCTTGGTACCATGGTTTCCTCCACGGGGAGGTGCATTGAGCCGTGGCAAGACCAAGCCCAGGCCCAGCACACCTTACCCCAGCAGGACACACTCCCCCCAACCCCCAAGATGAGCTGATCTCCCAGCCTCTGCCCACTGGGGAGATGCAGGCCTGGCTACAGGGGGCTCCTGAGATACTCCAGAAGCAATCAGTGAACAGACTGATGATGGACGAGGCACTCTGACCAAGAGTGAGACAGGACTCTGTGGGCAGAAAAAGGACAGGTCTCTGGACTCAGGGAAGACTTCCTGGGAGACTGAGGACACCTGAAGTAAGCTTTGAAGCATCAGTAGGAGTTCAGTGAGCTCTAATAAATACGAAAAAAAAAAAAAAAAAAGGTAATATTCCATCATATGAATAGAGTTTTGTTTCTTCATTCATCCCCTGATGGCCATTTGGGTGGTTTCCACCTTGAGATGGTTATGAATAGTGATGCTATGAGTATTCATGTACAAGTTTTGTTTGAACAACTATTTTCAATTCTTTTAGATATATACCTAGGAATGGAATCGCTGGATCCTACGGGCTTCTCTGGTGACTCAGACAATAAAGAATCCACCTGCCAACGCAGGAGACATAAGAGACAGAGACACGGGTTCGATCCCTGGATTGGCAAGATTCCCTGGAGGCAGGCATGGCAACCCACTCCAGTATTCTTGCCTGGAGAATCCCATGGACAGAGGCACCTGGTGGGCTACAGTCCACAGGATCACAAAGAGTCGGACATGACTGAAAGACTTAGCATGCAGCAACACATAGCAGCTTTAAGCATCACTTTTTTCAAAAATTTGAAGTCCAGTTGGTTTACAATGTTGTTAGTTTCAGGTGTACACCGAGGTGATTCAGTGATATCCTTTATTGTCATTTAGTCACTGAGTGGTGTCCAGCTCTTTTGCAAATCCATGAACTGTAGCTCACCATGGAGAGGCTCCTCTGTCCATGGAATTCTCCAGGCAAGAATACTGGAGTGGGTTGCCATTTCCTTCTCCAGGGGATCTTCCCAACCCAGGGATCAAACCCTCATCTCCCATACTACAGACGGATTCTTTACCACTGAGCTACCGGGGCTTCCCATATATCATTTAGAGGTTATTACAAAATACTGAATATACTTCCCTGTGCTATACAGCAGGTACTCATTGTTTATTTTATATTAAATATTTATATTTAATTGTTTATTTATATTAAATATATCTAATCAACTTATATTAAATATGTTAGTATGTGTCTGCTAGTCCCAAACTCCTACTTTACCCTCTGCCCACCCTACTTCCCTCTTTGGTATAGGTTCACT
The DNA here is from genome assembly GCF_029407905.1 of Bubalus kerabau. Taxonomy (NCBI): domain Eukaryota; kingdom Metazoa; phylum Chordata; class Mammalia; order Artiodactyla; family Bovidae; genus Bubalus; species Bubalus kerabau. The sequence goes on from NC_073636.1 coordinate 57,385,003, forward strand.
TTTTGAGGAAGTGCCAGCCTGTGCTTCACAGGGGCTGCACTGTTTACATCTCCAGCAGAAATAAAACACCGACACACACTACGACACGGATTAACACGGGAAACACGAAGCCAGTCACCAAAGACCATATAGCATCTGAGTCCATCGACATGAAATGCCCAGAAGAAGTAAATCCACGGGGACAGAACATAAATGAATGCATGGCTGTCAGGGCTGAGGGTAGAAAGGAAGGGCATGAAATGGGTCTGCTGCTGCTACTGCTGCTGCTAAGTCGCTTCAGTCATGGCCGACTCCGTACGACCCCATAGGCAGCAGCCCACCAGGCTCCCCCGTCCCTGGGATTCTCCAGGCAAGAACACTGGAGTGGGTTGCCATTTCCTTCTCCAATGCATGAAAGTGAAAAATGAAAGTGAAGTCGCTCAGTCGTGTCCAACTCTTAGTGATCCCATGGACAGCAGCCCACCAGGCCCCTCTGTCCATGGGATTTTCCAGGCAAAAGTACTGGAATGGGGTGCCATTAAAATGGGTCTAGAGTTTCCATTTAGCACTTAAAAGCTGTGGAATGAGAGAGTGGGGATGGCTATGCAACAATGTGACGTGTATCCTTTAGAATGGCTAAAAAATGTCCAGTTATGTCATGGGCCTTTTATCTCAATTACAAAACTCCAAAAAGCATGCCCTGGCCCCACAGAGCTCCCTGACATGTCCTGCAGCCAGGGACAGACCTGCCAAGCCCACCCAGCAGAGCAGTGGTTTCTGGGTAGAGCCAGGAGCAAAGGGTTATGTGGTTTCCCGCCCGCCTGCCCACATCTGAGTGGGGCCTGGCCTCGTGCCGAGGAAGCCCGGTGTCCCCGGGAGTAAGTGATGTGGTTATTCCGTCCGTAGCAGGTCTGCACCGGGCAGAGCAGCCTTCCAGGGGACTTCTGTCGACTCGCTTCCGAGCTGCCTCCAGGCCTGGCCGTCGTTCACACGTGTTAACCCAGTTCTTTGTAGAATCAGGACCCTGGGGTCCAGAAGAACACTGGCCAGGATGCCAAACAATAACCCCCACACACATTAGGGCTGGGATTCACGCCGTATAAGAGCAGTAAAAACAAAAAGCCTCATGCAATGTGCAAACTTTGCAATCCCCCTAAATTAAAAACTCATTCAGGATCACACATTTCAAAGCATTCTGGCTGCAGGGACCGTAAGCTGGGCTCAAGCCCTTGCCATGTGGAGGCAAGACCCTATCTGACAATCAAAACCACTCTCCCCTGGAGAAGGAAATGGCAATCCACTCCAGCATTCTTGCCTGGAGAATCCCATGGACAGAGGAACCTGGTGGGTTACAGGCTATGGGGTTGCAAAGAGTCAGACACGACTGAAGCTATTTAGAACACACACGTAAGAGAGCTCTATGGGAGCATGTGATGGGGGACTAGACAAATCTCCCAGAGGAGGTTATCCAGACCAGATGAGAAGGATGAACTAGGCTGGGGAATTTCATCCAGGGGAAAAAAATGTGCAAACCTCCCTGGAAAGAGGCAGCTTGGTCTATTCACAGTCACGCCGTTCTCTGAACATATTCACTGCCCATTCGTCTTACCAGCATTAATATCAGGAACAATGCGGATGGCAAGAGGTCCAGAGTGTTCTCCCCACGGCATCTGGTCCTGCCTTCTCTCCACCTCATCACTTACCACCCTGACCAGACCGGCCGCGACTTTGTTCTGCAGGGTCTTTTTTTGGTGGGGGGCGGCCTTCAAGGATTTTACCTGGGTTTTCCTTTAGAAAACCCTTCTCCTGGCCTGGCCAACTCCTGTTCTGGGTCACAGTTTAAATTTTACGTCCTACAAAAGCCATTCACAGCTCAGAAATGGGGGCTCTGCCCTGTGCACCTTCAGCCCCTGCATCATCTCCCAGCATCATCACCTCTCACACACAGCATCTGAACTGTTGGTTCTTTGGCTCTCTGGCTGGAATGACTACCGCAAGACAGAGACACGTGGGCCTTGCCCACTCACACCAATCAGGCCAGAATATCACACAAAGTCAGTCCTCAGGAACGGCGTTTGACATGACGGCAGCCGATGTGGGTTTATCCTACAAAGCACAGTGTAGCATTGCCACGCTCAGGTTCCAGGAGTCAGAATGGGCTGGGTGCGCAGACACTCAGTTTTTATTAACTGTTGAAATTTGAACAGGGTACTTCACCTCTGCAATACTTGGGTTCCTGACATCCATGACATGGGCATGACATTAGTACCTACTGCAAAGGGTTTTTGGGAGGATTAGATGAGTTCACGCATGTGGATGGCTTAACATGGTGCCCGGCACACAGCAAGGTTTAATCAACGTCACCTCCCATCACCACCTTTCTCTGCCATCCGTTTTCTAGGCTCCTTGGGCGTCCTGGATCACAGTCTCAGGGGACACAGCAGGCACTTAGTAAACACCTGATGGATGAGTGACGATACCTCAGAGAACCTGGCCCAAATCTCACGATTTTCAAGGGGATCATCAAAAGCACTTTTACCAAGTCTTTCGATTTCAACAGAATGGGTATTCCCTTCTAAGAGCAAAATACCAAAGACAAATGAAAAAAAAAAAAAAAGATTAGTGGTTCCTTTTGGATTCTGCAAGGACTGGGTTGGAAGCTTTCAGGAGAAGTGGTCATGATGACAGGACACTTAAGATACCTGGAAGAACAATTCTTTTTAAAGACCTGGAGGGAAAATGAACAGCAAACAAAACTGGGAAGAACCAGAGTCCTGAGATCAAAGGAAGGTAGAAAACCCTGTGTGGCTCACCCTCCCTGAGAACTCAGGCTGAGTAAGGAAGGCCAGCCCCAATGCACAGACACGGGGACCGTCTAACGTGATTGCAGCATGCCGACCGGATGCAGCGTGCCGACCGGATGCAGGCAGCTGTGCATCACCAGCATCACTGGACCACTGCAGTATCGGGCCCTCAAAAGCAAAAGGGGACAGGAACCGGGAGACGTAAGAGGCCGTGGCCTCCACCTGATTTAGGCTCCACATACCTGTCCGTGTGAGCCCCTGGGCTCCTTGTGGGTGGCTTTAATGTTCACTGATACGTGTGTGCACCCAGCATAGCGGCTCCACTCTGTGTCGGCCTCCCCCAAGGAAATGGTCAGATGCGCTGCCTCCCGTGGCACCTTGGTGGTGCGGCCTCTTCCTCACTGGATGACCCCACCCCAGCACAAGTGTGCCTTTCTTCCACACTCACCGCCCGCCTCCTGGGAGAGAGCTGGGGGCTGTGGGGAGAGTGAGACACGTAAGCACAGGGCCCCTGCCTTCAAGGAGCACACGGTCCCATCTGACATCCTGGAAGCAGCCTGGGCTCCAGAGGCAGGAGAGGCGGGTGGCTCCATGTCACACTGGCCCCACGACTGCAGGCAGGTCCCAATCCTCTCCAGGTCTCCCAGGGATGCTTGACGGTGACATGTGACAATGCTGATGTCAACATCAGTCACTCTTGTGATGGGCCTGAAAAGGAGCCAGCTTCTAAGACGCATGCATGGGCAAGCCTGGCAAATCCCTCAAAGCCTGTTTAAAGCCCCCCACATTGAGGCTCAGCTGGGGACTGCTAGTCTGATTCATCCATGTCTCTCGGGGAGGTGAGCTGACAGGCTCTACTACTCCATCCTACAGGGTAAAAGCATGAAATCCAGTCAAAATGCCCAAGAATCTGTCTGTTGGGGGCTGGCGTGAGGCACTCCGCCCATGGCAAAGGTCATGAGGAAGGAGGCTCGACATACGCAAAGGCGGGATCGAGCTTCAGGAGCCCCCTGGAAATCCTGGAGCATCTACCCCCATAACCAGAGCCTGCCTACTTTACTACTTTGTGCTCTCACCTACACCTCTGACTTTACGGGGGGCTGTCCCCCACCACCTCTTTCGGAGAAGGAGTTAACCTAGAGCTCCAGTTAATAAAAACTCCTGGGCGTGACAAGAGTGTTTCAACCTACAAACTCCTCTGAAGGTTCTCTAGCCTGCCTGACAGGCTTGTCCGGCCACATGTGATTGCTCACAGCCTCCCAACTGTGAGAGGCATGAGATGCTTTAAACCTTCTAAAAACAGGTTCCTTAGAAAAGTTAGAAAATTATTAGTATAAGTATAATGGGCTGATTAGAAATCGTATTGGTGAAGGGTTTTTCATTTGTTGAGCCAATGTTTGTTGCTAAGTCTCCATATCCCCTGCCCTTAACACACATTAATGAATATATAGAAGAAATAAGTATTAACCTTTGATATTAATCACGTTAGACCTTAGGCTAAGTAAATTCTTTCCTTAACTAAAACCCACTACACCCTCTCCCCATAGGAGTGTAACTTTATTTGGGTGGCGTCTGTTTTAAGAATAATCACCCCTGGAGAAATAAGTGTCCTGGTTGACTGACTGCTGTCACAAGGAGAGGGTCATAAATTGTCAGCAGGCCCCCTGGCCAGAAGATGATGTAACACCCCTAAGACCTCTGTATACATTTGTATGAAGCACCTGACTTTGATAAAAGTCAGGACTGCTGACCCCACGTGACTTTTGCATAACATCTCAGTGTATAAAAGTAGACCATGGAAAATAAAGAATTGGGATCAGTTCCTCGAAAGACTGGTCTCCCCATGTCTCTCTCTCTCTCTGGCTGAGTCTCCATCTGGAGCGCGGAACCCACCATGCTTACTAATTATGCCTGGGCTTCTAAGATCCGACTGGGGAGGCCTCAGTGTCTCCTCTCCTTCGGGACAACGGAAGGACGCCTGCGGCCTACGTAAGTGGTGCAAGCTTCTTGTCTTGAAGTTTTATTGGTCTCCCGTGTAAACCAAGCTACTCAGCCTCTTTTCTCCACTGAATTTTCCTACTGAGCTATCCTCATTCTATTACTCTTTATATCCTTAATTAACGTTTAATTAAGCAGTTGTTTCCTGACCCTCGCCTACGCCGTCTCTCCTTCGAATACCCTGGATCAGCTGGGGCTGGACCCCGGCATCTGTCAAACTTGAAATTTACCTCAGGAAGAAAAACAAAAGACAGGAAATCCCTTTATGGAAAAACCACAAATAAGAGAGAGTGGGGACTCCCTGGTGGTCCAGTAACTAGGACTCTGAGCTCCCAATGCAGGGGGTCTGGCTTCGGCTCCTGGTTGGGGAACTAGATCCCACAAGCCACAGCTAAGACCCAGTGTAGCCAAAGAAATAAATACATAAATATTTAAAAAAAGAGAGAGAGAATGAATTTCACCCCAGTCTGCTGTCAGCACCACAGCCTTGGGGGAGGTCCGTTATTAATATATTTATCTGGTGTTACTGGATGAGGTAGTTGGATGGCATCACCAATTCCATGGACATGAACTTGGGCAAACTCTGGGAGATGGTGAAGGACAGAGGAGCCTGGTGTGCTGCAGTCCATGGGGTCACAAAGAGTCAGACATGACTTGCAACTGAACAACAGCAACTGGTATTACCAAGGGCTAAGAACTAACTCGGAGAAGGCAATGGCACCCCACTCCAGTACTCTTGTCTGGAAAATCTCATGGGCAGAGGAGCCTGGTAGGCTGCAGTCCATGGGGTTGCTAAGAGTCAGACACGACTGAGAGACTTCAGTTTCCCTTTTCGCTATCATGCATTGGAGAAGGAAATGGCAACCCACTCCAGTGTTCTTGCCTGGAGAATCCCAGGAACGGGGGAGCCTGGTGGGCTGCTGTCTATGGGGTCACACAGAGTCGGATACAACTGAAGAGACTTAGCAGCAGCAGCAGCAAGAACTAACTTATTTTAAAAAAAAACCCTATCCAACTAGACATTTGGCCACATTAAGTTTTCATGAGATGTGATGGCTTCTTATCTAGATAAGGAACATCCCTTGCAGATGAGATTCCTGCCACCTGGAGAGCAGGGAGATTTTCAGTGACAAGAGGAAGCCACATGTAGAGCGACAATGATGTAACCATTAACAGTGAATTACAACACACAGCAGAACCAAGGCTGAAATAACCTGATGGCCTTCTGAAAATCCAGAGCCAGGCGAAGAGTTGATTTGCTTATTCCTCCAGTTTAATTTAATTTGCTGTAGATTAGATTGAGCCATTTGAAACTGCCCAAATCCGGCCGTCGCTGACCTACAAAAATGGCAGTTTCATACAGACTAGCCTAATAGAAATTAAAATTAGATCTTATTCTGTAAATGAACAAAGATGGAAGAGGATGAGAACTATCTGCAGGAGAGTTTTCCCTCCATCAGCAAGAGGGGCCTCCACTTTCACTGACTGTCCTTCGCTGGTACTCTCACACACAAGGAGAGGTTCCTGCAGGAAATCCAGGCAGGCGGAGCCAGAGATTCTGAGGGGTCCCAATGACGCTCAGCCAGAAATACAGCATCCACATATCCCCTCCCCAATAGGACTGACACAAATGTCGGCAGCAAGAAGCATTTTGTCCAGGGTCACTCATAGCCTCACAGCAGCCAAGAGAGGAACCAGGTGGCCTTGGACAGCATTCCATGAGCAGGGGAGACTACGCAGGCTGCTGACACCACTGCCCGGCCCTCAGGCTTCGCGGAAGCCATCTCAAACCTTCCAAGTGACAAAGTGCTTGGAGGAAAAACAGAAGAACTATCTTTTTGTTCTTGGCCACATAACTTCTGATCCCTGGGAAGCTGGGAAGATCCCCTGGAGAAGGAAATGGCAACCTGCTCCAGTATTCTTGCCTGGAAAATTCCAGGAGCAGAGAAGCTTGGAGGACTACAGTCCATGGGGTTGCAAAGAGTCAGACATGACGGGGCACACATGCACACACCTAACTTCTAGGTTGCCCCAGCCACCAAGCATCTAAGAACACAGGAGGATACTGCCAACCCAGGTTACCTACCACTTGGGACCTTTCCCCAAACCTGGAATGGGGAGCTCCACCAGGATGTGAAGTCACTGCCTAGGAGGAGAATTCCATCTACTTAACCCCGCTAAGTTGAAAGACTATAAATTGGACACACGTCAACTCAAAAGAGCTTCTTCAGATACTTGGGTGCCTTGAATTTTGGAAGTTTTCTTTAGGCTTTAAGAGAATATGACTCTGAAGGAATATTAAAAAAAAAAACACACTTGACAACACAGTTATTTTTTTCCCAAAATCATTTTCTTCTCTAAAGAGGGGCAGATCCCAGATTATGGTTCCCATCAACATGGTTAAAAGCACAGGTTGGAATGTCAGTCTTCTTGGTGTGAATTCAGCTTTACTGCTTCACGTCTGCAAGGCCAAGGACAATTCACTTCATGAGGCCCTAGAACACGACAGTTAAATGAGATAAAGCATTCTACACAGAGCCACAAATATGAAAGTTTCTATTACAAGTTCATCACCAAAGGCATGATGACTATAAATTTAAACACAATGGCCCATCTCTGGAACCCCTGCCTTCCAGGTAATGAACGTTAAGCTGAAGTACCCATCTAGCCCACAGGAAACATTCTGAGCAGGACCACCTGTGAATGGCTACAGAGAGGAAGAAATTAACACGGCCCCACCAGAGGATGACCAGAGGCTGACTGGAACCTAACCAGAACCAGGAAGTGTTTGACTTTACATCTTCCCCTTTGAGTATAAAAGAAGCCTGAATTCCAAATCATGCAATATGGTTCTTTGGGACAGGAGTCCACCTTCTTCTCAGTCTGCTGGCTTTCTGAATAAAGTCACTATTCCTTGCCCCAACAACCTGTCTCTCAATTTACTGGCCTGTTGCGAGGCAAGCAGTATGAGCTTGGACTCAATGACAGGATGAGGGGTCCTGAGTGCATGGACACATGCTCAGCTCTGAATTGAGAACAGTCCTCTGTCCTCGGGGCAGGGCCTCTGTGTGTGGCTCCCTCACTGCACTGATGCCTGGCACTGCCTGGTACAGGCCAACAACCAGAACGTTCCGGCTGGATGAATGAATCCTTCCTACTAAGGAGAACACAGACAGGCACCTCTGCCTTCGCCTTTTTTCATTTTCTTAATGTGCAATCATCTCAGAATGATGTCACCTCTTCTAAACACTCAAGTATCCGCTGAAGGATGCGTTGGCTTGATGGAGAATCCCTTCAAGCTCTTAAAGAAGAAATAACATCAGTCTCGGAGAGAATAGAAAAAGAGGGAACCTATTTTAGGAGGCCAGGATCCTACCTCAATGCCAGGACAAGAAAAGGGCATCGCTTGAAGTGAGAACAGGAGGCCCATCTCTCTTGTGAACAGACACAGAAACCTACACATAAGTTAAAATCAGAGAGATGTGTAGAAAGACAAACATCACAAACCAGCTGGGCTTATTCCAGAAACATAAGGTTGGTTCAACATTCAAAAATCAGTCAGTGGATAAAGCATATTAACTAAAAGGGGAAAGGTCATACGATCATTTTGATAGATATAAAAATTGAATTTTCTAGAATGTCACACCCTTTCATCATTAAAAGTTAATGATGGCAAATTGGGACAAGGAGGAAACTTCTTTCACCTCGAAAAGAATACATACAAAATAGCTGTCACAAACTCATAATGACGAAATGCTGAAAATTTTCTTTCTGAGATTGTAAATGAGACAAAAGTGGCTTTCTCTAAAATTGTACTGGAGATCTTTAACCAGTATAATAAGACACAAAAAGTTTAAGGACTGGATAGGAAGAAATGAAACTATTTTTTTTCCCTAGAGAAACGTTTTTGGGAAATCCAAAAGAATCTCTAAAATCAAAATAACATAACACCTGTGCTTCCCAGGTGGCGCTAGTGGTAAAGAAGCCTCCTGCCAATGCAAGAGACATAAGAAATGTGGGTTCTATGCCTGGGTTGGGAAGATCCCCTGGGGGAGGGAATGGCAACCTGCTCCAGTATTCTTGCCTGGAAAATCCCAAGGACAGAGGAGCCTGGCAGGCTACAGTCCACAGGGTCACAAAGAGTTGGACACAACTGAGCAACTAAGCACATACACGCATAACATTAAATCTAAACAGTCCCACAGGAAGAGGAATGTTTAGACACACTGGATAAGAGAGGCCAGAATTTCAAGCAAGCAATACAAATCATTTATTTAAAAAAAATTCAATGATGCTGAAAATTTTCAAGATGTAATCCTATATTTAAAATCAATATCTATAATTATATCTAAAATATGGTATCAGTATTATAAAGGAGTTTTTCTATATGTTTGGATTAAAAGGATGAATGGGATATATGAAAATATTTGCAGTGATTAACTTCGGGTGACACGATGGAAGATGATTTTTGTTTTATTTATAAATATTCTACAATAAGCCTGTAATGCTCTCAGATGCAGGAAAAAGAATTCCAGTTTTCCCCCTAAAGTCTTCCTGAAGGTGTAGCATTTGACCTGGCCTTTGAAGGCTGGATAGAATCCTGAGAGGTGTGGAAGACCTTTCAGATGAAAGGAAAGCTGTGATGTAGGAATCCCAAGATGCTGGGCTGGGGGGTGAGGGGAAGCAATGGAGAGAGACATGAGACGGGAAGGTGGGGGCAGACCCTGGAGAGACATGAATGCCAAAATAACAGCTAATGAGGATGGAAAGAGGCAAAAAGATGCACCTGGGAACTGGGAAGTCACTGACGGAACCGCTTGTGAAACTGGCAGAGCTGAAGGCTCTACTGAAAGAGGTCAACTATTTCCAGGAAACAAGAGTTGAGAAAGAATTTAAACAGCTAGTTGGACAGCACTATTTACAACAGCCAAGACGTGGAAGTGTCCAATGACAGAGGAATGGATAAAGATGTGGTATATATATACAATGGCATATTACTCAGCCATAAAAAGAAGGAAATAACGCCATCTGCAGCAACATGGATGGACCCAGAGATTATCATAGTAACTGAAATGTCAGACAAAGACAAATACCATATGATATCCCTTATACATGGAGTCTAAAAAAAGTGATACAAATGAACTTATATAAAAAAAAACAGAAATAGACTCACAGACATAGAAAACAAACTTAACAGTTACCCTAGAAAACAAACTATGGTTACCAAACTTATGGTTTCCTGGGAAGGAATAAAATATGAATTTGGGATTAACAGATACACATTACCATATACAAAATAGACAAACAACAAAAATTTACTTATAGCATCTGCTAAGTCACTTCAGTCATGTCCAACTCTGTGCTGCAACCCTATGGACTGTAGCCCACCAGGTTCCTCTGTCCATGGGATTCTCCAGGCAAGAATACTGGAGTGGGTTGCCTTGCCCTTCTCCAGGGGATCTTCCCAACCCAGGAATCCAACCCATGTCTTTTATGTCTCCTGCATTGGCAGGCAGGTTCTTTACAACTAATGCCACATGGGAAGCCCCTTATATATACTTATATATGCCTTATATACTTACATATCCCTTATGTACTAATAGCACAGGGAACTATATTCAATATCTTGTAACAAATTATAATAAAAAAGAACTGAAAAAAATATATATATATATTCGAATCACTTTGCCAAATGAAATGAAACTAACACGATGTTGTCACTCAACTATACTTCAGTGAAAAAAATAAATAAAAGTAAAAGGCTAACTGGAGACTGTGGGGAATTAGAAAGCATGTGTCTGCCTGAAGGAGGTGAAGAGTGAACTCAGCTGTTACTGGGTTCATTTTGCCAGGTCAGATGATGCTCTGAACCCCAACTTGACCCTATCCTGTCTCCCAAAGAATAAACCAACCTCCAAAAATTAGGGGATCATGGAAAAAAAAAAAAGAGTTCCAGAAAAACATCTATTTCTGCTTTATTGACTATGCCAAAGCCTTTGACTGTGTGGATCACAATAAACTGTGGAAAATTCTGAAAGAGATGGGAATACCAGACCACCTGACCTGCCTCTTGAGAAATTTGTATGCAGGTCAGGAAGCAACAGTCAGAACTGGACATGGAACAACAGACTGGTTCCAAATAGGAAAAGGAGTACATCAAGGCTGTATATTGTTACCCTGCTTATTTAACTTATATGCAGAGTACATCATGAGAAACGCTGGGCTGGAAGAAGCACAAGCTGGAATCAAGATTGCTGGGAGAAATATCAATAACCTCAGATATGCAGATGACACCACCCTTATGGCAGAAAGTGAAGAGGAACTAAAAAGCCTCTTGATGAAAGTGAAAGTGGAGAGTGAAAAAGTTGGCTTAAAGTTCAACATTCAGTAAGCAAAGATCATGGCATCCGGTCCCATCACTTCATGGGAAATAGATGGGGAAACAGTGGAAACAGTGTCAGACTTTATTTTGGGGGGCTCCAAAATCACTGCAGATGGTGACTGCAGCCATGAAATTAAAAGACGCTTACTCCTTGGAAGGAAAGTTATGACCAACCTAGATAGCATATTCAAAAGCAGAGACATTACTTTGCCAACAAAGGTCCGTCTAGTCAAGGCTATGGTTTTTCCTGTGGTCATGTATGGATGTGAGAGTTGGACTGTGAAGAAGGCTGAGCACCGAAGAATTGATGCTTTTGAACTGTAGTGTTGGAGAAGACTCTTGAGAGTCCCTTGGACTGCAAGGAGATCCAACCAGTCCATTCTGAAGGAGATCAGCCCTGGCATTTCTTTGAAAGGAATGATGCTAAAGCTGAAACTCCAGTACTTTGGCCACCTCATGCGAAGAGTTGACTCATTGGAAAAGACTCTGATGCTGGGAGGGATTGGGGGCAGGAGGAGAAGGGGACGACAGAGGATGAGATGGCTGGATGGCATCACTGACTCGATGGACGTGAGTCTGAGTGAACTCCAGGAGTTGGTGATGGACAGGGAGGCCTGGAATGCTGCGATTCATGGGGTGACAAAGAGTCGGACTCGACTGAGCGACTGAACTGAACTGAACTGAAGATTTAAATAAACCTTTCCAGGAACCATCTGTAAACATAGAAGGAAAACTCAAAGCCAGGAAGACTTGGTCACCAATCCACACTCTGCCATTCATCAATGCCTTCCCTGAAACCAGATTGATTCTCCTCCCAGATAAGAAAAACCGTAACCCAGCGGGCTCTGCAAAGGACCAGACAATACAATATATGTGAGGACCCCATAAAAGACCACATTCCAGTGACCATGAGTAATCAGGGCAGGGACTGGGACCCTGACACAGCCCTGAGACCCCATCAGTGGCCTGTTTCATTCCCACCACTTCAAGGCAGGCCCTTCTTCCCTGGCACAGGTTACGAAACACAAACAGATAGCATTTCTTATGATAAACCTAGACAGCGTATTAAAAATCAGAGACATCACTTTGCTGACAAAGATCCGTCTAGTCAAAGCTATGGTTTTTCCAGTAGTCATGTATGGACGTGAGAGTTGGGCCACAAAGAAGGCTGAGTGCTAAAGAATTGATGCTTTCAAATTCTGGTCCTGGAGAAGACTCCTGAGAGTCCCTTGGACAGCAAGGAGATCAAACCAGTCAATTCTAAAGGAAATCAACCCTGAATATTTATTGGAAGGACTGATGCTGAAGTTGAAACTCCAATACTTTGGCCACCTGATGCGACAAGTCGACTCATTGGAAAAAACCTTGATGCCGCGAAAGATTGAAGGCAAAAGGAGAAGGAAGTGGCAGAGGATGAGATGGTTGGATGGCATCACCAACTCAACAGTGGACATGAGTTTGAGCAAACTCTGGGAGGCAGTGAAGGACAGGGGAGCCCGGTGTGCTGCAGTCCATGGGTTCACAAAACATCTGACGTGACTTAGCGACTGAACAACAGCAAGAAAGAAAGCAGTTGGATACTTTCCGAGAAGCTCTGAGGAAAAGGCCCACAGACCTTTGAAGGCCTGAGCAGTGCTGGGTGTTTTACACCCAGGAGAGGACGCTGACCAGCTCCCCCAGGTCATCTGGTTCCAGGAAGAACCCAGGGCCACACCCTAGGGAGCGAGGCTCAGGACGGCTCCCCTTCCATCTGGCAAGCTTGGGTTCTCCCACAGAAGGGCTCAGTTGTTCTGGTTCTTCACATATGTGTGTGAGCGTGTATGTTCACATTCTAAGCAAAATGTTAAGACTGGAACAAGCAAAGCAGAACCAACACTTCCCTTCCCAATTAACAGCTCTCAGGGAAACAGCTCAATTATCTTTCCAGGCCCAAGTGTGATGTCCATTCATGCTAATGGGATCCAGGCAGGAGGCTGAGGCCCTCTGGCTTCTGGGAGCTGGAAACGCCTGGTTTCTGGTTTGTGGGGGGCAGGCGCTCATGCGCATCTTTCCATCTGGCCATTGGGGTGGGGTCAGAATGCTGTTTGTCATTGTTGCCATGTTTTCAAAATCCTCAGAAAAGACTGTCAGAGAGGCACGGAAGAGGAGTTATCTGAAAAGCTGCAGTTTTGGAACCTCTGTGTTATTTCCTCCTCTGGAGAGCCCAGACCTCAGCTACCCTCTGAGGGGCCTCGTCAGCAGCACATGTATTCTTCTGGATACAAGTGACAGAAACCCAAGGTCAGAAATTCCCCGATCAACTGTCCTTTGAGGATACACAGACACTGCCGGCTGGCACCCTCAGCTGTCTGCCTGTTGAGTGGAGACAAACTCAGATAACAAACAGACCTGCCTGGAACCCTGAATTCTCAGTGACTCTCTCATTATTCCCCAGACACCTGCCAGGTAGATGCTGCAAACACAGAGTGCTCACTCTAGACTGGTCCCCAACAGTGGACGAGACACAAGTGCCCCTCCCTCGGGAGCTGACAGTCCTGTGGGGAGAAATGAAAACACCCTGGCCCTCAGAAGTCTGGTTCCAGCCCTACACGACCACACTGCTGACTGCAGGTGAGCTGCTTAAACTTTATTCAGTCATCCTGGGGCTTACAGGCTACGGGAGAGAAAGAGCACATTAACGCTAGTCAGAGCATCTTCACAGAAGACGTATTAGGAGCTGTGGACCACAGCTGCCCTTGAACCAGGGCCACCTCAGTTGAGTGGACACGGCTGAATGTTTTACAGGAAGAGCCACTCATCACTGGCTATGTGGGCAGATCATCAATCAATCTATGCTCTGAAAACGGAAGAGAACCAACTAGAAAACTATTTCAAATGCTATGAGAGTTTTCAAGACAATATGTTACAAAATGGACTCAAACCACTGTTTTTTCCTAATTAGTTAGCAATAGTCACCCAACTAACTCAAAGAAAATGAAAATCCCATTCACAGGAACAAATGCAAAATATTAAACACAGAGACATAAAACTCATAAAAAAATGCTGAATTCCTCAGGAGGAAATGATAACATCTAAACTGAGAATTACATTGATTTTTTTAAGTCTCAAAAAACAAAGATATGTATCTGGTTCTTGAATGGGATATGCAATTTGGTAAAGATATCAGTTCTCTAAAATGATTTTGTAAATCTCAAGCAATTCTAACTGTATATTACAATCTAGTGTGATATAATAATTCTCATAGAATACGAATTCCTATAGAATATAGTGTGATAGAATGGCCAAAAATGTTGAGAAACACAGAATGAGGGAGGCCTCCTATTAAAGTATATACTAAGTATATTTTAATGAATGTATAATTACAATTAATTTTAATATATAAATATGTTTTGAGGGAGGCTGGATATTAAAATACATACTAAAACTGTAGTTATTAAAAGGACTGCTGCTGCTGCTGCTGCTGCTAAGTCGCTTCAGTCGTGTCCGACTCTGTGCGACCCCATGGACTGCAGCCTACCAGGCTTCTCCGTCCATGGGATTCTGCAGGCAAGAACACTGGAGTGTGTTGCCATTTCCTTCTCCAATTAAAAGGACAGACCCAGGTAAATAAAAGAAAGTTAAAAGTCGAGGAGGAGAACTTAATATAAATAAAAGAAGTATGTATATTATAAAACATGTATTTCAAATCAGTGACGAATATGAGCTATTTGAAGGATGGTGCTGAGTTTCTCACCTAACTCAGAAGGTCAGGACATCACTCCTCACATGAAAACGCATGAGCTGAAGGTCAAATATAAAGAAAAAGAACCTAGAGGCCTCCCTGGCAGTCCAGCGGGTAGGAATGCACACTTCCAATGCAGGGTGCCCAGGTTTCATCCCTGGTTGGGGAACTAAAAGCCCACCTGCTGCGTGACACAGACAAAAAAACAGAATTTAAAAAATTCTTTACATCTATGGCTGATTCTCGTTGATGTTTGGCAGAAAACAACAAAATTCTGTAAAGCAATTATCCTTCAATTTAAAAATAAATAATTTTTTTAAAAAAGAAAAAATTAAATTAAGAAAAAGAACCCAGGAAATAACCAGAAGAAGGTCTTTCTGGTGGGGATGACCTTAAGTATAAAAGAAATTGACAAAGCCATAAAGAAAAGATACTAATATATTTGCTCTAATAGTTTTTAAAACTTGTGAGCGTGAAAATATACCATTAAAAGACAACCCAGAATCCTCCTGAGTCGCTGAAGAAAATGGTTTTAACATACATTTTAGGAATATATCAATATGGTAAGAGGACCCCCACC
The DNA here is from genome assembly GCF_029407905.1 of Bubalus kerabau. NCBI lineage: Eukaryota > Metazoa > Chordata > Mammalia > Artiodactyla > Bovidae > Bubalus > Bubalus kerabau. Next base: position 57,400,467 of record NC_073636.1, read on the forward strand.
CCCCACCCCCTGCATTTCACAAGGGCATGAGTACAGGAACTAGTTTCTTCTTTGCTAATGAAAAGGAACCTCAGCATTTTCTCCCTGGAGAGTTATTTAGCAAAAATGTACAAAAGCCTTAAAAATGTTCAGGCCAGAGGAGGAGCCAAGATGGTGGAGGAGTAGGACGGGGAGAACACTTTCTCCCCCACAAATTCATCAAAAGAGCATTTAAACGTCGAGTAAATTCCACAAAACAACTTCTGAATGCCGGCAGAGGACATCAGGCACACAGAAAAGCAACCCAACTCTTCGAAAGGAGGTAGGAAAAAATATAAAAGACAAAAAAAGAGACAAAAGAGGGAGGGACGGAGTTCCGTCCCGGGAAGGGAGTCTTAAAAAGAGGGAAGTTTCCAAACACCAGGAAACCTTCTCGCTGCCGAATCTGTGCCGAGCTTTGGAAGCACAGAGGGCAACATAACAGGGAGAAAAAATAAATAAACAATTAAAACTCGCAGATTGTGAGCCCTATGGTAACTCCCCCAGTGGAGAAGCAGCGCAGACGCCTGCACATGGCATTAGCAAGCGGGGGCTGGGCAGGGAGGCGCGGCGCAGGCTGCATTGCTTAGAGTAAGAATCTGGCATGAATACCCTGAGCGCTATCTGAGAGAAATAATTTGGGCTAGCAAACCAGACTGTGGGATATCTACCATGCGAAAAGCCAGCCCTAACCTAAGACACCACCAGGCCCGCGCATGGAACAAAGGACTGAACAGAGATAGCCGGCTGCAGACCTTCCCCGTCCGGTGACAGGCAGCCAGAGCCGGAAGGGGGCAATCGCAGCCCCAGAGAGACATTGTCTATAAAACTGTAAGCAGGCTGCTTTGCTAACTAAAACTTCTTGGGGGTCTGGACAGTCAACATCTGCCTGAGAAGGTGCACCGGTTTTACACCCAGATAACCGAGTGGTGGGGAGGCAATAAGTCGCAGCATTGGCGCTCGCCAAACACCTCATCACCTGAGCTGCTCGGACCTGGGAAGAGCACAAAACGCAGGCCCAACCGAGTCTGCGCCTCTAGGGACTACCCGAGTGCCTGAACCTGAGCGGCTTGGACCTGGGAGGTGCATGCAGCCCAGGGCCGGCCTCGGATTGTTCCCGGTGAACAACCTAGAGCCCGAGCAGTGTGGGCAGGGAGGCTACACGCGCCGTGAGCGGGGACAGACCCAGTGTGGCTGAGGCACTGCGAGTGCACGCCAGTGTTATCTGTTTGCAGCATCCCTCCCTCCCTCCCCACAGCGCGGCTGAACAAGTGAGCCTAAAAAAAAAAAAAAGTGTCCTCCACCGTCCCCTTTGTGTCAGGGCAGAAACCAGACACTGAAGAGACCAGCAAACAGAAGAAGCTATAACAGAGGGAAACACCTTGGAAGCTACAGGCAATAGATTACAACCCTGTGGTTACTACGGACTACATAGGAAGGGGCCTATAGATCTTGAGAAATATAAGTTGGACCAAGGAACTAGCCAAAAATGAACTGAACCCACAATACTCACAACAAAACCAGAGAAAGTCCTAGATATATTTTTACTATTTTTACGATCATTCTTTTTCTTTTTCTTTTTAATTTTTTTTTTAAATTTTAAGAAATGAGTTGCCAGTCCAGGTTCGATGCACGATACTGGATGCTTGGGGCTGGTGCACTGGGACGACCCAGAGGGATGGAATGGGGAGGGAGGAGGGAGGAGGGTTCAGGATGGGGAACACATGTATACCTGTGGCGGATTCATTTTGATATTTGGCAAATCTAATACAGTTATGTAAAGTTTAAAAATAAAATAAAATTTAAAAAAAAAAAAAAAAAAAAAAAAAAAATTTTAAGTCCTCTATTGTTCCTTTAATTTTCACTTTTATAACCTATTACTTTGCAAAAAAAAAAAAGTTTTCTTCAGCAAACTTCATATATATATATATTTTATAATTTTTTGACCTTGTTTTTTTTTTCTCTTCTTTTCTTTAACATTGTATTTTTGAAATTCCAAACTCTACTCTAGATTTTTAATTTTAGCTTTTTGGTATATGTTATCAATTTTGTACCTATAGTTTTTTTTATAATTTCTGTAACTTTTTTTTTCTCTGTTTCTTTCTCTTCTTCTTTGATATAACATTGTATATCTGAAATTCCAAACTCTACTTTAGATTTTTAATTTATGCTTTTTGGTATTTGATATCAATTTTGTACCTGTATTTTCTTTATAATTTTTGCGACATTGTTTGTTTTTGTTTGTTTTCTCTCTTTATTTTTCTTCTTTTTTTTTAACATTGTATATCTGAAATTCCAAACTATACTCTAGATTTTTAATTTTTGCTTTTTGGTATTAGTTATCAATTTTGTACCTGTATTTTCTTTATAATTTTCACGACCTTGTTTGTTTTTCTTTATTCGTCTTTTCTCTTTCTTTTCCTTCTTCTTTTCTTTAACATTGTATTTTTGAAATTCCAAACTCTACTCTAGATTTTTAATTTTTGCTTTTATGTATTTGTTACCAATTTTGTACCTTTAAGAACCCAATCTTCAAAAAAAAAAAAATAATAATAATAAAAAAGAACCCAATCTTCAGGACCCGTTTTTCACTAGGGAGCGAGATTACTGGCTTGACTGCTCTCTCTCCCTTTGGACTCTCCTTTTTCTCCACCAGGTCGCCTGTGTCTCCTCCCTAACCCCTCTCTACTCTACCCAACTCTGTGAATTTCTGTGTGTTCCAGACGGTGGAGAACACTTAGGGAAATGATTACTGGCTGGATCTGTCTCCCTCCTTTTCATTCCCCCCTTTTATCCTTCTGGCCACCTCTGTCTCCTTCCTCCTTCTCCTCTTCTCTGTATAACTCCGTGAACATCTCTGAGCGGTCCAGTTGTGGAGTGCACATAAGGAAGTGACTACTGGCTAGCCCACTCTCTCCACTATTGATTCCACCTCATCTCATTTGGGTCACCTCTAACTCCCTCCTCCCTCTTCTCTTCTCCATGTAACACTGTGAACCTCTCTGAGTGACCCTCACAGTAGAGAAACTTTTCATCTTTAACGTAGATGTTTTATCAATGGTGCTGTATAGAAGGAGAAGTTTTGAAACTACTGTAAAAATAAGACCGATAACTGGAAGCAGGAGGCTTAAGTTCAAACCCTGACTCCAGGGAACTCCTGACTCCAAGGAACATTAATTGACAGGAGCTCATCAAACGCCTCCATACCGACACCGAAACCAAGCACCACAAAAGGGTCAACAAGTTCCAGGGCAAGACATACCAAGCAAATTCTCCAGCAACAAAGGAACACAGCCCTGAGCTTCAAGATACAGGCTGCCCAAAGTCACCCCAAAACCATAGACATCTCATAACTCATTACTGGACATTTCATTGCACTCCAGAGAGAAGAAATACAGTTCCACCCACCAGAACACTGACACAAGCTTCCCTAACCAGGAAACCTTGACAAGCCACCTGTACAAATCCACACACAGCGAGGAAACACCACAATAAAGAGAACTCCACAAACTGCCAGAATACAGAAAGGACACCCCAAACTCAGCAATTTAAACAAGATGAAGAGACAGAGGAATACCCAGCAGATAAAGGAACAGGATAAATGCCCACCAAACCAAACAAAAGAGGAAGAGATAGGGAATCTACCTGATAAAGAATTCCAAATAATGATAGTGAAATTGATCCAAAATCTTGAAATTAAAATGGAATCACAGATAAATAGCCTGGAGACAAGGATTGAGAAGATGCAAGAAAGGTTTAACAAGGACCTAGAAGAAATAAAAAAGAGTCAATATATAATGAATAATGCAATAAATGAAATTAAAAACACTCTGGAGGCAACAAATAGTAGAATAACAGAGGCAGAAGATAGGATTAGTGAATTAGAAGACAAAATGGTAGAAATAAATGAATCAGAGAGGATAAAAGAAAAACAAATTAAAAGAAATGAGGACAATCTCAGAGACCTCCAGGACAATATTAAACGCTACAACATTCGAATCATAGGGGTCCCAGAAGAAGAAGACAAAAAGAAAGACCATGAGAAAATACTTGAGGAGATAATAGTTGAAAACTTCCCTAAAATGGGGAAGGAAATAATCACCCAAGTCCAAGAAACCCAGAGAGTCCCAAACAGGATAAACCCAAGGCGAAACACCCCAAGACACATATTAATCAAATTAACAAAGATCAAATACAAAGAACAAATATTAAAAGCAGCAAGGGAAAAACAACAAATAACACACAAGGGAATACCCATAAGGATAACAGCTGATCTTTCAATAGAAACTCTTCAAGCCAGGAGGGAATGGCAAGACATACTTAAAATGATGAAAGAAAATAACCTACAGCCCAGATTATTGTACCCAGCAAGGATCTCATTCAAGTATGAAGGAGAAATCAAAAGCTTTTCAGACAAGCAAAAGCTGAGAGAATTCTGCACCACCAAATCAGCTCTCCAACAAATACTAAAGGATATTCTCTAGACAGGAAACACAAAAATGGTGCATAAATTCAAACCCAAAACAATAAAGTAAATGGCAACGGGAGCATACTTATCAGTAATTACCTTAAACGTAAATGGGTTGAATGCCCCAACTAAAAGACAAAGACTGGCTGAATGGATACAAAAACAAGACCCCTACATATGTTGTCTACAAGAGACCCACCTCAAAACAGGGGACACATACAGACTGAAAGTGAAGGGCTGGAAAAAGATTTTCCATGCAAATAGGGACCAAAAGAAAGCAGGAGTAGCAATACTCTTATCAGATAAAATAGACTTTAAAACAAAGTCTGTGAAAAGAGACAAAGAAGGTCACTACATAATGATCAAAGGATCAATCCAAGAAGAAGATATAACAATTATAAATATATATGCACCCAACACGGGAGCACCGCAGTATGTAAGACAAATGCTAACAAGTATGAAAGGAGAAATTAACAATAACACAATAATAGTGGGAGACTTTAATACCCCACTCACACCTATGGATAGATCAACTAAACAGAAAATTAACAAGGAAACACAAACTTTAAACGATACAATAGACCAGTTAGACCTAATTGATATCTATAGGACATTTCATCCCAAAACAATGAATTTCACCTTTTTCTCAAGTGCACATGGAACCTTCTCCAGGATAGATCATATTCTGGGCCATAAAGCTAGCCTTGGTAAATTCAAAAAAAATAGAAATCATTCCAAGCATCTTTTCTGACCACAATGCAGTAAGATTAGATCTCAATAACAGGATAAAAACTATTAAAAATTCCAACATATGGAGGCTGAACAACATGCAGCTGAATAACCAACAAATCACAGAAGAAATCAAAAAAGAAATCAAAATTTGCATAGAAACGAATGAAAATGAAAACACAACAACCCAAAACCTGTGGGACATGGTAAAAGCAGTCCTAAGGGGAAAGTTCATAGCAATACAGGCACACCTCAAGAAACAAGAAAAAAGTCAAATAAATAACCTAACTCTACACCTAAAGCAACTAGAAAAGGAAGAAATGAAGAACCCCAGGGTTAGTAGAAGGAAAGAAATCTTAAAAATTAGAGCAGAAATAAATGCAAAAGAAACAAAAGAGACCATAGCAAAAATCAACAAAACCAAAAGCTGGTTCGCTGCAAGGATAAATAAAATTGACAAACCATTAGCCAGACTCATCAAGAAACAAAGGGAGAAAAATCAAATCAATAAAATTAGAAATGAAAATGGAGAGATCACAACAGACAACACAGAAATACAAAGGATCATAAGTGAGTACTATCAACAATTATATGCCAATAAAATGGACAATGTGGAAGAAATGGACAAATTCTTAGAAAAGTACAACTTTCCAAAACTCGACCAGGAAGAAATAGAAAATCTTAACAGACCCATCACAAACACGGAAATTGAAACTGTAATCAAAAATCTTCCAGCAAACCAAAGCCCAGGTCCAGACAGCTTCACAGCTGAATTCTACCAAAAATTTAGAGAAGAGCTAACACCTATCATGCTCAAACTCTTCCAGAAAATTGCAGAGGATGGTAAACTTCCAAACTCACTCTATGAGGCCACCATCACCCTAATACCAAAACCTGACAAAGATCCCACAAAAAAAGAAAACTACAGGCCAATATCACTGATGAACATAGATGCAAAAATCCTTAACAAAATTCTAGCAATCCGAATCCAACAACACATTAAAAAGATCGTACACCATGACCAAGTGGGCTTTATCCCAGGGATGCAAGGATTCTTCAATATCCGCAAATCAATCAATGTAATACACCACATTAACAAATTGAAAAATAAAAACCATATGATTATCTCAATAGATGCAGAGAAAGCCTTTGACAAAATTCAACATCCATTTATGATAAAAACTCCAGAAAGCAGGAATAGAAGGTACATACCTCAACATAATAAAAGCTATATATGACAAACCCACAGCAAACATTATCCTCAATGGTGAAAAATTGAAAGCATTTCCTCTAAAGTCAGGAACAAGACAAGGGTGCCCACTTTCACCATTACTATTCAACATAGTTTTGGAAGTTTTGGCCACAGCAATCAGAGCAGAAAAAGAAATAAAAGGAATGCAAATTGGAAAAGAAGAAGTAAAACTCTCACTATTTGCAGATGACATGATCCTCTACATAGAAAACCCTAAAGACTCCACCAGAAAATTACTAGAACTAATCAATGACTATAGTAAAGTTGCAGGATATAAAATCAACACACAGAAATCCCTTGCATTCCTATACACTAATAATGAGAAAACAGAAAGAGAAATTAAGGAAACAATTCCATTCACCATTGCGACGGAAAGAATAAAATACTTAGGAATATATCTACCTAAAGAAACTAAAGACCTATATATAGAAAACTATAAAACACTGGTGAAAGAAATCAAAGAGGACACTAACAGATGGAGAAATATACCATGTTCATGGATTGGAAGAATCAATATAGTGAAAATGAGTATACTACCCAAAGCAATTTATAGATTCAATGCAATCCCTATCAAGCTACCAATGGTATTCTTCACAGAGCTAGAACAAATAATTTCACAATTTGTATGGAAAAACAAAAAACCTCGAATAGCCAAAGCGATCTTGAGAAAGAAGAATGGAACTGGAGGAATCAACCTACCTGACTTCAGGCTCTACTACAAAGCCACAGTTATCAAGACAGTATGGTACTGGCACAAAGACAGAAATATAGATCAATGGAACAAAATAGAAAGCCCAGAGATAAATCCACGCACATATGGACACCTTATCTTTGACAATGGAGGCAAGAATATACAATGGATTAAAGACAATCTCTTTAACAAGTGGTGCTGGGAAATCTGGTCAACCACTTGTAAAAGAATGAAACTAGAACACTTTCTAACACCATACACAAAAATAAACTCAAAATGGATTAAAGATCTCAACGTAAGACCAGAAACTATAAAACTCCTAGAGGAGAACATAGGCAAAACACTCTCTGACATACATCACAGCAGGATCCTCTATGACCCACCTCCCAGAATATTGGAACTAAAAGCAAAAATAAACAAATGGGACCTAATTAACCTTAAAAGCTTCTGCACATCAAAGGAAACTATTAGCAAGGTGAAAAGACAGCCTTCAGAATGGGAGAAGTTAATAGCAAATGAAGCAGCTGACAAACAACTAATCTCGAGACTATACAAGCAACTCCTACAGCTCAACTCCAGAAAAATAAATGACCCAATCAAAAAATGGGCCAAAGAACTAAATAGACATTTCTCCAAAGAAGACATACAGATGGCTAACAAACACATGAAAAGATGCTCAACATCACTCATTATCAGAGAAATGCAAATCAAAACCACTATGAGATACCATTTCACACCAGTCAGACTGGCTGCGATCCAAAAGTCTACAAATAATAAACGCTGGAGAGGGTGTGGAGAAAAGGGAACCCTCTTACACTGTTGGTGGGAATGCAAACTAGTACAGCCACTATGGAGAACAGTGTGGAGATTCCTTAAAAAACTGGAAATAGAACTGCCTTATGATCCAGCAATCCCACTGCTGGGCATACACACTGAGGAAACCAGAAGGGAAAGAGACACGTGTACCCCAATGTTCATCGCAGCACTGTTTATAATAGCCAGGACATGGAAGCAACCTAGATGTCCATCAGCAGAGGAATGGATAAGAAAGCTGTGGTACATATACACAATGGAGTATTACTCAGCCATTAAAAAGAATACATTTGAATCAGTTCTAATGAGGTGGATGAAACTGGAGCCTATTATACAGAGTGAAGTAAGCCAGAAAGAAAAACACCAATACAGTATACTAATGCATATATATGGAATTTAGAAAGATGGTAACAATAACCCTGTGTATGAGACAGCAAAAGAGACACTGATGTATAGAACAGTCTTATGGACTCTGTGGGAGAGGGAGAGGGTGGGAAGATTTGGGAGAATGGCATTGAAACATGTAAAATATCATGTAGGAAATGAGTTGCCAGTCCAGGTTCAATGCACGATACTGGATGCTTGGGGCTAGTGCACTGGGACGACCCAGAGGGATGGTATGGGGAGGGAGGAGGGAGGAGGGTTCAGGATGGGGAACACATGTATACCTGTGGCGGATTCATTTTGATATTTGGCAAAACTAATACAATTATGTAAAGTTTAAAAATAAAATAAAATTAAAAAAAAAATGTTCAGGCCCTTTTCCCAAGAATTCTACTTCTAGAGATGGATTGTAAGGAAACGAATGAAAATGATCTCAAACTGCAGTACGAAGAGGATTTCCAACACAGCTTTTCATTTGATGAGATAACATTCCACCATTAAAAATCTTGTTTTCAAAAAAACCTTCGAAAGTGAGGAATGGCTGGCATTGAATAGGAAAAAAAAAAAAGGCAAAATACAAAACTAAATACAGAAAACTATCCAAATTTTGCTTTGAAAGATGTGACACATACCTAAGTTCATTCAGTAAATTGGCATTGAGTATCTTCTCAGGGATAGACATAGAGAATGAAAAAACAGACAAGCGGCTGCCTGGTTGGAGTTTACAGTCTAATGAGATTACACACACACACACACACACACACACACACACACCAAAATGTTACTGATATTTAGATACACTTGCATAATAATTATTTTCTTTCTTACATTTATCTGAAAATGTTTCTAAAATACATGTGTCTGAATTGCATAACTAAAAAATGAGACTTCAGTTAAAATTTTCATCACTCCTTACTTTGAACACTATCCTTCTTCTAAGAAAAGATGCGAACACCTCACCAACGTGTGTATAAAGCTATATTCCTCCTGGGCTGGTTGTGTATCATCTAAATCTTCTTTCCCTGAAAATAATCTCCTTTGTTAAAAGAAAGAATGGGCAAGGAGAAAGAATGTGAGACAGGAATCCGCCTACTATGTTTGAAAAATCTAAATGACCTTTCAAAAGATTTAGACTTAAAATAAATGCATGAGTCAGGAACAAGTGATCCCCAGTGACTAAACATCCTCATAAAAATGCCTTTAAACCGTCCCCAACTGTGGATCACTCACCACACCAAAAAAAGGCCATTCGTGCTCGTGAGAACTGACAGGACAATGGAAATTATGTCAGTAAATTTCAAGACCCGTTCAAGACTAACATGTTTATGGTGCTTATCTGAACCTCAGGAATGGAGAATGGCAGAATGCACATAAACACCTTTCAACGTCTAAAGTGATGGGGAGGAAAAGGAGAGAAGAGGCATTCTAAAGAATCTCTTTGGAATTATTCTTGCACCATGGTGGTTTAGAATGATACAATACTGATGGGTCCATCCCTTCTGTCATGAAGGGAGGGGATGCGTAAACTAACCTCCAGCAGAAGCTGCATGAAAACAAGTTACGGTTTCCCCACAAGCTACTGGAAACACAATTCATGTCACTGAAGATGCGCTGTCCCTATCTTATTTTTAATGGGTGAATGTGATCCATGTAGAGGTAAGGCTAACAATTTGAGGGGCATTAGAGAAGTCATACCAGGGAATGAATCATTCACTCATCCCACAAATATTCTTTGTTCCCTGCACCCCAGGCATCGTTCTAGCGCAGTCAATATGACCAGAAAGGCACCTGATGGTGTTCCGTGCTCTGTAGGGAGACAAGTAACAAAGAAACAAACAGATAAGACCATTTCAGGGAGCAAAAAACACACTAAAGAAAATCAGAACTGGAGTTTGTGAAGGAAGGTTATTGGACAGCGTGGATCTCTTTTAGCGAAGGAGGACTTCTCAGAGGAGGTGCCACTTGAGCTGAGATCTAAACAGCGAGGCTTGGGGTAAGAGCTGTCTGGACAGAGGGCAGAGAAAGCAGGAAGGTGCTAATGCAGGATCCAGCAGGGCAGGTGGAAAAACAGGAAGAAGAGTAGCTGCGGGTGGGAAGGGATGAAGCCAGGCAGGGCGGTGAGGGTGATGGCGACCAGGCCATTTGGACCTCAGATCATGGGAGCATCTGATGGTGCTTTAAGTGCAACAAGATTCACAAATAAAACCTAACCACTATGAAAATGTAAATTTCAACATTTTTTTGTGTGCCAAACATTGGAAGCCATCAAGACGTCCTTTAATAGGTAAATGGGAAAACTGTGGTGCATCCATGCAATGGAGTGTTCTTCAGTGATAAAAATAAAATGAGCTATCAAGACACAAAAGGACATGGTGGAAACTTACAGGTGTGTTGCTAAGAATTCAGTGTGTGCTAAGAAAAGGCTGCAAAATACATGTTTCCAATGATACAACTCCCTGGGAAAGGCAAAACAGCGCTGGCAGGAAAGTGACAGGGTTTGGGGGGGTGGTGGTGAACAGGTGGCACAAAAGGGACTCTCAGGACCATGAAACTGTTCTGTATGATTCCACAGTGGTGGCTACACATGACACGTTTGTCAAAACCCGCAGGACATGCACCACTAAGAGCAAGCCCTCATATGTGGACTTGAGTTAATAGCAGTGTGTTGGTGTCACTTTATTAATCGTAACAAATGAACCACATTAACACAAGACACTAATTTTTTTAAAAAGTGGGGGGAGTAGGGAAGATCTATGGGAACTCTGTGCTTTCTGTACAATTTTTCTGCAAACCTAAAATCACTCTTAAAAAATCAGATCTCTTTAAAAAGATGAGCTGCTGTTGCGATGCTTGAATAATCCATTCACATCAGTTCCAGTCTCTCCTGTCCTGTTAGAGTCAATCTACTGACTAGACCTCAAGAGTGACCAGTGTCTCCAGAGCCTGGCAGGCAGGTGGCATTCAGCAGTGGCTGCCAGGCAAAGGGACTGCCAGTCGTACATGGTGTGGCACTGTGTTAGATGTCTGGGTTTCCTGGTCCTGGACCCAGTGAATCTCTCAGAACCTCTGTTTTCTCATCTGTAAAACTGAAATAAAATCATCACCTCCTAACCTTGCAGAGATGCCAAGAGTGAGTAAGATGATCACACCAGGAACTTCATCTGTTGCCTGGCACACGATGGGCTTTGACTAAATGCAGGCAGAAAAATAAAAATCCATGATAGTTTACTGCCCAAATTTTTCCTGTGTAGGTCAGATGGTAAAACTGTTTCACCTGTGACTTGAAAATCCCCGCTATAAAAAGTACAAAGAAATGCAAGTACCTACAAAAGTATGTAGCATGAAAAATACAAACTGCCACATCCCCATGGCTCGGCTTCAAGGACTTCTAATACGTGGGCGATCGCCTCTCATATACAACCCCACCAACCCCCACTCACCACCCCCACTGCATTATACTGAAGAAAAGGCAAACCATCATATCATTTCCATGGTTAATACAGCTTGAATTTAAGTAAAAAATGTCTTTTTAAGGACCACCCTAGTAGACACATCTCTTAAATTTTTCAATGACCTGGCTTAGTGAGGGGGTCAGAAAACAAAGTGTCTGCTAATTTGGGTGTGATTATAAACTTGTATAATATATTTGCAGGCCAATTTTTTGTATCTATTCAGACTTAAAACGCATGCACGATTTGACTCAGCAGTTACAAATATCAGAACAGATGTCACAAATAAGCCTGAACCTGAGAAGAAAGATGCACACACAGGGATAAGACTGTTCATGGCAGAGCTGACTCTACCAACAAATGTTTAGAAACAGCCTATTTGCCAGTGGGGTACTGCAGAAGAGCCGTTTTGCTACATGTTCTCCTTAGAATACTAGGAACACGTAAAAAGAGTAAAGAAGATCAACCTGAACAGATATGGGATGATCTATGAAAAATACTCGTGAATAAGAAAAGGCACCATGCAACCCTGATGGAATACTGTGAAGGATACCATCATTAGGGCTTCTCAGGTGGTGCTAGCAGTAAAGAACCCACCTGCAAAAGCAGGTAGATGTAAAAGGCGTGGATTCAATCCCTGTGTTGGGAACATCCCCAGGAGGAGGGCATAGCAACCCACTCCAGCATTCTTTCCTAGAGCATCCCATGGACAGAGGGAGCCTGGAGGGCTGCAGTCCATAGGGTTGCACAGAGTCGGACACAACTGAAGTGACCTAGCATGCACGCACACCATCATTAGCGTGAGAAAAGCAGAGTCACATATGCACATACATGACTTGAGGATATTTGCCAAGAGTCACAAAGACAACACTCATAACAGTGGTTACCCCGGGGGGGGTGGGGGAGGACTGGACCACCAGAAAGGCAGAGAACCCTGTCTAATCCTGAGTCAGGAAGATCCACTGGCGAAGGGATAGGCTACCCACTCCAGTTTTCTTGGGCTTCCCTTGTGGCTCAGCTGTAAAAGAATCCACCTGCAATACGGGAGACCTGGGTTCGATCCCTGGGTTTGGAAGATTCCCCTGGAGAAGGGAAAGGCTACCCACTCCAGTATCCTGGCCTGGAGAATTCCAGTCCATGGGTTGCAAAAACTTGGACACGACTGAGTGACTTTCACTTTCACTTTCTGCCGCTGCTAAGTCACTTCAGTCATGTCCGGCTCTATGTGACCCCATAGACAGCAGCCCACCAGGCTCCCCCGTCCCCGGGATTCTCCAGGCAAGAACACTGGAGTGGGTTGCCATTTTCTTCTCCAATGCATGAAAGTGAAAAGTGAAAGTGAAGTCAGTCAGTCGTGTCCGACTCTTAGCGACCCCATGGACTGCAGCCTACCAGGCTCCTCCGTCCATGGGATTTTCCAGGCAGGAGTACTGGAGTGGGTGCCATCGCCTTCTCCGTTTCACTTTCTACTGTCTAATAAAAGTGATGGTAGTAATAGTCTTCACAATAGAAATGCCCATCTTTTTATGATGCTTAATTTTTTTTACTACAGGCATATTTTATCACAAAGAGCCATACATGATTTAGCGACTAAACAACAACAACATGTATTATCTATTCAAATATTTTTAAAATAAATGTGAGGAACGGAAAAAAATATGTGCCAGACCAAACATAATAGCCAAGCACATACAGACATTTGAAAGAAATCACAACATACAGGAGACCAACGTCAACAGAACTGGTACCCTTGTTTTAACAGCATAAAAAGGAATGCCAGGTCTTTACCAGTCACAAAGGTTAAGTGGGGGATCAACGGATTCCTCAAGAACCAATGACTTCTGGATTGGAAGTGATTGGTTGGGGCCGTTTTTCCTGTAGCTCTGGGCCATCAATCTAGAGGAAGCCATATTGGTTCCAGCCCAGGACTTAAAACAAGATGAGAAAGTACTGCTGTCTCCTTGCAAGCCACACCCCAAACCCCAGGCCATGGAAGCAGATAAAGGTGACAGCCATGCGCCTGGCATGTCTGTGCTCTTCTGAGCTGTTTCCCTACTCTTGGAGTCTTCTAGGCTCATAGAAAGTAAGAAATGACATCCCTTTCCACGTAATATGCCAACAATTTTATGATGTTTTTGTACTTATTTTTTGGCCTTGGGAATTTGGGATCAGCAGAAATACTGGAACATCTGGGAAAGTCGTGCTTCTGAAAGTACGTCCCGGGTGGTGATCGTCTGTTTTCAATATTCCATAGCTTATGTGGGCCACACATGACGATGTGAACCCTTATCAGAAAAAAGACCATCAAAGATGAGCTCATGTAACGAGGGGATTTATTTGTGTGCCTAGTAGTTAAGGAACTAGCACCATGGACAGTTCTGCAGACTGTGTACACAACAGGCAATTAATAAGTGTCTGCTGAAAAACACTCTCTAGGAGAAAAGGAAATTACCAAAGTAAGTCAAATTAGACCTTGAACTTAAAATAGGAATCTTCAAGTATTCAGCCTCTTCCCCTCCCCAAATAAATCTTTCTTTTAAAACTGTTTTTCTAATTTCTCTGAATAAGTTTTTAAAAATTTAAAGTACACAGAACAATATATCAAATATATTAATATAAAACTGGGAGTTGTTAAAGCTGTCATTTGGTGTGTGTGCATGTATGTGTGTATGATATATACACATAGTGAAAGTTGCTCAGTCATGACTACCTCTTTGCGGCACCATGAATATACAGTCCATGGAATTCTCCAGGCCAGAATGCTGGAGTGGGTAGCCATTCCCTTCTCCAAGGGATCTTCCCAACCCAGGGATTAAACCCAGGTCTCCCACATTGCAGGCAAATTCCTTACCTGCTGAGCCACCAGGGAAGCCATATATATATACATAATATATATATTATGTAATAATATAATAATACATAGTGTGCAATGATATATATTAATATAACAGTGTATATGATATATACAGCATATAATGACATATATAATATATACAATGTATAATAATACTACTACACAGTTATATTTATAATATATACAATGAAGCATTATTAAGGTAAAATCCTCTTTTACTCCATTCAACACTCCCAAAAGTGACAATTGTCATGGATTTGGCATATGTCCTTCTGGTGGTAGTTTAGACTCAAAGTAATGTCTGACTCTTGTGACCCCATGCCAACTACTGCAGCCTGCCAGGCTCCTCTGTCCACAGGATTTTGTTCAATATTTAGAATGCTCACTAACACACTCTCACTTATTCTCACTTGCTCGCTCTCTTTCTCTCTCTCCTCCCCACCTCTTTCCTTCTCTCCCCTCCCCATTTCCTCATACCACACTTATCTGACATGCAT
The DNA here is from genome assembly GCF_029407905.1 of Bubalus kerabau. NCBI lineage: Eukaryota > Metazoa > Chordata > Mammalia > Artiodactyla > Bovidae > Bubalus > Bubalus kerabau. Next base: position 57,415,622 of record NC_073636.1, read on the forward strand.
CATATTGTTTTGTTGGGGGCAGTTAGGTTTACATATATAACACATGTATGTATGTAATGTGCATGTGTATGCTAAGTTGCTTCAGTCGTGTCTGACTCTTTGTGACCCCATGGACGTAGCTCACCAGGCTCCTCTGTCCATGGAATTCTCCAGGGAAGAATACTGGAGTGGGTTGCCATTTCCTTCTCCAGGGGATCTTCCTGACTCAGGGATTGAACTGGTATCTCTTGCCTCTCCTGCATTGGCAGACAGGTTCTTTACCACTAGCACCACCTGGGAAGCCCACACACATAATATCACACTGTAATTTTTGTCCTGCAAATTCTTTTGGTCATAGAAATTTAGTTCATTGCTTTAAACTACTGCCTAGAGTCCCAAGGTAGGGACACATCACCTCTGACATATCTGACCCCTCACTAGTAGCCATTCAGGGTGTTTTCAGCATTTCATTATCACACACAATGCTCTAATCATCAAGACTACCACAGCCCACCCCTCCTAGCCTGCTTATACTTGCCTAGAAATAGACAGTGGGTGTATGCACATTGCCAGTTTCACTTGATGTTGCCAGGTTGCCACTCCAAAATGGCCATCACAAATTATAGCTGAAATGTAAAAAAGCTGTTTCCCCGCATTTCTGCCAACATGTGACACTGTCAAATTTTAAAAGGTTTTTTTGCTGATCTCTCGGGTGGAAGATGCCCTGCCCTTTCTTTATTTCCCCTCTTCCTTCTAACCATCTCCAGTCCAGACATCCACAACACACATGACCACCTCCTCCTTCCTAGTAGGGGCTGGCATGACTAGTAGCCACAGTTCCTATGAAGTTGAGGAAAGGGGGGTGACTTGCCAAAGGCCCCATAACAAAGAAACAGTGGCTAGGTCTACAGCCAAGTCTCCTGGCTTCCAAAGTCCCCTCTCCCCACTTGATATTTGTTAGGCCCCTCTGGGTCTAGGGCAGGGATAAAGAAGTAGGTCTAAATCGCCATAAAAATTAGTAAGATTTTCCTGTTTCCATATAGTTATGACAAGGATCCAGGGAGCATCTGAATTCAGTCTTCCAGTGGCAATCTATCAAACACGATGAGCGCACACACTGAGAAGAAAGGCTGCAAGGAGATCCCCACTGGGACCACATGTGCCTACAGCTTTTATGGAAGGCTCTGGAGAATGGCTCCTGGGTCCTGGCCAAGTCTGGGGGGCAATTACCTCCACCCCTGAGCCTGCGTTTCATAACCTGGTAAGTGGGGCAACACTAACCTCACATGTCCCTAGTGAGACGCAAAAGGGACGACATACGTGACTGATTCCTGTCACATCATCCTCTGACTCCGTCCCCAGCCTGGCTCCTCCTCTCTGTGCAAACATCTGGGATAAACCCCAGCATCCTCTGTTCAACTCTGTGGTTATTTTATTATCCTTGCTGACAGCCTCAGGGTCCATCCACATGGTGAGCCAGATATTTCACAAGAAAAGACCCTGATGCTGGGAAAGATTGAAGGCAAAAGGAAACAAGGGTGGCAGAGGATGAGATGGCTGGATGGTATCACCAACTCAATGGACACGAATCTGAGCAAGCTCCAGGAAAGAGTGGAGGACAAGGGAGCCTGGTATGCTGCAGTCCATGGGGTCACAAAGAGTCGGACGTGACTTAACAACTCAATGACAATGACAAAAGTAAGAATGAAGCAAAGACAAAATTCATGACCTTCAAGGTCTCCCCAAAGCAGATCTGGGTATGCCAAGGGGCTGCTCTGGGACCTGTCAAATGCAAGTGGTCAGAAGCTGACCAGCATCTCATCAAAGACCACTGGCATGTGTTCTTCCCTGGACAGCTGCCCAGGGAGGAGGGCCCAGGCTAGACCAAGGCAGGGGTTGTTCCTTAGTATTCAAAGAGCCACCCCTGCGCCTTCTGAGCAAAGTGGCTGGAATACAAACGCCCCAACTTGAATGCACAAATTTCACTGAGGTGTGATGAGCATCCCAAAGCAGCGAGGAAGCAAAAAATACAGCCTGCGGCGGACTCCCACCACAATCAGCCACTTAGGAAGAATGGGCAGGTCCCTCCCTCTGAGTGGGTCAACACACACTTACAGGAGGCACTCAGGTCATCACTTCAATCTCTCCCTCCATTGTCGCCACTCTCTAGAGGCGCTCGGTAAGCCTTGAAAGAGGCTGGCTGTCCATTGTTTGGTGCTAATTGATGCTGTGTTCAGAATCTTAAAGGCAGCACTACTGGACCATTTCTGTAATTTACAGCCAACCCCTGTTCTGGACAGTCTGGGAATCCCTAAGTGCTCTCTGCTTGAACCTCCAATTAATTTTACTTTGTGCTAATACCAAAGCCTTCAAAACATTTCTCTCTACACTTGTTGTTGTTTACTCACTAAGTTATACCTGACTCTTTTGTGACCCCATGGACTGTACCCCACCCGGCTCCTCTGTCCATGGGATTTTCCAGGCAAGAATACTGGAGTGGGTTGCCATTTCCTTCTCCGGGGGATTTTCCCAATCCAGGGATCAAACCCACGTCTCCTGAATTGCAGGGATATTCTTTACTGCTGAGCCACTGGGGAAGCCCTTCTCTCTACATATGATATGGTGACATGGACCTTTTACATAGCCTAGCATCCTGTTTGCCCTCATCCCAAATAGATGCACATGTATAAAAGTTTAGAGCTTCACAGGACGGGGCTAAGTGCATGAGTTCATTTAATCCTCCCCAAATCAAAGCAAACTAGACACCTTCGATCAGGTAGATCCTGTTATCATCCCCACTTTCTAGATGGAAATTAAGTTCAAGAGGTAAAATACAAATGCCTGAGCCAAAAATACTCAGCCAATAAGATATTCATGTGAAAATGTTCACAAAGTAACACGAGGTTAAAGACACAGGATGCAGCATGAGTGCAGTTTTGCAGATAGAATCTGTACCTACACACACAGAGCGGGAAACACGGTGACGGGCTTGACCAGGATGTCAACAGCATTCATCTTTGGGTTGTGGGGTTTTGTCTGATGCTGTTTTTATTGTCACATACCTACATCCTAGCGTGAAGCCACAGGCAGCAAGTGGCTCTGCTCTCCCCTCTCTGGGGCTCAGTTTGCTCATCTGTAATATGCGGATAAAAACAGTACCTGCCTCAGAGGGTTATGTGAAGACTGAAGGGTTAATTCCCAGAGTGTGTGGAGGATGGCACTGGGCATGCGGTCCAAGAATGTTCATTGCTAATATCAGCAGCATCTGTCATTGCCTCCCCTCCCCCTCCAAGTGAGGTCACAGAGACTCACGACCAGCACAGGCCTCCAGCAAGGGACAGTCCAAATCATCATCGGGCAGCTGGCCAGATGCTATTTATAAGCTGACGCGCACTCTGCGCAAGCACAAACAAGGACACCTCCAGAGCCGAGCCACGTGTGACCTCTGGATCCTCACCCAATTCTATTTATTACGATTCCAGTTCAGAGGCCCCGCTGGGTCAATGCTTGCGATGTCTTTGTTCCTCAGACTCGGTCTCACACAGCTCGCTTCCTTGCTCAATGCCTTGCTCTGGGTAATTTTAAAATTTTGCCCACAAGTTCAGTGGAGCTGACCCTTCCAGTGGAAGGAAGTTGGAGGCTGAAACAAAAAAGTGGTGGTGGCTACATTGTAGCTTTGCTCAGAGAGTGAAGAGCGAAATGAAGATCAGGTGGAACCCTTAACTCCATCCTCTCTGAAATCAGCACTGGCAGAAGGCAGTGCTTTGACTTAGATCAAATTTAAATCATCGAGGTGCACTTAGCCTCACTGATGAAGTATCTCCTTGACCACGGACAAGACCAGCCTTAGAGCTGGAGGTTCTGACTGGGGAGTAGGGAATCCGGGTGGGGAGCAGGAATGGGGGCACTTCCTGGCTCATCACTACTCTTAGTGTACAGCATCACTTGGAAGAATCTCTGTCCTGTCTAGAAAATGAGAGAGTTAGACAAGGGCTGTCCAAGCCTTCTTTCAGGTTTAAATCTAGTCATTCCTATGGGATTAGAATCCTGCTAAATTTATAAGAGATTTAAAATACAGAGAGTTTAAAAAAAAAAAAGGCCAGACAGTAGACAAGCAAAAATTTAAACAAACAAAAATATAATAATAAAACGAACCAGGAGAAGGCCGAAAGAAGAATAAGGATGAAGGGAACAGACTTCCTTCCTATCAAAACATAAAATACTGTGACGATAATTATAACAATGTAGTTTCGTTGTGAGAATAGACAGATTTCAATGGGACAAAATGAAAAACCAAATATAGACCTCAGATCACATGAGACTTAATATATTTATAGAGAAGGCAATGAAAATTGAGGGAAAGTGGGCTGACTCGATACATGGAGCTTGGACCATTGCTGGCAAACTGGAATAAAAGTAGGACAGGTCTGTCCCTTGCATTTACATCAAGATAAATCCCAGATTTGTGAAAGGTTTGAGTATAAAAAGAAAATGACAGCAAAAGTAAAAGAAAACATTTATTTAAAAAAATTTTAGTGAGGTCACACTGGTTTATAACATTATATCAGCTTCACGTGTATAATATTATATTCCTACTAAAACATCAAAAAAAAAAAAAAAAAAAACCCGGACTAAAGAAGCTCTTTCTAATAATGCCATGACACTCAGAAGCCATAAAAGAAAGAAAATCCTGATATATTCATCTACATAAAAATGAAAATTTCTGTATGACAAAATCACTGTAAGTAAGAGTGTCAAAATTATGAAAAAATATTTGTGACTCATATCTCAAACAAAGAGCTAAGCTCCCTAATATATGAGTATATAGAAACAGAAGGAGGGAGAAAACAGTAGAGAGGTGAGCAAAGTGAAGGACAAGTCCAGCTGGAGAAAGACTAGGTTTCCACCACGACATGCATAAGGCCACACGGGAGGCGCAAAAGATCCCTCCTATGCATGAATCCTGATTTCTTACCAAGACAACCCATCCAGTTTGTTCTCTCAGCTCCTCACCAAAGACCACCGAGATCCCCACAGTGAAAGGCCACACTTGACGATACCCAGTCTTGGGCTGGCCCTAGCTTCCTCCTCTCCATCCCAAGCCCTGAACCCTGTAAGAAGCCCTTCCCAGCCCTCCAGGCCAGGATGCTATCAAGGCCCCTGGGTGAATGCCCTCCTGCACAAACCCTCCCACAATCAACCTAGCTTTGTTTGACTGCAGGACATTGCTGGTGACTTTTGATGGCTAGGCTCTAGCAATACGACAGATAGCAAACAATCAGATATAATATAGATATAAATTTAGTAATATGTTAAATTATAAATTTAATATAGATATAAATCTATAAATTAAATATAGATTAGTGGCCATAGTCCTGGCAGCATCGGAGACTCTTCTAGTGTGCAAAGGGCAGGGGCTCTGAGGATAGTGAACTGAAGATGGCCCCCCTGCCTGGGGTCCCTAAATCTAAAGCTCACAACACAATGCTTTGGTAACCTGGTGAACAAAGATTTTACCAGCAGGATGAAGAGGAGAAGGAAGACACTTTCTGCTTGGACTTAAGACTTCTGTGTACCTCACACCATCACTGCACAACATCTAAGGTCTCTGTCTCCTCGGCACATACTGACTGCACACTGGAATATGCTGCAATTCGGAGGGCATGAGGCAGGCGTGCCTGGCTTCCATGGAGCTGACAGTCCAGTGGGTGAGAGAGAGAAAGATGGAGAGGGCCCCAGCTTGGACACTGCCAGTTGGCTGTGGGTGTCCCAAGGAACCAGGAATGTACTAGGGACAGATGAGCAGGGGAGGCTTGAGCTAGGATGGGAAGGGAGAGCACGAGTCCACCAGGAAACACATGTGTGTGTACATGTTGGAGAGGGTGGTTCCAGTGCAGGTTACAGCAGGTGTCGAGGTCATGAGATTGGAAGAATCGCCACGCCATCATGAGGCCAGAGAGGCAGGGAGGGGCCAGAGCAGGCAGGTGGGACCAGCACAATAAGGAGTTGGGGTGTTTTTAGTCTTTCAAATCATGGGCAGCCCCTGAGAAATTTTAAGCAAGATAAAAACATGGCGACATGGCGGAGGGGGTGGGGTTGGGGTGGTTGGATATTGCCATAATGAGATTAAAGGTTTAAAAAGATCACTCCAATTACCCAGCAAAACCCAATTAAGTGAGCCTACCAGAAGAAGCGGGTGGGGTGGAGGGGGGTGTCAGGATGCAGCCGCATCCTCCCAGAGGAGGCAGGAGGAGGCCTGGACCTTGGTGGTCGGGGCTGGAGGTGATGAGAAGCAGATGGATACTCAGGGGTGGAACCTGCAGGATGTAGGAATACTGCGGGGATGTGGGGTGAGGAGGGAAAAGGCCGAGTCAGGTAGATTCCCAGACTTCTGTTCGCAGGTGGGACGCAGAGCCTCTCCTGGGAACACCCCAGGAGGATGAGAAATTGCAGCCTTGGGTCTCTTTCTGAGCCTCGGTTTCCCCAAGTGTCAAGTCAGGGGGCTGGGCTACTGTGGAGTTTCCCCCTTGTCTCATCACCCAAGATTGGGCCTCCAACCAATTCAGACAGCACTCTCATATCCAAACAAATCACACAGGAGGAGACAAGGGACACAGCACTCAGCCCACACAGCTCGGCAGGCCCCCGGGGGGACCAGCCCTGCAAAACCCTGAACCATCTTCAGACACGTGTGAAAAGACACAGGACTCAATTTCGCCCAGCCCTGCTGCCTCTGTCACACTCCACCATTTGACAAGCTGTCTTTCTCCTGAATCATTCTCTATACCTGGCCTCAGACATGACCTTCAGGCCATTTGGCCTCCTGGCCATTCCAGCAACTGTGAGGACAGACACTAGGAACTTAGTCCTGCCCTGCTCAGGAGCGACCTCCCACGGGTTACAAGGGGGAAGAGCTCCCCTCTCTTCCCAGGGGTTAAGGTCTCTGCCCTCAGCCCTCGCAAACCCACGTGGCAACTCTCCTGGCACAATGATAAGCCCGCTCCTGCAGAAAAGTTGGTTCTTAAGATGTGCGTTTAAAAATACCCATGGGATGGTGTGGGTATATATAGAGAGAATGAAGCCAGGCACCTCAGCCCACACAGAATGCAAATATATGCCTTGAAATCTATGTTGTATCCTAAATAGAGGCCTGAGATATGAACACCACCAAATAATAGAAATTAGCCTTCACAGCAACTGTGACGTCATCTAGCCCGATTCCCAGAACAAAGGCTTGCAGCCTACAGGGCTCTGCTGCCTCTGGTCTTGATTACTTCCAGATAACTCCAGTAACAGAGCTGCCCCCAACCTCACAGTATGAGGGCTCATCATTAATTCATTCAGCATTTATTCACTACCTCCATCGTGCTCCAAAAAAGGAGGTACGGAGGCTTACAAAAACGCCTATGACAATTAAAAAGAAAAAAAGATAAAACAAGAGGAGGAAAGAAAACACATGATTTTGGCTTAGATATACAAAAAAAACCACACTATAAGGTTCTGTGCCGAGATTGGAGATTTGAGATGAAGCTGGACACTGGGCTTCCTAGCAACCCCGGTGAAGACAGAAACACAATTAGACACGTTCTCAGAATCTGAAAAATGAAGCAAACTCTGGTAATAAGAATAACGTCTTCCTCTGGCTTCTCACCAGTGGATGTTCAGGATGGAGTGGGCATGTTCTTTATGCTGTCCCACCAGGGAGGGGGAGGGGCTCACACAGCCCCAAATGACCCCCGAACTTCACTCCATCAATTCCCATCTCCTGACCCTGCCTTCCATTAGTCTTCTGAAAATTTGTCAAGAATCCTTCCTGTACAGTTTTCATTAGTTTTGTCATATATGTACAATCAGCTGTGGGATAATTTATATTTTAGGTCTACTGACTTTTTGGACCTACATAAAACTTTATTCCTCCGCTTTAATAAGAAAGTCAGAATCAATTTCCAGTAATGTTAAGTGGCCACAAAGTAAATACAATGGAAACAAGTCAATGTAATTATATTCTGGCAGACACTGTACCCTTGCAGGGCTCCGTGCTTGAGGCTGTTCTCTGCCGGTTAGAAGAGGGAAACTAGCCAGCATCCAGTGTCAAAGACACACCAGCCACAAACTAAAATTTTCTCCTTGATCCACAACCAGAAGACTGAAAGAGAATTCAAAGAGAATAGCCCTCTCACCAAGGGATTCGCATATGACAGTCAAAGCCCCATCTAAGTTATATCAAAAACAACAGTTCCCACAGGGCATCCTGCCCACTGCCCACTTGGCAAGTGTGTGTGGCCAGTGGCAAACAGGTAAGGGTCTGTCCCAGGCCCCACCCTCTTCCCTTTACGGGGAAATGCCACAGCATTTGCCTGCACACTAAAGAAATTAGTTTGTAACACACTGGAAATTTACAAACAGGTCCTACTCCACAGAGAATATGAAAAGCACTGTTGGAGAACCATCTCTGATATCTGCTGGGGGCAGTGTCCACACTCTGGGAAATGGGTCCCGTCATCAGCTTCAGTGCATTTCAGTGTCAGTGAAGTTCATGAGTCTGAATCCAACTGATAGTGCACACAGGGCTCATTCATTCCCTGGCACACATTCCCTGGGTCCTGGCTTTCCTCTCTTTAGTTCATTAGACTTTTCTTTAATTCTCTGCTACTCTGCCTTTTGAAATCCACTAAAAAGCATCATCATCATCATTGAATCAGCACCCATGTACACAGCAATCACCACTGTGCCAGATGTTGACACTGTTTCAAACCTTTAAACATAACTCATTTAATCCTCCCAACAACCCTTGAGACAGGCACGATTACTCTCACTTTACGGATGAGGAGGCTATGGCATTGAGGGATAAAGCTGGCCAAGGGCACCGAGCTAATGCGATATAGGGATCAGGATCACATGACCTCTAGGTCCATGATCCTCACCACTTTGCTCATCCCTTTTCAGTCGTACAACATGAGGCTGCACCTATGAACCAGACACCTCGCTCAGTGCAAGCTGGCAGTCCTGTCCGTGCGGCTTATCAGAGGGAAAGCACACAGGAAAAGTTAGGCACAGGGTGCAGCCCACACCTCATGCCGCATGAGTGACACAGCCCCTCCCACCACTGTTCAGTTCTGTGTGTTCACGCCTCCCTTCATTCATCCATCCATCCATCCATCCATCCAACATGTAACCCAGCAGGACCCTCTGGGGCCCTACCAGGACAGACCCTTCCCACATGTCCTCCTCTTTAGCTCTTGTCTGAAGTCCCTGGATAGCAGTATTTAATACACATCTCCTGAGTTGTTTTTCAGATGCCAAAACCATCACCAAATGGAAGACATTCACCACTTGATGACCATGAGCATGTAGTCCCCAGATCTACTGGCACTGAGAATAATGTTAACTGTGACATCGCTCACCCTGTAACCTATCAACCAATCAGAGAACTGTTCACAAACTGATCCCACAGCCCAGCCACTTCACCTGGCCTCAAAAAATGCCTTGCTGAACCCATTGAGGAGTTCAGGCTTTTTGAACACTAGCTGCCTGAACTCCTTGCTTGGCACCTGCAATAAATGCTGTATTTTCCTTCACCACAATTCAGTGCCACCAGACTGGATGTACTTGGTTTGGTAACAAACAAAATCATCGGTGGCCTCCCTCCAAACAGTGGAGGGAACTACAGGTGAGGTCCCCAGCCTGTGACAAGCACATTCTGGTTGGCACAAACACAACTCACCAGCAGACAAAAGCATCATATAGGCAGGGTGGTGCCTACCTTAAGTGGGGTGGTCAGAGAGGAGGTGGTATTTGACCTGAAACCCGCAAAATAATGGGCTGAGTGAGTAACAAGCTGGGGGACATTGTCCTTAGTGAAAGGGCAAGAGGAGCAACCATGAGAAATAGTCTGACAAGTTCAAGGAACATGAAAAAAAAAAAAAGCTAAAGGGGCAAGAAGGCTGTGCAAAGCAGGGAGAGAAGCAAGAAAACACTTGGGTGGCACCAACCATGAGCCTGGAGTTGCTCTGTCTTTCATCCTTGACTTGAAGGACAGCCTAGGAGGTGGGTACTTCCAGCATCACTAGTTTACAGATGAAGCAAATGAGGAAGGAAGTCTCAAAGCTAGCATGCAGGGAGTGGGTTCAAGCCCAGGCAGCCTAGGGTTCCAATTCCACACTCCCAACCAGGCCACACGGTCACCGCTCACGGGGTGGAGGATGTGGTGCCTGAGGGACGCAGGTCTTGGAGGTCATGTTGGGGGTTTGGGCTTTATCCAAGGGCACTGGGACTTCCCTGGCAGCTCAGACGGTAAAGAGTCTGCCTGCAAAGGAGGAGACCCAGATTCAACCCCTGGGTCATGAAGATCCCCTAAGAAGGAAATGACAAGCCACTCCAGTATTCTTACCTGGAAAATCCCTGGACAGAGGAGCCTGGTGGGCTACAGGCAAAGAGTCGGACAAGACTGAGTGAGTAACACTCTATTACTAGAGCCAATGGGAAACAGAGCTGGACAGGATCTATTGGCACTTTGAGAGTCTCTCTGGCTGGACATGGAACAACAGACTGGTTCCAAATAGGAAAAGGAGTACATCAAGGCTGTATATTGTCATCCTGCTTATTTAACTTATATCCAGAGTACATCATGAGAAATGCTGAGCTGGAGGAAGCACAAACTGGAATCAAGATTGCCGGGAGAAATATCAATAACCTCAGATATGCAGATGACACCACCCTTATGGCAGAAAGTGAAGAAGAACTAAAAAGCCTCTTGATGAAAGTGAAAGAGGAGACTGAAAAAGTTAGCTTAAAGCTCAACATTCAGAAAACGAAGATCATGGCATCTGGTCCCATCACTTCATGGGAAATAGATGGGGAAACAGTGGAAACAATGGCTGACTTTATTTTTCTGGGCTCCAAAATCACTGCAGATGTGATTGCAGCCATGAAATTAAAAGATGCTTACTCCTTGGAAGGAAAGTTATGACCAACCTAGACAGCATATTAAAAAGCAGAGACATTACTTTGCCAACAAAGGTCCATCTAGTCAAGGCTATGGTTTTTCCAGCGGTCATGTATGGATGTGAGAGTTGGACTATGAAGAAAGCTGAGCGCCAAAGAATTGATGCTTTTGAACTGTGGGATTGGAGAAGACTCTTTAGTGTCCCTTGGACTGCAAGGAGATCCAACCAGTCCATCCTAAAGGAGATCAGTCCTGGGTGTTCATTGGAAGGATTGATGTTGAAGATGAAACTCCAATACTTTGGCCACCTGATGCGAAGAGCTGACTCATTTGAAAAGATTCTGATGCTGGGAAAGATTGAGGGCAGGAAGAGAAGGGGACAACAGAGGATGAGATTGTTGGATGGCATCACCGACTCAATAGACATGGGTTTGGATAGACTCCAGGAGTTGGTGATGAACAGGGAGGCCTGGCATGCTGTGGTTCATGGGGTCACAAAGAGCCAGACACGACCAAGCAACTGAACTGACCTGGCTTCCCCAAAGGCAAGCGCAGAAGCAGAGACCACCAGAAGCCAAGTGACAGTGGGTTGGAACTGGATGGTGGCAGAGGGGCCACAAAGGGGGCAGAGGTAGGGGTGGTAGGTCAAGATTTCATACAACATGGGGGCCTGGCTGCACAGGCAGGTTTGGGAAAGCAGAAAGGATGTTCCAGCTAAGACAGGGGCTGGACCTGGGGGCCAAGTTGGGCTCAGTGACCTTGAGTCAGACAGCTTGCTTCAGTGGAAGATACCTTCATCCGACCACCCGTCCGCCCATTTAGCATTTTAGAGCCTGACCAGGGCAGGGAGTGATGTGACAGCAGGTCAGCAGGTGTGACCCTTCAGGCGCTCCCCACCCAGGGAAGGAGTCTTGCAGGAGAGGTTGCAGAGGCAACACTACACAGACGCACAACAGGCAGGACCTCAGGGGCCCAGAAGCCCTGCTATCACGGAGAAAAGCCTCATTCAGCTCGCATACAACCTGTGACGGTGAACTCCTCTCTCACCGTCAGCCAAACAGCACAGACAGTTCCCATCTTCCTCTGCCTGCCTCCAGACCACCCATAATGAGAAGACTCTGCAGCACAGAAGTCAGCTCCAGATCAGGACAGCACACCACCCTGAGGCAAGCAACTGGCCCATGCACACGTCCAGCTCTCTGCTGCTGCTTTCTGAAGCAGAAAAGGTCAACCATGGCACTGGAGGTAAGCCTGCACTGTGAAGAAGAGACCACAAGAAATAGGAAAAAAAGAAAAACCGCAGAAGAAAGAGATGAGTCAGGAAGCAGATGATTTAATTTAAAAACACAAACTCCAATGAGGATTCTCACAGTGAAAGCGTGTGCTCTAAGGGAATTGAAAGCTGTCTGCTGTACTACCCCTACCACTGCATGTCCCGGGCCACCTTGTGCAACCAGGACTGACAAGTCCCACCCTCTTTTTTAGGATTATTATCTCCCAAGCCTGTTGATAAACAGCCACAGTCCTTCTCAGTATTCTTGAAAATTCCAGTCTGCCGAAGTCCTTTAGAAAACATAGCGTCTCAAGGGAACTCAACTTTGAGCAGAGGGTCAAGGTGGACCCCAAGCTCCATTACTATATACAATCTCCATTTATCAGCTGCTCAGCTCAGCAAGATCCAGGCACAGATATGAGGGTGATAAGGTGGTTTTAGGGGCTCAGGGACCTGAGGCAAAGTCACAGAAGTTAGTCCCTTTTCAATTCTCCTCTATGCTTCCAGACAAATTAAGGGAGAACCTTAGTTTGGTGCTAAGATGATGCTGACTCCCCCAGACCCTTGCAGATCTTGGTGTTTTAACAAGCAGAGAGGGTCCCTTGGGTCAGAAACCTTAGTGGGAGACCATGAATGTGTGTGCTAAGTCATTTCAGTTGTGTCCAACTCTTTGTGACCCTATGGACAGTAGCCCACTAGGCTCCTCTGTCCGTGGGATTCTCCAGGCAAGAATACTGGAATGGGTTGCCATGGCCTCCTCCAGGGATCAAACCCACATCTCTCATGCCTCCTGCATTGGCAGGTGGGTTCTTTACCTCTAGTGCCACCTAAGAAGCCCCAAAGGGAGACCAGGTCTAACTAAATGTTATTTTATATTCATTGTTTAACTTTTATGGTTAACTTTTATCAAAAGCAAGTGATACTGGTTTTCCACTTGAAGTTGCAGCAAAAGATTTCATTTTAAAGTGGGTTTTAGGTAAAAACACACTTTCTTTTAATAAAAATTAAAGGAAAATATTCAGCAAAGTCACTAAAGGTGGCAGATATGTGGGTTGAGGAGGGCGCATCAGAGCACATGGTGTCTGTCTGTCTGTCTGTCTGCCGCATCTGTGATGTACAGCCACTGCTCAGCCCTTTGCTGGATGCCGGCTCAGGCCACCAGGCGCCACTTGCTGTGTCCACATGGTGTCCCACTCATGCCTCAAGCCCAACGTGGCCCAAGTGAACTTCTCTTTCCCCATAGCCTGCTCCTTGCCGAGCTGTCCCCTCCCAGGCCAGGAAGGGAACTCCATCCTTCTGATCCTCAGGACAAAACCCGAGGGTCACCATCAGCCGGCACTGTCCGCCTCTTCCTGATCTGTCCCCCAATTGATCCTATTGGCTGCCCCTCTACCTGTGCCCACTGCCCCCACAGTACTCATTCACCACCATCTCGGCCTGGACCACCGCAGTGACCTCTAAACTGGTGTGCCATGCTGACACCTGCCTGCCCTCACTCAGAGGCCTGGGGTTCCCCGAAATCCTATGTCCAGTCTCTAGTCTCTGGGTTTTAAACCCTCCAATGGCTCCTTCCATACTGGGTGCAAAACCCAAAGTCCTGGTAGCCCCCTCCCATGACCTGTCCAGCTCTCTCCTGCTGCTCCCTGACCCTCCAGGGGTTCCCACTGGGGGCCTTTCCCCTGAAGCCTCTCCCCCCTCATCTGATGGCTCATTTCCTCCCTTCCTTCTAGTCCTGGCTCCAGTGTCACCTCCTCAGTGAAGCCCACCCTGATGCTCCATTCAAACGCTCAGCTGTCTCCCGCCTGCCGCAGGTTGGCTTCCCTCCCCCTGACCTCCCTCCCCCTGGCCTCCCTCCCCTTGCAGGCAGGGTGATTACCTACTGATGATGGGTTCCAGCTACTGCTGATCTCCCCATTGGACGCCAGGCCCCAGGACCAGCTAACATGCCTGCTCTGCTCACTGACGTCCCCACAGCCAGAACAGTGCCCACACTCTAGGGCGACAGACAGCAGCTCAGCTCAACGAAGAGACCTGATTCCTATCCGTGTCTGTTCCTAGTGGCACCTGGGCTTTGTGAATCCAAGCTGGGGACTTGAAGCTTAGCAACATTAAACTTCTCCATGTTGGCTCAGCCTCCCAAGTGGCCTGTTGAGATGTGTGTTTGACAGTTTGACACTTAGTCACACCACTAATGCTTTTATCAATTCTATCATCTACCCAATTGTTGACCTGCCAGGTTGTTAAGGCAAATATTGATGGTTCACAACTTAGGAGTCAGCCCTGTGGCATTCCTCCAGAGAACTGGGGGTCATTACGATTGCAGTTATCAAAATGTTTTACCATTTTTTTGAATAGAGCAAAAAGTAGAGAAAAATAGTAAAATGAACAATTACATATACACCACTGAGACTCCAAAATTGTTACATCTTGCTGCATTTCCTTTGAGTGTGTGTGTGTCTGACCTCCACCCAGAGAGCGACCTCATAGGAAAAATCACAGGTCAGCAAACTTTTTGCAATAGGCCAGATAGCAAATATTTTCAGCTGAATGAGCTTATGGTCTCTACCTTTTTGCCTCTTTATATTGTTTTAAAAAGCAGAGACATCACTTTGCCCACAAAGGTCTGTCTAGTCAAAGCCATGGTTTTTCCAGCAGTCATGTACAAATGTGAAAGTTGGACCATAAAGAAGACTGAGTGCCAAAGAACTGATGCTTTTGAACTGTGGTGCTGGAGGAGAGTCTTGAGAGTCCCTTAGACAGTAAGGAGATCAAACCAGTCAATCCTAAAGGAAATCAACCCTGAATATTCACTGAAAGGACTGATGCTGAAGCTGAAGCTCCAATACTTTGGTCACTGGATGTGAAGAGATGACTAATTGGAAAAGACCCTGATGCTGGAAAAGATTGAAGGCAGGAGGAGGAGGGGACAACAGAGGATGAGATTGTTGGATGGCATCACCAACTCAATGGATGTAAGTTTGAGCAAACTCAGTGAGATAGTGAAGAACAGGGAAGCCTGGTGTGCTGCAGTCCACGGGGTCAGAGTCGGAAAAGACTGAGCACTTGAACAACATGGTGTCTATCGACTACTCCTGTTTAGAGGTTCACATGAATTACTTGCTGGGGACGCAGCCCTGGGAAGTCTGCCTCCAAGCCCAGAGGCTTAGCACTCAGTTACCCTGCCTGGAGGGAGTGAGTAGCCAGGCCTGAGGGTGGGCAGGAGAGGCCAGAACACACTAGAAGACCCCCTCACCCTACTCTGCTCTCCCCACCACACCGTTGGGGAAGATTGTGTGTTTGGGGTCAATGGGCTCATGATCAGGATGAGGGGCAACTTCCTTAAGCTTTGAAACCTCAGTTTGCCCATCTGTGAAATGGCAGCAATGGTAGGACCATCCTCCCAGGCCCTGGTGAGGATAAGGGGGGATGTGCAAAGGGCTGGCATGTGATATGTGCTCCCCGAGGGTGCTGCCAGGAAGTCACAGGTGAGCTGTTTGTTTACCATGGTGAAACTGAACAATTCTGGATTCCTATTGTGCTACTTATTTGGATCAGGAGCCATGTGGGGAAAAGGAGGAGAGAAACAAGGACAGAAGGGAGCTCGAGGAAGGGAGGAAGCAGACAATCCTCAGGGCCAGGGGGCAGTGACCCCGCCCCCTGGGCCCCGTGGTCAGCACCCTGCAGCCTTCACTGCATGCTTCCTTCTGTTCTGGAACTTTCTCCAGCTATTGCTAATTCCACCCATCTCTTTGTCCCCAGTCAGCTTCTAGGAGCTTTTCCCCACAGTGTCACAGGCCCTGAGCATATGGAATTCTCCTGTTAACAACCAGGGTTAAACCACAGGGGCACAGCTGCAGTAGGAAGCTTATATGTCAGGGCAGAATCGACATCTCTGAGCCGAGCTCAGGAAGGACCTTTATACCAGCGCCAGTAAGACAGCCCGGAAGAGAAACGAACCAGGGGAGCAATGGTGTCCCAGGGACTAACTGTGACAACAGAGCTGCATGTGTGTCCACACACATGCCTGACACATCCAGAGCAACTGAGCTCTAAACCCACCGTGGTGCACGTGCAAGAAAAGACTAATGAGCCTTCAGTCCTACTATGGTTCCCAATGTGTTAATATGATTTTTTTGCTCTTGCAGAAAAGTGGTAAGAGTATATAACAAACACCCCCCAGGTTCAGCAACAGTTAATATCTTGCTCTATGTATTTCATATATTCCTACACACATACTTCTCTTATAGACCATGGGCCCTGTTTAACCATCTTAGAAGTAAGTTTTCTAAAATCGTGACACTTCACTTCTAAACAGTTCCGTCTTCAGCCCCCTAAAGCAAGGGTTCCCAACCTCCAGGATCTAATGCCCAATGATCTGAGGTGGAGTTGATGTAATAATAGAAATAAAATGTACAATAAACGTAATGCTCTTGAATCATCTGAAAACCATCCCCTCAATCTGGTGTGTGGAGAAATTGCCTTCCGTGAAACCAGTCCCTGGTGCCAAAAAGGTTGGGGACTGCTGCCCTAAAGTAATGTCACATTGAACCAATTCCCTGGATCAGGTAATACTCAGCCCCTTTATCAAATAAAAATTTTCTCTAAACTTGGCATTTCTTTTTCAACTGAGTTCATCTTCATCCATGTAGACAGGATATAAACCAAGAGAAGTCACCCATTCTGCTGTCTGAACATTTTCTAAAATGGTTCTAAAATCAGGCCTCTTCTCCCCACTCTAATTACTCCCTGACCTTCACTGTGATTCTACAGCAGTGGTTCTAAGAGTGGCTCTGACCAGCAGCATCACCTGGGAATGCACTAGAAACGGAAATGCTTGCAGTCACCCCAGACCTGCCCCAGAGCCGCTGAATCAGAAACTCTGCAGGTGGGGCTGCAATGGCTGGTGTGACAAGCCCTGCCCCCTCTCTGGGGAATTCGGATGCAGGTTCACAAACTCTGAACCACTGCTCCCTGCTCTCTGAGCTAACATCTCAAAGAATACTTCCTCCCCTCCAGGTACTCACTGTGTCGGCTGGGAAATTAACAAAGAAATAAAATAATTGGTTAGATTTTATTTTGCATGTATCTTTAGAAGTAAATGGGTAATACCTTAACCTCCTGCCTAAGTAATAACAATGTGATATGATCAGGCAAAGACTATTCCTGCCCCACAAAAAACCAGACTGCAAAACATACTAAGCTCTGCAAGTAGATGGGGTTCAGCTGTGACATGTCAAATTATGTCAAGATGCAGTGAAGAAAGAGAGCTAAAAATAGCACCACCAGGCTGAGCAGAAAGGGTTCTGGTTCATCAACTCCAGGACCAGAAAGAAAAACATCCTCCGGCCACGCCTCAGGTCCTTGGAGACCCCGGACAGAGGCCTGTCCATATGCCATGTACCCTCATGCCCACAGCTACATGGGTGCAAAGGGGAGGACTCCAAGGGAGGCAGAAGTGAGCAGGTTGCTCCAACGATGATATTTTATAGTTTAAAAATAGAACGTTCTGTGCGTGCAAGGTATGAACAGTCACCCCACAAGCAAAACTATCGCCTTATGTAATAACAACAATGTAATTAACAATCCTGTAAGTCATAGGCTGTGAAATCGATCGCAAAGACTCAGGGCTCAATTGCTTGGCAACCAAAGAGTTAATACCAAATAATAATAATAATAATAACCAAGGGAAAAAAGTCTAAATCTATTCCATGTAGACAGAGAATTCAAACTGCAAGCTGTCCATGGGTATGGCTCTGGAGAGAAGGTCATTTATGGTAAGGAAATAGTACCTTGTCACGAGAGCTTCTTCTGTTAGCTCGCCTGGAAAAAGTTGTGAAATTAAACAGCAGCAGTTTTGCAGCGTGTCTGCTTTTCCGGGAATGTTCGCTTCTTGGAGAGTCACACCGAGGTGACAGCTAAAATGATTGCTCCAGGACAACTGTTCCCTTTTTCTCCTTAATCAAACCATGTACCCTTAATGATTTCTGAATGAACTTCAAGCATGGTGCTTTGGGGTTTTTTTATGATGTGTTATGCTTAGATTTCTGTAAGTGGTTACCATCATTATGAATTTGCATAAATCTGTAATTCATCCTCACAATATAACATGCCAAAGACATCCCACAAAAGGACTGCTACGTTACCATCTTTACCCCACACCCTCTCCCCGTGTGCCCCCCACCTCCACCACATGCCCAGCTAAGAAAAAAGCAAGCATTTGGGGGATAGGATTTGGCATTCAGAGAACCACCCTCTCCTGAAGAATTTAGGGTCTATATCACCATTTCCTCCGGGCCCAAAAACTTGCCATTTAGAAAGACAGTAGGGAATGATGATCAGGAGCCAACTTTGCTTCCAAAAACTTCCCATGACCCACATTAACACTGAGAACTAGCCTTCCCATCTCCCTCTTTGGCCCCAACTCCAGACAACTAACCTCACTGGCAAGCCATTTTTCTGAACCCCCCAATACAAAAATGGTGCTCAGTGCAAACTCACAGAAAAGCAGGCTCCTCCCCATCCCCCACCTCCCAAGCAGTGATTCTGTGGAGGAGATTCCAAGAGATAATGACTTCTGCGGGTGCAACATTTTTTTCCGGGTGCAACATTTTTTTCCAGATGCTAAACGAAGCTTTAAACCTCCATGGTTGGGAACTTCCCCTACTTTGAATTTCGACAAAACCCGGCTGTAGAAGAGGACCCGGTGCAGTCAAAATGCACATCGATTTCAATCTATTATTTCCTGGAAATTATCTTACAAGCTGGAGATGAAAAGGCATCCAGGTGAAATTTTTATTTTTAGCCCAGAAGTAATAGGTTAAAATAGCATTGCTGTGGCAACAATAGACTCTTTTTCTGGTCTCTGTGGCTGGAGGGCAGGGCAGCTGGCTAATTCTGGCCTGACCCACCAGAAGCATAAGATGCATAAAAATGACCTATCTGTGGGGAGCAGGGCACACCCACCCCTCACCCTAGACTCCCAACTTGACCATTTGATTCAAAAGGTTGGAGGGTGGGGGTCGGGAGGGGAACTCTTCCCCCCTTGACTGGGCCTGCTGCTGTTCACATTTGCAAAGTCTGCCTTTAAGAGGCCTCCCCCCCAAAAAAGACACCCACTGCCCTCCCTCCGTGGTGGTGTCTGGGGAATCCTACTCACCTTATGGTCAAAGAATGGTAGGGAATTAAGGCCCTCATCCTCCCAGGAAACTCTGCCTCCCTGCTGGCGCCCAGATCCCGTCTCCCCAAACCTCCCTCCGAGGGAGTGGCTGGCAAACAGCCCTGCAGCGTTCAGGACTAGCTCAGTTCCCCGAAAAAACCTCCAACCCAGAGCAGAACTGCAATTGTCAGGACGCTCCCGTCTGCCTTTGGGGGCTGAACACCATTATTATCCGTAAAACATTTTTAAATATAGACATTGCAGGAGTGCAGCCGGGGGTGGGGTGAGGAGCACGGCCCAGGGCCTGAGAACCAGCTCGGGACCAGTCCCTTTTGCTCTGCTTGGTCCCCACGGCTTGTCCCCCAACACTGTCAGGAGACTGCCCGGCCGGCGCTGGCCAGAATCTGAAGCAAGCCCCTAAATTGTACTGCTCCAGCCACTGCTCCTGGCCTCAGGCACGGTCAATCAGTTACAGGGGTGCTCTCCCCACCCCCCACTGCTCTCACTGACCTTGGGGAGAGGGCGCCCTGGCTGTGCACAGCTGAGAGGCAGCCGCTGCAGTCTTAGGTCAGGAGGCTGCCTGGAGCCAAGCCCAGAGGGACCAGAGTGGGAGAACGGGACTCTGACCTCCAACCTCAGTCCAAGGATGCTGAGGGCAGGACCCCTCTGCACCTTCTATCCCAGGCCTGAGATGGGCAGCAGACAGGTGAGGGGCGCACATGAAGGCCCAATATCTATTCTGTCTGTACCTGTGTGACTGGCTCAGGGGCTCCGCCCAGTGAGGAGACCCAGAACAGGGTTACTGGGCCTCAGCACTGTCTGTCGACATCAGGGGCCACACCCTTCTCCACTATGGGCCAGAGTATCATAGGATGTTTGGCCTCCTCATTCTCATGCCCCACGAGATGCCAGGAGCCCCCAACTTCAGTTCTGACAACTCTCCAGCCACTGTGATATCCCCTGAGGGACAGAACTGCCCCTGGCTGACATTTCTGCTCCAGAGAATGGCAGCTGTGGGTCTGGATCCTGTCCCACCACCTCACGACAGTGTGGACTTAGGAGAGCGACTGCGCTGAGCCTTGGTGCTCTCATCTGCAAAGTGGGGTAACAGGCTGTCCAGCACTCAGTCCAGGGCCAGGAACTGATTAGCGAAGGTCCTGCTATTGGGTCAGCCTCACTGCACCCAGAGGGGCCCAGATCCTTCCTGAGGATGGAGATAAACCCAGGGATGAGGGCTGGATTCTGGAGCGAGGCTGACCCAGGTACGAGTTCTGCATCCACCACACTGTTGCTGGGGTTTACCCCAGTGTACACCTCCCCAGGGCTGTAGTGAGATGAGCTGAGATTAGGTGAGCAAAGTGCAATAAAGGCTCACTGCGTAGGAGCTGGGGGGCGGGGAGGGGAGGGGAAACAAGGAAGGAGGGCAACCCCAAGAGCAGGGCCCAGAGGGGAGTCAGGCCCCTCCCACAGCCCTGTAGTGAACACACTGAACGTGAACATGGAACACTTTTGGGGAGTTATTCCACATTTGAGAGCTTCCTAGGTGGCTCAGTGGTAAAGAATCTACCTACCAGGCAGGAGACCAGGGTTCAATCCCTAGGTGGGGAAGATCCTCTGGAGAAGGAAATGGCAACCCCTTCCAGTATCTCTCTGAAAACCTCTAATTCCAGCAGACACAGATACATTGCTTCTGCCTTTCAGAAAAGAGGCCTGGCCCTGCTAATGATACCTTTCTGTTCTCCTGTGGGGGAGACGTGGGGAGGAGACCTTGGGCACTGAGGAGCCAGCCCGAGGCTCTTACAATTGAGGGGCAGCTGATTTCTGCCCCTTTTCAGCATCGAGAAAACCGAGGACTAGAATCTTGGCTGAAGGCAGAGGATAGCATATAAACAGTTTACAGTTCCCTGGGTAGCCAGGCCTGGTCTCACCCTCACTGTTGATGATCCAAAGGCAGGCCCTTCTGTGACCCCTCTGTCTGGTGGGGAAACTCAGGCTTGGACAGGTAGAATAAGCTGCTCCCAGGCCACACGTTAGGAGCTGGGCGGGGGGTGGGGGGCCAGGCACAGAAATCACCTCTCTCTGAATTGGACCTTTACTGCTGCAGCACTGAGGGGACAACATCAAGGGGCCATTGTCACTGTCCAGCTCAGGGGTAGTCCCAAGGGAGCACCAAATAAGGTCAGATCCAAGGCCTGCTCCCGTGAGCCCCCAAGTCAGCTCAGCACTGGCCACATGCTGGGCCCCAGACCTAGCTGTGAGCAGAAAATGAGAACTCAAGGTAGTCCCCGGGCCAAGTCACCGAACTAGATGGGGTTAACCACAGAAACACCGCTTAGCCCAGTGCAGGGCTCCCAGGAGGTATGCAGCCCCCTGGAACCGGCTCTCAGGAGGATGATCCATAGTCACGCCCTCCCGTCTGTACTAGGGAGCCCATCACCGCTGCTGGGGCTCCCTGTACCAGGTCTTACTGAGTCCTCACATAGGCTGTTAAGGGAGGTACTTCATCCCCCTTGTACAGATGAGGAAACAGACCCAAAGAGGCTCAGGTGGGGAGAGAGACCCCAACCGAGTCTTAGACAGGGAGGCCTGGAGTGCTGCGATTCATGGGGTCGCAAAGAGTCGGACACGACTGAGCGACTGAACTGAACTGATCTGATCTGATCACAATGATCCTAAATCAAGCGAGAGATGACAGATGAATCATGATCGTCCCAGAGGGATGCCCCAATAGCTCCAAGCTTACTTAAATCCACCAACCATATTGATTCAGACGATGAGGAGACATGAGTGAAATGAGGTGCCCTCCTGTCCTCAGATACCTCCCAATTCTGGAACAGACCCCTCGATCGACTCATTGGCAACTTTCTGGGCTCTACCCTCCAGGGTCTCTCTCAATTCCATCCCCACCTCCCCATCAACAGCAGCCTAGCCTAAGCCACACCCACTTCTCCCCCAGAAACCCCTTTACTGTCCACTCACCAAAGGCCAGGCACAGCAGAAGTCCTGAATCCTCCTGGAGAGTGGGGTCAGGGTGGGTTTACCCACCTCGTGGATGAGGAACAGGGATGTGGAGTCGGGGTGGGTTTACCTGCCTTGTGGACAAAGAACAGGGATGTGGGACAGAGAGAGAGGTGGAAGCTGCACAAAGGGCCCGGCTATGCCTGGGGAGGCCAGGATCACAGGATGCTCACACTTATTTTCATCCCCCATCTGCTAGGTAGCAACAGAGTCCTGTTTTATCTCACATCCTAGAAGGGTATACTATCTGTGATGTCCAGGTGGGGACACTGAGGCTCAGGGAGGGCATGTGACGAGCCCAAGGTTATGGTTAACATGCAGCAGAGGGCTAGAAGACTGCCACCTCTCTGAAAACCAGAGCTCCAGTCCTGGATGACCGGGAATGTGTCTGCGCACAGTTTACTTCCTTTACAGCCCACATGCCCACAAGGATGGACACTTCTATCATCCCCAAATCAGAGATGGGAAACTGAGGCTCAGAGAGGCAACAGGTCAAGGCCACATGAGGAAGCAGAGCTGGGGGAGCACCCCCGTGTCGTGGCTCCAGGACAGGACTTCCTTGCAGACGCTGTGGCCAAGCGATTCTCTGCAGTGGGGGCAGTCTCGCACACTGCAGTATGCTGAGCAGCACCTCTGGTCTCTACCCTATAGAGACCAACAGGACTTCCCTCCCAGTTGTGCCAACTAAAAAGATTTGCGTGAGTGCGTGCTTGTTCGCTCAGCTGTCTCTGACTCTTTGCAACCCCAGGGACTGTAGCCCACCAGGCTCCTCTGTCCATGGGACTTTCCAGATAAGAATACTGGGATGGGTTGCTACACCCTCCTCCAGGGGATCTTCCCTACCCAGAGATCAAATCCACATCTCATGTCTCCTGCATTGGCAGGTGGGTTCTTTACCACTAGCATCACCTGGGAAACCCCAAACAACTACATCTACAGGCTAAACATGGCCCCCAGGCTGCCTGGACCTCAGGGTTCTATCCTTTCCACTAGATTCAGAGAGGAGCAGAGGTGGGTCATGTCCCAGGGCAGCCTCTACACCTTGTGGCTTTCAACCCATGCTTAAGAGAGAGAGGGGAACACATCACAGCTCAGGGGGAACTGTGTCTTACTTCTGACCTTCTCTGGTGAGGAGAGGAGAGCAAATGAAATGTTCTGCCTGCAGCCCCAGCAGGTAGAGACAGCCTCTGTCCCCATTTTACAGATGCAGGAAGTGAGGCTCAGAGAGTTTCAGCCACCAGGCTGAACTCACACAGTGAGACAATGAGAGAGGCAGAATTTGAAGACATGTGTCTTCTAACAACGCTTAAGCTTCTGCTGCTCAACTGAATTGTCCATCTCTCCATCATTTTCAGGAAGGAGCTGACTTTGGGAGAACCCGGTCTCATATGGAAGAAGGATCCTCCACGAAAAGGGAGGATGTATATCTTTGATGGGGGACTGGAAGCAAGGGGCTATGCCACTTCCACAAAACTAACAAGCCCCACTTGGACTTAGCCAAGAGCCTAACACTCCTCTTGCGGCCGACTCAGCAGAAGCCGCTGGTCATTTCCAGCTGTTAATTAAGCAGACAACCCTGACTCTGAAGCAATAGCAGGGCCTGACTGACTCATGCAAAGCTCACTCTCCAAGCACACGCTCTTGGTCAGACTCACAGGGACTCTGCAGCTGATAATGAAGTTCTGCACAGTTGCTTGGCAGTGTGGCCAGCACTGCACTCCCACATCCTCTGGTGTCCAAAACTAAACCCCACAGACAGGTGACCCACTGAGTTGTTATGAGATTGGTATCTATCTGACCTTCAGGATAGAAGGGAAGGTCAGAGAATCTCTCCTACCATCCCTCTGTGACCAAGAGGGCTGGACTCATCCAGCTAGAACAGGCTCTCTCCCACCACATTTGCTCTGCTGAGCCACCTTTTGCTCTTTTTACTGGGCCCTGAGTGCACACTACACGCTGAGTTCGCTTCAGTCATGTCTGACTCTTTGTGATCCCATAGACTGAACCCCTTCAGGCTCCTCTGTCCATGGGATTCTCCAGGTAAGAATACTGGAGTGGGTTGCCATGCCCTCCTTCAGGGGATCTTCCTGACCCAAGGATCGAACCCATGTCTCTTACCTCTCCTACATGGCAGGCAGGTTCTTTACCACTAATGCCACTGGAGAAGTCCCTAAGGACCCCCAAACTACCACTGACAAACAGCCTAGAGCACATCCATTTAACTTTCAAGCTTGAACTCTAACCAATTTCCTTCTCCTCTCACAGTGGAGATGCTCCCTCGGCCCTGGGGTCTGGAGCCCCAGTGGACTGAATGAATCTTTGTGATCCTCTGCCCAGGTCACCCCACCTTCCCACCAACCTGTGTTGAACATCCCTCCTTCCTGGAAGCTCAGGACATGCAGCTCCATGAGTCCTAACTTCCACCCATCCTCACCCTCATCCTGAACACTCCCCCAGGGGCATCAGTGCCCAGCAGATGGCTTCAGGATCCTCCCAACCATCAACCAAACAGCTCCGATGCCCATGTGAGGACCAGTCCAGCCCCTGGCATCATGAATCCTTGATGTTCCCAATACCAACCCCACCTTCAGTCACCATGACCATGGTCAACATAGGATGGCTTTCCCCAGAGATCTGCCCCCCTACTGAACATGTGAAGCTCCCATGTCTCACCTCCACCTGAATCGCCCATCCTTCCATCTATAGAGACTTCAAGTCCACAAGGTTCTCATTCCTGCTCTCGGCCCCTCAGCCAGCCCCTCCCAAGTATTGCTTCCATCCAATTCAACCTGGGGCCCCATGGTCAGGATGTCCTGCCAGCACCCAAGACTCTCTCACTCCCCTGACCTCCGCCACACCCTCCTTGCCCCTGCCTTCTGTTTTTTTTTTGTTGTTGTTGTTTTTCTCTTTCTCATTTCTGCTTCCAAGTTGAATGGAGAAAAAGACCAAAACCATGCTCCCTGGCAAATTCATTTTATTTGACTTCAGCTGGACACTAAGCACTTACAGGCTCTTTCCTCATCCCCAGCTGATCTTCTATCTCATTTTCCAATCCTCCAGGGGAAGCAGAGAAATCAAACACCTTTGTGTATTTCTAGAAGCACTGTAGATCAACGCAACCCTCCAGAATGGCAATTCTGTATTATTTTTCAAGAGGTACAGAACACTGAACTCCTTTAACCCATGTCTCAGAATCTATCCTGAAGAAAGGGCCCTAAATATAGAGAACACCACATGTGTGAAGGCTACACAGTTTTATTAGTAATCAGGCTGAAGATTTTGAAGCACTGAAATTATCCAACAGGAGGAGGGCCAGTTAAGTAAATTTCACCAAAGTGAGTATTCCATTGAAACCCTGCTTATGCCTGCAATTATGGAAACTAAACTCCAATTTCAACTACTTGAAATGAATCCTTTCATGCGATGACAAAAGAAAATAAAACAAAGTGAACCAGGTGCAGAGTAAGCATGTTATACTCTCAGGGTGGAAGATGAGAGCAAGCACATAATGCAAGTATGAGGGTTGAGAACATGAAAGTGGCCAGAAGAAGTCTACACCCAGGCTATGATGGTCAACAGAAGGACATTCACTGTCCTCTGATGAATCAGGGCAGAAGGTTTCACAGGGGAGGTCAGATTCTGGGAGCTGACTTGTGAAAGATGGTGTCTTGGCAGTCAGACAGTTGGCAGAAGATGTCTGGTGCTTTCAGTAAGTGATGCTCGTGAGACTTGAATCAAGGTCTTCATAATTTTTGACACCAGGATATACAAGAGGATGGGCAAGCAGCCCTTTGACCTTGGTCAAGGTTGGGGAAATAGCCAAAGCATGGCTGTGATTTCTGCCACTAATGAGAAGCCAGATCCCTAGGACCAAGAAAGGGAAGGTTGGGGATGGGGGTATCAGTCAAGGCTGAGGTTAATGGAAAGTGAGACCCCACATGGTCCTGGGTTCCAGGCTGGGTCAGTGAGAAAACTGTGCCAGGAAAGGGCTGTGAGACAAGAAGGGGGACTGGAGGACAGTGTCACATGGAGGTTGAGAACAGGTGGGGCTAGACAGAGCGCTGGCTGTTTGAGTTTAGTTCTGGAGGAAGAGCCCTTCTAAGGGTGTGGCAACGAAGCCAAGAACTGAAGGACACTGAAGAGATACACAGTGGTAAAGAACCTGCCTGCACTGCAGGAGACATAGGAGACTCGGTTCAATCCCTGGATTAGGAAGATCCCCTGGAGAAGGAAATGGCAACCCACTCCAGTATTGTTGCCTGGAGAATCCCATGGACAAAGCAGCCTGGAGAGCTACAGTCCATGGGGTCACAAAGAGTCGGACATGACTAATCGACTGAGTGTGCATGCATGAAGGAACCGACAGCTATGCTTCTGATCTCTCTCAAAACGCAAAGTCCTTTAGCATTATCACTCCTTTAGGGGATTTTTTTCACTTCCTTGTCTTCTTTTTATGGGGTAGCTTACTGTTTTTTCTTATCTATCTGCTTATTACTGGGTTAACCAAAGTCTTCATTTGAGTTTTTCTCTAACATCTTACGAAAAACCCGAACAAACGTTTTGTCCAACCCCATATTTATCCATCAACTACCATTTTCCCAAGCTCCCCAATCAAGTATTTCCTTAATAAAAAAAAAAAAAGAGTCTACAATGAAATGGGGTTTTTCTCTCCTGAGCATAGGAAAGGAAGAACCTCAAGCACCTGTCAGTAATTCACGTGTAAGAGAAATGTGGATGTCTCAACAAGCATCACGTAATTATGGACACTCTCAGTTGATATATTTGGTGAAATATGAAATAGACTCCTTATATGGAATTCCTTCATTAAAACTAAAAACAGAAACCAGACTGACTACGTGTTGAGCACTTTCAAGCATTATGGGATTCTTTCTGTGGCCCTGTTTGTTGGTGTTTTCAACCCCACTATACAAAAAAGGCTTCCCAGGTGGCACTAGTGGTAAGGAATCCACTTGCAATGCAGGAGATGCAAGAGATGTGGGTTCAATCTCTGGGCTGGGAAGATCCCCTGGAGAAGGAAATGGCAACCTGTTCCAATATTCTTGCCTGGAAAATTCCATGGACAGAGGATCCTGGAGGGCCCCTGGGAGAAAACACCTTTGCTCCCACCCCCACCCCAGGCTAGGTCAAGCCTCCCTGCTAAGTGCCCGTCAGACCCTGGCTTCTGCACACACTCCCATCTGTCATTTCTTGTTCAGTGTCCATCTCTCCTCTAGACGATGAGCCCCCTGTGGGCAGAACTGTTTCCTGCTTACCCCCATCATCCCACGGCCTCGCATGAAGCCTGGCACATAGTAGGTCCCCAACAGATGTGGATAAGTGTGTGAATGAATGAATGGTTCCCCTGGAAAGTGGATGCACCTGGAAGGTCCCTGGAGCTCCAGGTTTGTGCCTCCACATAACATCCTGGTAGCACTGCTTCCCTTTTTTAAGTTCCTGAGAAATGGATCCAACCCAAGCCATTCAATCAGAAGACAATGGGCCCACAAAGCAGGACTGATGGCGGTGGTCACTTTATGAACTAGTAAAGCCAGGGCAGATTTGGGTTTCTGCACCATCCAACTGCCAAGGCCAGTCGTGCATCCAGATCAGATTTCCATCCGATTAGACATCCTGAAAACTCCCACTGAGAGGCAGGTCTGTCACTGCATGGCCAGCCTGTCGTCCAAGGGAGTCAAGGCCACAAGCATGCAGGAAACTACTTGTATTGGCATCTTTGGCCACAGAAAGAGTGCCCTACAGGAGGCCAGGCCAGACCAGTTCCCAACACGGTTAAGAAGATTCAGCCAAACATATTGGTGGACATACATTGCAGTCATGGGGCCAAAGAATCAAGCCCTAAAATAAGGATCCTGGCAACTATCCATGGAGCGTCATGATAGAAGTGACCACTTGGATTTGTCCCTACTATGATCACACACCACACACCACAGCAATATGAGAACAGCCCAGTTGGAAATGACCACTTTCTCCGGTTTAAACTTCCTTAAATTAGAACAAAGTCATGGTACTTGGGTGAACTCTTTTTCTGATGAGCCTTCAGCCCAATTTTCCTCTCACTACCAGGTAATAAGAAGCTTTGTAAACTTGAGCAGGCCATTGTCTGCTTTAAAATTCTGAAATTTTGATAATAGAAAAATGAGAAACCACATCACGTGAGGAGATCTGGTCAAACAGACTTTCAGACAGCCCCATTCTCTTCCTCGTCCATCAGAATTGTGAAAAAGTGAATGACATAAGCAGTACAAAGAGAAAGTACTTTCCAGAAGTAAAGTGACTGTCTCCTGGTTTCTCTTTTCTATAATTTTCACAGACAAGGGCAACAACTACTGTAGAATTTCCATGTCTTAAAAAAAAAATTGACTAAATTAGAGATGTTTCAAAAAACCAACTCACTTTCTGGCTCTCCAAGAAAATGATGCCCTTACTGTGAATATGAAGTGTTTACATATGACTAACATTTGTATGAAATCCAGAGTATGGAAGTGGAGTGACAGAAAAGATTATTTAAGGAGTTTTCCAGCTGACTGCTTTCACCTCTAAGAGAGCAGTAAGGGAAAAACAGAAGGAGGAAAAACATTCTGATAGTTGAAGGAATCTCTGATGGCCAGGTGACAAATTAGAGAGTGAAGAAGCTCCAGTCACAGAATGAGTTTGTACAGATGGGCTACTCTTTCCCACAGTTGAAGCCAGAAAACTGAAAGACCCCTGAGATGTGTAGGGTCTTCCCTCTATGGAAGTGGAGGGCTGAGGAGGAAACTCAAGAGAAATCCAACCTGGGAAAAAACTCCAGGCTTTCAGCCACTGAGACCTAGAGAACAGGAGAGAGTTGGAGGAAACCCCTTCAAGGCAATGCAGACCTACACTGAGTGTGAGACAGCTGCCCTCCAAAGTCTAGGGGCAGAGGAGCAGATCTGAGAAACTCTCCAGTAGAACCAGAGGTCAACCGTTAGTCTCTAGGGCCCCTGTATCTGCTAGCTGGGCTGTAACATGGAGACAGAACTCTCAAGGTTCAGAGAGGTGGGACCTCAGATGTAAAGCACAAGAAGGCTTCTCAGTGAACAGAGCCCAAGCTATGTGGAAGGAAAGTCCTGACCCTCCTTTCAAAGCACTTGAAACCTGTAGTGAACTGAATCAAACCAAACCTAAAAAACAGCCCAAACTCAGTTCAACCATGGATGAGATTGACTTGGTGCTCCAACTCTGACAGCTTGAAAGAAGAGGAATATAATGTTGTTTGGTACAAAATGTCATATAGGTTGTAAAAAATAAGATGCATGAAGAGGCAAGAAAATTTGACCCATGATCAAGAGTGGAAATAGACAATAGAAGATCTGACTAGGACCCAATTATAAATTCTTCTTAATTTCAATAGTTTAGCTATAGAAATGATTAGATAGGGACTTTAAAGTAACTATGATAAAAAATTCTAAAGAATAGTGTGTGAGGGATGTTATGGGGAGGGAGGAGGGAGGAGGGTTCAGGATGGGGAACACATGTATACCTGTGGCGGATTCATTTCAATATTTGGCAAAACCAATACAATATTGTAAAGTTTAAAAAAAAAAAAAGAATAGTGTATATATGGTAGATAACATGTCTCAAGAGATGCAGAACTGAAACACATGGAAACCATAAGAATGATCCCAGTAGAAATGCTACAGTGAAAAATACAACATCAAATAAAGAATTATTTATATGGGCTTAATGACAGACTAGGTAGAGCAGTGGAAATGACCAGTGAATGTAAAGACTGGTATACAAGGCTCCATGATAGCAACAAGCTAAACTGTAGATCAGCTATATTATCAAAGAAAGAGACAGGCTAAAAAATAGCCCTTTTGGCCAAAGATTGGCTCTTCTGCAAAAGAATCCAAATATAATTGGATCAGACTACAGAGGAACTTAAGCCCTTGTATATTGTTGGAAATAATAGAGCAATCAGCTGGCAATTAGTGGAGCCTAATAGCTGGGTTGGTGTGATACCAACAGAAGCCAACAGCTTAAAAGAAAAATTAGGGAAGAAACCCTCAAACAGAGACCTACTAAAAGTACCATCATCTCAGAGTAGCTGTGCACAGCTCCAAGGATGCATCCTCTGAGAAACAACATCAAGGGCTCCACAATGGTTGCGAGGGTGGGGGTGGGGGTGGTAAAACAATAAACTAGCCTACCTAAGTCACAAAACATACAAATAATAAAACAGCAAGAGTGAGGGAAGGGAAAATCAGTATCCAGTGCTGCTAAAATACATTATCTAAAACACTCAGTTGGGTGGTGGTGGAGGGGGGGGGTGGAAAGTTATGAAATGTATAAACAAACATGGAAATGTAACCAGTACATAAGGAAAAAA
Organism: Bubalus kerabau; assembly: GCF_029407905.1. Lineage (NCBI taxonomy): Eukaryota > Metazoa > Chordata > Mammalia > Artiodactyla > Bovidae > Bubalus > Bubalus kerabau. The sequence goes on from NC_073636.1 coordinate 57,446,364, forward strand.
GCAGACAAACAAAACAATCTGTGAAAGGACCCAGATGTCAGACTTAACAAAGGCTTCAAAGCAGCTATTATAAAGATGTTCAAAGACTAAAGAAAACTATTCTTTGAGAGGAAATGAGAGATCTAATGGCAATGTGTTACCAAAAAGAGATTATCAATAAAGAGACAGACGTTATTTAAAAGAATCAAATGGAAATTCTAGAACAGAAAATTACAATATCTAAAATGAGAAATTTACAAGAGGAGATCGATAATAGTTTTGAACTTGCAGAAAAAAGAAATATCAAACTTGAAAGTGAAAAGTATTCAATTTGAAAAACAAAGATAAAAAATAAAGATAAAGAACAAAGGAAGACAAACAGACTCAGAAAGTCTGGGGTCACCCTTAAGTGCACCAACATATGCATAACAGGAGTACCAGAAGGAGAGGCATGTGAGAGAGGAACAGGAAGAAATGCTGGAAGAAATAATGGCTGAAACATCTCAAATGTGATTTTTTTAAAAATTAATCCAAGAAGCTCAAAAAGCCTTACAGAGGATAAATTCAAAGAGATCCACATCCAGATACAAATGTTGAAAGATAAAGACAAAGAGAAAATCTTGAAAGTAGCATGAGAAAACTGACTAGTGACAAATAAGGTGACCCAAGATTAACAGCTGACTTCTCATCAGCAATAATGGAAGCCAGAAGGCGGTGGGATGACACATTCAAACTGCAGAAAAAGGAGAAAGACTGTCAACCATAAAACTTATATCCAGCGAAACTGTCTTTCAAAAATGAAGGTGAATTAAGATATTCCTATATAAATAAAGCATAGGACTCATTGCTAGCATACCTGCCTTATAAGAAATTCCAGGAAAGTTTTTCAGGCTGAAAGCAAGAGATGCCAGACAATAATTCAAATCAACATACATGCAAAAACAAAGAACATCAGCACCAGTGATTATGTAATTATAAATGTGTGTTAGTAATTATACTGGGTTGGCCAAAAAGTTCATTCAAGTTTTTCCATTACATCTTATGGAAAAACCCAAACGAACTTATTGGTCAACCCAATATATGACAGAATGAATGCATATTCTTCTGCTTTCTTTTGTTATCTGATTTAAAAAACAATTACATAATAATAATAATACACACTAAGTGTGTGGGAAAAGCTGTACGGGGAAGAAAAATATACCAGATGGTAACTTGAATCCACAGCAACAAAGGAAGAGAACCATAAATGGTAAATAAGAAGGTTCATATAACAAATATTATAAATATTCACTTGATATCCATTATTCTCTTAGCTTCTTTAAAATATGTAAGTTCATATAAAGCAATAATTGTCAAAATGTTTCACAGGGTTTACAACATATATAGATATAATATGTATAATAATAATTATAGCAGAAAAAGAAAGAAGAAAGAACTTTATAGCAGTAATGTTTCTCTACCTCACTGAAATTAGCATAAATCTGAAGTATTCTGATAAGTTAAAATGTATTTGGAGGTTAAAGCGTCTGCCTGCAATGCAGGAAACCTGGGCTCGATCCCTGGGTTGGGAAGTTCCCCTGGAGAAAGAAATGGCAACCCACTCCAGTATTCTTGCCTGGAGAATCCCACGGACAGAGGAGCCTGGTGGGCTACAGTCCATGGAGTCGCAAAGAGTCAGGCACGACTGAGCGACCTTACTAGAGAAACCACTAAGAAAAGAGCTAAAAAACAATCAAAGAAATAAAAATGTGACACTAAAAATTCACCAGTTCAAAAGAAAACAGTGGAAGAGGACCAGAGGTACAAAAAAGACATGAGTCATAGGAAACAAAAGGTGAAATACCAGATACAAAACCAACTATGTCAACAACATTAAAGGTGAATAGATGAGACAACCCAACAAAAGGGGGAGATGGACAGACTGAATAAAAAGTCAGACCAGATCCAACTCTACCGTGTCTACAAGAGAAACACTTTAGATCAAGGACGCAAGTAGGTTGAATGTAAAAGGATAGGAAAATATGTTAACACTCAATGATAATTACATAGACCAGTTTTTTCATTAAGGTGGCCAAAAGGTAATTTTCTCATTTAATCTTTCTTTCTATATTTATTAATTAGAACTTTTCGATAAAGGAAAACTTTGCCTCATCAACTATTCAGATACCCTGAAATATACAGAAGGCAGAATAAATGCTTGATTCTTACTTAGTGACTTTCAGAATAGTGTGCTGCCACCCCGTGCCTGTGCTTAATCGCTCACTTATGTCTGTCTCTTTGTAACCCCATGGAGTGTAACCCATCAGGCTCCTCTGTCCATGGGATTCTCCAGGCAAGAATACTGGAGTGGATTGCCATGCCCTCCTCCAGGGGATCTTCCCAACCCAGGGATCAAACCCAGGTCTCCTACATTGCAGGCAGATTCTTTTCTGGCTGAGCCACCAGGGAAGCCCAAGAATACTGGAGTGGGTAGCCTATCACTTCTCCAGGGGAACTTCCCAACCTAGGAATTGAACTGGGGTCTCCTGCATTGCAGGCAGATTCTTTTCCAGCTGAGCTACCAGAGAAGCCTGTGCTGGTGCCCTAGAAACATATAATGGTGACCAATAATCTTTTCAAGTATCATTCTGAGGGCATGGGTTTTTAAAAAAAAAAAAAAATTTGATGTATTTCAATCAGTTTTAACCATTATTCTCTTTGATATGCAAGCACCTCAGTTTAGCCAGCAGAAAATCATTCAATTTGGTTCCTATATTTTCTTAATTAATTATTTATTTATTTTGCGTTGTTCTGGGTCTTTGTTGCTGCATACAAGCTTTCTCTAGTTGTGGCAAAAGAGGGCTACTGTTCTTTGTGGTGCACTGTGGTGGCTTCTCTTGTTGCAGCGTACAGGCTCTAGGCACACGGGCTTCAGCAGTTGCAGCACGTAGGCTCAGTACTTGTCAGCTGTGGGCCCTAGAGCACACAGACTTGAGCAGCTCTGGCACACTGATGGGCTAAGCTGCTGCAGAGCATGTGGAATCTTCCCGGGTCAGGGACCAAACTCATGTACCCTGCATGGGTGGGTGGATTCCTATCCACTGTACCACCAGAGAAGTCCAGTTCCTATATTCTTTTGACATAACCTTGTTAATCTTTGATAGCTTCTTTGCTTTCTGGCGTGATACAGCATCTCAGACCAAGAATCAGTCATTTCTCCAAGAAATACTGCTCCCTTTTAATGAGAAATGGGACTTAGCTAGGAAAATCTGGGCAATAGAGGGTGTTCATTGGCACAGGGCTGTCACTGCTTGCAGGTCTTTTTCAGTGAACAGATTTATAAAGTAGACATTTTCAGACTAAAGATAATTATGAATGCATATTGGTATTTCCAATTCAAATTTAATATTATAGGACTCTAGGTAGCTTTAAAAATTGTATTTTTTCTATTGTGCTAAGAATCTTGATTCCTAACAATAGCAATATATTTCTTATTCGCTTTTTCCAAAATTATTCCAATAATAATTTCAAAGTAACAATATCAATGTCACAGCTCACAATAAGATTAACAAATGTAGTTTATGGTTTCTTGGCATTTATATAAGCATGTGTGTCCTTAAACTGGGTTTCCCAGGTGGCGCTAGTGGTAAAGAAACCGCCTGCCAATGCAGGAGACTTAAGAGACATGGGGTCTGTCTCTGGATCAGGAAGATCTCCTGGAGGAAAGTATGACAACCCACTCCAATATTCTTGCCTGGAGAATCCCATGGACAGAGGAGGCTGGTGGGCTACAGCCCATGAGGTCACAAAGAGTTGGACATGACTGAAGCGACTTAGCACACACTCACACACGTCCTTAAACTATACCCCACTAAGGATGGATAGTTAAAATCAGTGGTTTTAAAGTCACTTGGAGAAATTACTTTCGCCAAGGTTAAGCTACCAACTTGATATACATTTAGGGTTAGGTTCAATGATTACATCTGATTCAATTTTCCCCTTAATTTAATTTTTGAATATATAAAGTATATATGTTTCAAAGCTTAAAATTATGTAACAAAGTACACTCATAGAGGTCTCACTTTTGTAGCTATCGCCTGTACTCCATGGCTCTTTCCCCAATAAGCAACCATCTTCCTTAGTTTTTGCTTTGTGCTTCCAGAGTTTCTTTTGGACAATCTAAATACACATACACACATGTACAAATGCATGCACACAATCCCCCTTCAAAGGTAGTATACTATAAACACTGTTCTAGATTTTTTCCTCCACTGCCAATATATTCTGGGGATCACCCCATGGTGGTACACAGAGCAGCCTCATTTTTCTTTACAGCCATCCCACATTCCAGTGTGTGGACATACCACTGTCTATCCAGCCAATCCACTAATCATGAACATGTGGGTTGTTTCCAACATTTTGCTACAATGAGTAATGGCAAAATGAAGAGGCTTGCATTTGTGCTATTTTATATTTTGCCAAGATATTTTGGGATAGATTCCTAGAAGTGGGATTACTGGGTTCAAAGGGTGAAAGTGAAGTGTTAACCACTCAGTCATGTCTGACTCTTTGTGACCCTATGGACTGTAGCCTGCCAGGCTTCTCTGTCCATGGAACTCTCCAGGCAAGAATACTGGAGTGGGTAGCCATTCCCATCTCTAGGAGATCTTTCCGACCCAGGGATTGAACCTACGTCTCTTATGTCTCCTGCAATGCAGGCAGATTCTTTACCATCTGTGCCTGTAATTTTGCTAAATACAGTCCTGTTGCCTTCCATAAGTTTTATGCAGCTGCTTTGTAATGACAATGGAACAGTGTTTTTGTTTTTTTAACTATTTTTATATGGTTTATTAGGTAATACACACTAGCAGGACATTCTGACAACTAACTATAGATGCAATAGTTCATGATTTACAACATACTTCAGTGCTTTGATTTATTCTAGTTTCTAATATAATAAGTTCCACTACTTTAGAGGATGCAGTATGAATGGATTGATTTCTTGTAAATAATACACATGCACAGAAAAGAAACATGTATCCAATAGCCAAAATTTGCAAAGATGAACACTTAACATAGATGCTTAAGATGGGTTTTCTTTTTATTAGAATAAAAAAAAAAAATTACAGACGGCGTTTAAGCCCCTGCAGTAACCTCAGGAACCCAATCACAACTCCCAGCTCTACCAGCACCGCGGCGCAATGACTCTACTGACTAAATTGTCAATTTTCCTGCTCATGATTCCTGTTTCTCTATTACACACACACATCCCCCTTTTTTAGCTATTGAATCAGTGCTATGATAAATATCCCTTAATGACTGTTCTTCTACTCGTGATGTGATCTTCTCCAGGGCAAAGGTGTGGTTGGGCATTCCTAGGTCACAGTGTTCTGAACTCAAGAATGTATGCCATGTTAATTTCCTAACTGGTTGTACTCATTCATGCTAACATCAGCAATGCATAAAATTTCCTGTTTATGCAAAGTTTACAAACACTTGCCATCTTCATATGTCTCGACTTTTGCCAGTCTCATGAGTAGAAATAGTATCTTATTGTTTTAAATGTTCATGGAACGAGAAAATTTACTTTCCATTGGCTTTTTAAAATTAATTTTTCCCCTTACAGGAAAAATCAGCATAATGCAAAAGACAGGGAACAGCTTATATATCTATTCTCATTCTTGAGAACTTAGCATCTTTATGTCTATAACTCCTTATATAAATCTTGGATATGTGCATATATAGAAAGAATATACTTCATTAATTTTAGAGAAATGCAAAGATAATCACCCAGATCCATTTGGAGTTTCCCCTGATTTGCTTGTTTTAACTGATATTTCTGCTGATGGTTAACTATTTCTTTGTTTTCTGTGTTTCACAGAAGAAATATAGACTTCTAAGAATGATGTCTTTGAAAACATGACCAAAAAACTCTCCACATTTTCTGTTATGACTATTTTCCTGTACCCAGAGCCTAGTATTTCATTTTTTATAGTTTGATTTTTTATGCTCATTTGCCAAAAGGAAATGCTTTGCAAATCCCTTTATATCTATTTCTATACCCATAAAAATAAAATACATTCACATTTACAAATTATTCATCCATATTTTGAGATATTTACCTTTTGACCTTAAGGGGAAAAAGTATGCAGGAAAATGCCACGTGAGTTTCAATACTGAAGAATTTGGAAACCTACCTACTAGCAAGTATGTAATAATATGAAATAATATCTCTGGGGCTTCCCTGGTGATCAGACAGAAAAGAATCTGCCTGCAATGCAGGAGACCTGGGTTCAATCCCTTGGTTGGGTAGATTCCCTAGAGAAGGGAATGGCTACCCACTCCAGTATTCTTGCCTGGGAAATCCTATGGACAGAGGAGCCTGGCGGACTACAGTCCATGGGGACATAAAGAGTCGGACACAAATGAGCGATTAAGACACAATAATATATCTAAAATAACTCAAGTAAGACCAACCTAGACAGCATATTAAAAAGCAGAGACATTACTTTGCCAACAAAGGTCCGTCTCGTCAAGGCTATGGTTTTTCCAGCAGTCATGTATGGATGTGAGAGTTGGACTATAAAGAAAGCTGAGTGCCAAAGAACCGATGCTTTTGAACTGTGGGGTTGAAGAAGACTCTTGAGAGTCCCTTGACTGCAAGGAGATCCAACCAGTCCATCCTAAAGGAGATCAGTCCTGAGTATTCACTGGAAGGACTGATGCTGAAGCTGAAACTCTAATACTTTGGCCACCTGATGCGGAGAGCTGATTCATTTGAAAAGACCCTGATGCTGGGAAAGATTGCAGGCAGGAGGAGAAGGAAATGACGGAGGATGAGATGGTTGGATGGCATCACCGGCTCAATGGACATGAGTTTGGGTAAACTCCAGGAGTTGGTGATGGACAGGGAGGCCTGGCATGCTGTGGTCCATGGGGTAGCAAAGAGTCGGACATGACTGAGTGACTGAACTGAAGTCAAATAAAAGCTAATTTGTAAAAGTATTCTCAATACCAACAAAGATAACGTGGAAAACTACATTATGAGGTTTTTGTTTCTTATTTTTCACATGTGAAGGTAAACATGGACCAGATACATACAGGACATTTGCATCTTGTACAGAAGGTACACGCCAACTTAACAGTAACACTTCTGCACTACAGGAAAGACATCGCTGAATATTACTGAGTCTAGAACTAGTAGAAAGTCTTCAAATCATCCATTTGTACTGGCATCTGAATTCTTAATAGGAATAAGCATTTCTGTGATTCTAAAAGGATGATTCTTCTTAATGAGGTACAGAGAAGTCCTTCAAGCCCAAATAAAAATATTACCACAAAATCTACCTTGTATAATTTAGCCCCCATTCACAACATGAAATATACACTGTATCTAAAGAAAGAAAACAGCAGGCTGCTGTATATGGTTTACCCTTTGATGAATTTACTTCACCAATGCAAGTGACTGTATATGAAGAGCTCATATGAAAATTCATGCACTCAAAAAATCCTTTAAGAAAAATATAATTCTGTATCTTGGCTGGAATCTCTATAACCATCAAGCATTAAATAGAGTTGTTTTACTCTAACCATTACCATAATAACTTTTCTTATAACAATTTCATAGATGGGTTATTTGCTATTTGATTTTCAGTATGCTTAGCATAAAATTTCACTCTCATTAGCCTTTTTTTTAAAAAATATGAGGTCAGGTCATATAAAGAAAACTCAGAAATTAACTCAGTAAGCAATTACCCAGCACATAAACCCTGGAAGGGTGAGGGGAATCACTTGATTCCTGATCGTACTCTTAAGTGACATTACTGAGCTGGATGGAGCAACGGAAACTAAAGACTCAACGGCCACACTTCTTGTCTCATCTTTCCATCCCAGGTGTTTTCAAACAGAGGAAAAGAAGGTCCCCCTAATACAAGCAAGCTTTTTAAAAAAATCTTTTGGCCACACTATGCAGCATGTGGGATCTCAGTTCCCCAACCAGGGATCGAACCCACGCCCTCTTCATTGGCAGTGCAGAGTCTTAACCACTAGACCACCAGGAAAGCAAGCCTTTTGGAGGCGGTAGCTCCAAAGTCATCCCCAGCTCTTCCACAGGTGAGGCAGGCTCTCTACCATTCCTTGGAGGTCATTTCTCTATGAGCAAGCCTCTCCCACTCTAACTCACCCCACACTGAATCTCATCGACCCAATCCATCATCCTACTAATCCGAATGTGTCCCCTTTAATTAGCACAAGACGATGTGACAATGACAGATGCTGGTGAGCTGAGAAAAGGACAAGCCCACGTTAAGCACCAAGGTCGGCGCAAGTACATTTCAGGGAAGGAAAGCAAATGGGAACACCAGCCCCAGAAGGTCAAGTCTCCCAACTCCTCCCCCATCCCCCAACTCAAGCCAGCCTCTCAAGGGTTAAGGCATCACTAGGAAGTTTTATTTTCTTTTTTAAAGATTGTTTTTGATGTGGACCGTGTTTAAAGTCTTTATTGAATTTGATATACAACATTGCTTTTGTTTTACATTTTGGCTTTTTGGCCACAAGGTATGTGGGATCTTAGCTCCCAATCAAGGACTGAACCTCCACCTACTGCACTTGAAGGCAAAGTCTTAGCCACTCAACCACCAGGGAAGTCCCAGGAAGTTTTAAAGGACACCTTTTTTGAAGACCACGAGATGGACTTATTTTTTCCTACCCAACAGCCATTACACCCTTTTCCTGGTTGCAGCCCTGGGTTTCATTTGAGGGACCCATTCCCTGCCCCTTCTTTTCATATGATTTCAAAGAGGCTGACCACCTCCAAACCAATAAGACACAATTTCCTAGAGTTTTGTTTTTTCTTTTTGAACTAATAGAAAAGAGGAAGTCTCTTCTTTTCCTGAGTTGGCTGGAGCCTGCAGCCTACAAGAGGCCCAAAGGAAAGAAGAGCTGGCCTAGGAGTGGGCCCAGCATAGGGTCCCTGGTCAGGAGATGGAGAGGGAGCGAAGGCTGATGAAATAAGATCCTCTGGATCCATGGGCCTACATCAGTCTCCCCCTGGACTCATCAGATTTGATAGCCAACATATACCCTTTACATGAAGCCAGTGTACTTGGGTTTCTCAACAGCAACTAAAGCCACAAGCAACCAAAGAATCTTGACCAATGAGATGAAAAGCCTTCTGAATGGAAGGCATCTTGTCTCCATCACCCACAATTAATCACAAGGTCGTGTTCCACCATCAACAGGCTACAGAGAACAGTGTCACATGGAAAATTTTGAAGCTGGAAGAAAATGAAGAAATGACATGATTCAAGTCCTAGATCTGAGGTATCAGAACCAAGAAAGGCCACAAGGCCACAGGCAACAGGGACATGGGACATGGGACAGGGACCTGGGTCACATGGGACATGAACCTGGATTCAGGGACCCTGATCCTGGTGACATTCGGGAAACCTGATTAGGAATCTGGATGCTGTGGGACATGACTTTCTACATGGCATGTGTGCCCACATGTGGAAACATGATGATAACATGTTTCTACCCTCCTGAAACTGTGGAACTTGTCCATCAAAGGGATTTGGGAAATCAGGGGAAAAAGAAAAAGGAAGGGAAAAAAGATCACAGGGGACTCAGGCAGGCCTGACACCATCTCTGTTGAGACACAAATGGGGTTCCCTCAAAAAATCAGGGGCATTAAGACCCTGGAATGGCCCACAAGGCACTGAAAGAAGTTCTCACCATCATCAACTCCCCACCCTCTGGACTGCGGGGCCTGCTGGGTGGGCTCGAGTGGTGGGCAGGGTTTCTGGGCTTCACAGTCTCATGAAAAATACAGCAAGTGGAGGGAAAAGGGAAAGTCATTCACGCATTCCAGTCATAGTTCAGCAGTCACTGTGTGCCAGGCACCGCACTTGGTGCTGGAACAGACTGTTTTCATTCAAATGAGCTTCAGGTGATGAAAACAGGCATGCACACACGATGTGTATCATATATATTTGCATTTCCTATATAATCAATAGAAGCAATATTCAACTGTGCATAAATAATCTATTTCTGGATGGTGCTAAGTGTGTCCAGAGAGAATGCAGTGGGACCAGGAGGGGAGTGCAGGGGTGGCTGGGGAAGGATGGGAATACTGAGAAGGAGCCAGGGATGCTAAGATCCGAGGCAAGGCTGCTCCAGGCAAGCTCTTCCTTCTTTTCTTCTCTTCCTCCCTTCCTTCCCCTCCCCGCTGAGTCTAAACAGGACTTCTGTTTGTTCTAAAAAGACTGAGCACCTGTTATCTGGAAGAAGGGAGGTCAGCCCAGCCCTGCTAGGCAGTCCCAGCCAGGTGGAGCAGCTGATATGAAGGGAAGTGGCAGGTGCAAAGGCAGTAATAGGAATCAGCTCTGGCTGGGAACACACCTCTTCTCCACAGTGCCACCTCCAGGTGCCCAGACACACTGCTGCCTGGGAGGAGTGGTAGACTCAACACGTCCCTGGTGTGTTATGTAGACTTAACATTTCCCTGTCCAGCCATCCCAGACACACAGGTCCCACTACTACGTGCTGGACTAGACCCTGGGCTCCCACCTTTTCAGAGTTTACAGTATAGTGGGCTATGGGCAGGCAGAGACAAGGAAGGGAAGAGGAACTTGACACTGAACAACTGATGTGATGGGCATTGTTCTCCATCCTTAATTTCATTTTACATCACGAGAGACAGAAGTTTGCTTCCCAGGTGGCTCAGTGGGTGAAGAATCTGCCTGCAATGCAGGAGGCGCAGGTGATCCAGGTTCAACTCCTGGGTCAGGGAGAGTCCCTGGAGGAGGGCATGGCAACCCATTCCAGTATTCTTGCCTGGAGAATCCCACGGACAGAGGAGCCTGGCAGGCTACAGTCCATAAAGTTGCAGTCAGACACAACTGCAGTGACTGAGCATGCACACACTCAGACAGAAGTTCATCAAGGCTGTTTTCACCACAAAACGTAGCACATACATGTTTCTCCAGATACACCGCACACAGAGCTCCTTTCACTATAAACTTGCTGGTGATTCATGGATAAACAGTCATCTTTTCCATCAGAGGGCCAGCCCCATGAGGAGGATATCATGTCCCTTTTGATCCTGGGGTAGCCACGGCCCCAGCTCTGTGCCTGCATGTAGCAGGCTTCTGATGGACCTTAACTTATTAAAGGAGTCTTTTCCACCCCACTAGACTCTAAGCTGCCATTGCATCCATAACCTTTAGAAATCATGAAATAAACATTTGCAGAGTGGACCAGTGGATGGAGGGTTTGCTCTGGAACATTCAGGGTCAGCTATGTTAATCACAACATGGAATCAAGATTAATTGATTAACAACATCAAATATGCAAATGACACCACTCCAATGGCAGAAAGCAAAGAGGAACTAAAGAGGCTCTTGATGAAGACAAAAGAGGAGAGTGAAAAAGGTTGGCTCAAAACTCAACATTCAAAAAACTAAGATCATGGCATCTGGTCCCATTACTCTATGGTAAATAGATGGGGAAACAATGGAAACAGTGACAGATTTTATTTTATTGGGCTCTAAAATCACTGTGGATGGTGATTGCAGCCATGAAATTAAAAGGTGCTTGCTCCTTGGAAGAAAATATATGACAATCTTAGACAGTGTATTAGAAAGCAGAGACATCACTTTTCTGACAAAGGATCACATAGTCAAAGCTATAGTTTTTCCAGTAGTCATGTATGGATGTGAGAGCTGGACCATAAAGAAGGCTAAGCACCAAACAATTGATGCTTTTGAACTGTGGTGCTGAAGAAGACTCTTGAGAGCTCCTTGGACAGCAAGGAGATCAAACCAGTCCATCTGGTTTGATCAAAGTCAATCAAACCAGGAAAACAACCCTGAATATTCATTGGAAGGACTGATGCTGAAGCTGAAGCTCCAATACCTTGACTACGTGATGTGAAGAGCTGCCTCATTGGAAAAGACCCTGATGCTGGGCAAGATTGAGGGCAGGAGGAGAACGGGACGACAGAGGATGAGATCATCAATTCAATGGACATGAGTTTGAGCAAACTCCACGAAATAGTGAAGGACAGGGAAGCCTGGCATGCTGCAGTCCATGGAGTCACAAAGAGTCAGACACAACTGAGTGACTAAACAACAACGACATGTTAAGGCAGAAAAGGGTACTTCAGCCCAGAGCTGTCTGACCACCTTCCTTCCTCGAGGCCAAGAATGCTCTCCAAGGAGCTCACAGAGCAATAGGAAATGGGACTGACACCCCCTCGGGGCTGCCCACATCGGATCCGCACACTGGGCCAACGCAAGACATTCCGGAAGGTCTCCAACCCCTCCTCCTTTAAGTTTGGAACCCAGTATTTTTAGACAAAGTAAAGGGATTGTGTCAGCAGCCTGCAGGCATGTGCCCTGAGCGCCCCACGAGGACTAGCCCCCATGCCTCCCTCTCAGCCTCGTGCTGCTCCATCAGGCATGCACCAAAGTTCGCCAGCGCTGCCAGGAAGGCTGAGTCCCCCCGCCTGGGGTTTTATTTAGATGCATTTGAACGTGCATCGTTTGCCTTCTAATTTTAGAGTCTAATTATCCCATGAAGATTGAGGCAAATATTTGTTCTCCTCTCGGAGTAAGGACACAGTTTTGTGCAGAACTGCTCAGAAAATAGGCAAAACTTAACCAAACTGGTTGGATCACATTAAATCAAGATGCTTGAAATAATAAGAAAAACAGATCGCGGGGGGGTGGGGTGTGTGTGTGTGTGTGTGTGTGTGTGTGTGTGTGTGTGTGTGTGTGTGTTGAATCCCCCCAGGGCTCCTCACCTAAGGCCAATTTAAAAAGATAAAGAGAGCAGGTGTAATTTTAATTCTCACAGATGGGGAAAGTTACTAGAAATAAAGGGGAAAGGCATTCCTCGAGTGTCTGCTGCATGCTGGGTGTGGGGCTAGGTACTTCCACTCGCTCTGAACCCCAGCTTTCAGGAGCAGAATTAAGCCACTTAATGCTATCTGCTTCAACAGGATTGCTTTCTCTCCATGAATACTCCACCTTTAGCTGGAGAACGTGCTGGTACACTGTATCTACATGCTAGCTTTGCTCCCCTGTACTCAGGAATCTTATTTCCAGGAATTTCTCCTAAAGAAATCATCAAAGATACCCAGAAATGATATGTAGTCTGAAGTCCAATACAGAGGTCTTTATTACAGCAAGAAACAAAAAATAAACGGAAGACTCAAGCCAGACTAAGTTTCCCATGAAAGGCGAATGGGCAATCAATAAATTTTGGCAAGTTTGTCTCCTGGGATGTTAGGAGACCATTAGAGACCATAGTTTCAAGTATACAGAGAGACACAATGCAATGGTATGACACATTAATTTAATAATGTGGTAGTTGCTCAGTCGTGTCCAACTCTACAACCCCATGCACTATAGCCCGCCAGGCTCCTCTGTCCACGGAATTCTCCAGGCAAGAATACTGGGGTGGGTTACCATGCCCTTCTCCAGGGGATCTTCCCAACCTAGGGATCAAACCTGGGTCTCCTGCATTGCAGGCAAATACTTTACCATCTGAGCCAACAGGGAAGCCTAATTTAATAAAGGAGAGACTGAAAGATCACAATACAGTAAAATTATCCTGGGTAAAGTATTTTTACACAAAAAATGTCTGGAAGGAAACATTAAAAGTAGTCCTAACAGTTATCTTTGGATGGTGGTGGAGAGTTTGTGAATGGTTCTTATTTCTTTTGCACTATTTTTGTGTTTTCTGAATTTTCAATAATGAGTATTGCTTAAAAAAAAAAACGCCTAAAAAGAAAAACAAAATAAAGGGGCGTTAGACAAACAAGCAAATAACCGAATAGTGAAGGGCCTGCCCTGCTGGTCTTGTGGTTAAGACTTCATGCTTCCAGTACAGGGGGTTGCAGGTTTGATCCCTGGTCAAGGAAATAAGACCCCACATGCTGTGTTGCACAGCCAAACAAAATTTTTTTAATTTTTAAAAAATGGTGAAATAACCCAACACTTGTCCAAATCAAGGATACCAAAGAAGGTAGAATGGGGGTTAGCAAGCTTGTCCACGTGTCTGAGTCCCCTTTTCTATGTAATTCTGACCTCTTCTTCCCATAATCTAGTTTGTAGAGAAGCAGTCTACTCTATGTCCAGACCTCAGCAGGACAAGGTCATCCAGACAACCAGGGAGTCGGTCACAAGGGAAGCTGTCCACATTCTCTGTGAGACTAGAACAGCCACTAGTCATCAGGTTTCCTAAGTGATGGGACCTGATTTTCATGGGAAGACTGGGGCTCTGAGAAGCTTAATTGACTTTACACAGACTAACAGAGGAGTAATAAATAAAGCAGAACTAGGGCATCATCACTGTATAATTTATCTGTACATAAACAGACACTGAAAACCACCAAGTCAGAGTTAACTGCTCCCTGAAAATTCTGAGATATCCTTGACAAGATAATTAAATGTTATATACATATGTGCTGGATTCACACATATCCATAGATCTATTTATCCATCTCTCTCTCTACTAAGGGAGAGAAAGACATAGAGACACAGAAAAACAGAGACAGAGGGGGGAGGAAAGGGGTGGAGGTGGGCAGGGAGATGGAAGAGAGGTATAAGAATAATACTGTACATTCAGTTATGTGTCCCTACCCTGCTGGTCCATTTTTGGTAACTTATAAACTGAGTTCCTTATCTCCAAAGACACATTCATGGGCCTTTTGCATGACAGGTATATTTTTCAGTATTCTTATAGTTTGTTACATTTGCAACACCCCTGTTCTAAAGTTGTACTGCATTCCTCAAAGAGGCAAGGTGAAAGTTTACAACTGCAAAACCACCACAGCCATCCAGGTGATCTCCCTAGAAACCAAGCACATGTCCCCTCTTGCTGCCTTCTGTTGGTGTGAGGCGCTCATCAGTCTGGCCATGAGTATTTTCTGTTTCTTTCTATCATTTGACTTGCCATCTCTACCCCACCTCTGCCTTCAGCCATACTAGGGCAAAAAATATGCTGTTGGGTGTACACTGCATTTTTCTCTTGCTGTTTAGTCACTCAGTCATGTCTGACTCTGCAACCCCAAGGACTGCAGTATGCCAGGCTTCCCTGTCCTTCACTGTCTCCCAGAGTTTGCTTAAACTCATGTTCACTGAGTCAGTGATGCCATCCAATCGTCTCATCCTCTGTCACCCCCTTCCCCTCCTGCCCTAATCTTTCCCAGCATCAGGGTCTTTTCCACTGTGTCAGCTCTTCACATCAGGTGACCAAAGTATCGAAGCTTCAGCTTCAGCATCAATCCTTCCAATGAATATTCAGGATTGATTTCCTTTAGGATTGACTGGTTTGATCTCCTTGCTGTCCAAGGAACTCTCAAGAATCTCCTCCAGCACCACAGTTCAAAAGCATCAATTCTTTGGGGCTCAGCCTTCTTTATGGTACAACTGTCACGTCCATACATGACTGCTGGAAAAGCCATAGCTTTGACTAATAAATCTAAATTAATTCTAAGCTAAATAAAATGTAAAATTGCATTCCATATGGACTGACCTCATTTCAGGTATTCAGTAGCCACCGGTGGCCAGTGGGTGCCATAGAAAGCATAGCACAAATGCAGAGAGCTGCTGCTGCTGATCTTTGAGGACACCTTTCAAGTGTTACCAGAAAGGACAAAAGCATGAATGATGTCTCTAGTGCAGGGGGCAGCAAACAAGTTCTATGAAAGGCCAGAGAGGCAATATTTTAGACTTTGTGAGCCAGACATCTCCGGGCAACTACTCAACTCTGCTATTGAAGTGTGTAAGCAGCCACAGGCCATATGTGGATGAATGAGCATGTCTGTGTGCCAATAAAACTTTATTTACAAACACAGGAGGTGGGCTCCCTGGTCACAGTCTACCAATGCTTGCTCTAGTGAACATTAGTATTTATCATCATCACTAATAGCCGACAGCCTGTTATCCCATGTTGGGTACCACTGGAAATGCTGTAACTACATCTTTAAATGTATGCTTTAATTTGTTCACTATGCTTCCCTGGTAGCTCAGATGGTAAAGAATCTGCAAAGCAGGAGACCTGGGTTCGATCCCTGGCTAAAGAAGATGCCCTGGAGAAGGGAAGGGCTACCCACTCCAGTATTCTTGCCTGGGAAAATCCCATGGAAAGAGGAGCCTGGTGAGCTACAGTCCATGGGGTTGCAAAGAGTCAGACACAACTGAGCGACTAACACACACATGATCCAGGTCGATTAAGACTACCAGTATCCCCATTGTACCGGAGAAGGCAATGGCACCCCATTCCAGTACTCTTGCCTGGAAAATGCTATGGACGGAAGAGCCTGGTAGGCTGTAGTCCATGGGGTTGCGAAGAGTCAGACATGACTGAGCAACTTCACTTTCACTTTTCTCTTTCATGCATTGGAGAAGGAAATGGCAACCCACAGTGTTCTTGCCTGGAGAATCCCAGGGGCGGTGGAGCCTGGTGGGCTGCCGTCTATGGGGTTGCACAGAGTCGGACACGACTGAAGCAACTTAGCAGCAGCAGCAGCATCCCCATTGTACAAAGGAGGAAACTGAGCCAGACAGGTCTAGTAACCAACCCAAGTGGAGGGGCTGGGATCCGCACCCAGGTCACCCTGGCCCTAAAGGTTGCACTTGAAACCACCCACAGTCCCATGAGAATGGAAGGAAACTTCACCACAGGATTTCTGGCCTCCAGAGCATTGAAATACTGCCTTGTGTTGCAACCACTTCCATGGGCTTCGAAAAGTCTGAATCCACTCTATGTATTTCACAAGCAATAAAAAGAAGACCAAAAGCTGTGAACTGAATGGCTTTGGAAAAATAAGAATATTAATATTTAAACTTTGCAAAGAAATTATGTAAAAATCAGATGTTTCCCAATAACTTTCTACAGCTGAGTGGTTTTGGAGAAAGTATTCTTTGCAAAATTCAAAATGATAATTAAGTTAGGAACCTATTAATTAATCTATTACAAAGTCTTGGTTTTGTAAGAGCCTCCTGTCTCCACATTCTAAATAATTAATTGTGCGATCCATTAACCTCGAACTCTTAAACCACTCAAGGAACCAGAGTCAAAAGCCACAGTGGGTAATAAATAGTGAGCAGGGGTGTCTCATTATTGAAATTAAATATGACATTAGCAACTCCTGAGAATATCCCTTCAGTGACTTACAGAGCCCTCCATGACACACAAGACCAGGCAACATAAAAGTGTCCAAGCAAAGCCACACATCCATGAAAAAAACCTGAACCCCCAGCATCACTTAAGTCATGGGGGTCAGACAGGTCCTCCCAGGAGCAGAGGCCCCACAGTTGCCTCCTCTCAGGCCCCCATTAACTCCTACGCTCCTCCAAGGACACTTCTTTTTTCAACACCCTCAGGGATCTCCAGCTAGCTAGGCGCCCCGAAGACTGATGGGGAAGAAGGGTCATGCTCTGGCATCTCCCTGGGGCTGGGCAGATGTGTGGGAGAAGGATGGAGAGCATAAAGCAGGGGAAGAAGGAGGATCTTTGGATTTTGTCCCCAGCACTTCCACTAGTCTTGTGACCTGGACAAAACCACTTCCACCCTCTAAGTGCCTGTGACAATTGGAGCTCTTGGTTGTAAGTGATGGAACCCCATGTCCAACCAGCAGAAGCATTAAAGGGATTATAAGTGATTCACTGAGACACACAGGGGTGCACCAGCTTCACTCACAACTAGATCCGGGACTGAAATGAAATTTCTGCCCACAGAAATCAGTCCTCACCTCCTAATGGGCTGGTTGGGAAGCCAGTGAACACTGAAACCTCCCCACGGTGGCCTGGGATTTAAACCACTGCCCAGTGTTCTTAATCCTGCCCAAGTGTTTCTTCCTTCGGCTGCAGGGAAATCTTGGTCTACAGCCACTCCTGTGGGTGTCATTTATCATCACTGTCATCAGGAGCTGGGGTGCTTCCCCCCAACGACTCTCCATCAGTCATGGGCGTCAAAACTCAAATCCGCAGTGGCTGTCTTAATGAGCAGGAGGCTCGTTCAGTGCCACCCACCAGGACTGTTCTGAGGACAACCATGGAACCGGATTTTCTTCTTCTTTTTATGTTTTGAATGACTTACACAGAATCATAAGAGCTAATCTCTGAATCCAGAGAGACAATTGTGTTTATTCTGCTCCATTTTCTGACATGAAACAGAAGGTTCCCTTAGACGGTGCCCCTGTGCAGCGTCTGGCAGCAGCCTAGACCCTCAGGATCCACTGGTAACAGACATGTAGCTTTCATGCCCATGGGACTTCTCTTAGCAAAGACCACAGAGGCGGGACATGTGCTCAAAGGGTAAACAGGGAGAACTCACTTCATCTCTCACGGTGGAAGATAAAGCCCAGTAACATGACCTGGGGAAAAGGATGACAGGGAGAGTGACAGCAGATCTTCAGGGATTAATACTAAAGCTTCCCAGGTGGCGCAGTGGTGAAGACCCGGCCTGCCGGTGCAGGAGATGCAAGAGACGAGGGTTCGATCCCTGGGTCAGGAAGATCCCCGGGAATAGGAAATGGCAACCCACTCAGTATTCTTGCCTGGAAAATTACATGGACAGAGGAGCCTGGTGAGCTACAGCCCGTGGGGTCACAAAGGGTCAGACACGACTGAGCGACTGAGCACTGAAGCAGAGTAACATGATGTAGAAACAGAACCCAGATCCTAAGGACTCTGTTCACTTCTTACAAGATGCCATAACCTTGCTTCTAAGCAGTTAGCTCCAGAGAAGCGACATGTGAGTTGCAACATGAAAGTAACAGACACCAATGACAAGAACAGCACTGACCGCTTCTGTAGGCTCACCCAGCCAGGCAAGGCCACAAAAGTGAAAGTGCAAGTGAACTCGCTCAGTAGGTTCACCCAGCCAGGTGAGGCCACAAAAGTGAAAGTGGAAGTGAACTCGCTCAGTAGGTTCACCCAGCCAGGCGAGGCCACAAAAGTGAAAGTGGAAGTGAAGTCGCTCAGTAGGTTCACCCAGCCAGGTGAGGCCACAAAAGTGAAAGTGGAAGTGAACTCGCTCAGTCGTCTGTAGGCTCACCCAGCAGGCAAGGTCACAAAAGTGAAAGTGAACGTGAAGTCGCTCAGTCATGTCCGACTCTTTGCGACCCCATGGACTGTAGCCTACCAGGCTCCTCTGTCCACCGGATTTTCCAGGCAAGAACACTGGAGTGGATTGCTATTTCTTTCTCCAGGAGATCTTCCCGACCCAGGGATTGAACTCGGGTCTCCCACATTGTAGGCAGACGCTTTACCATCTGAGCCACCAGGGAAGTCGGCAAGGTCACAGGTGCTCTGCTAATAAATAATTCCTGTAAGTTAGTGTAACTGCTACTCTCATTTTACAGATGAGGAAACTGAGGAACAGAGAAGTTGATGAACTTGCAGAAGGTTACCCAACTAGTAAGTGGTAGAAGCTGCACTAGAACCCGGGCAGTTTAATCACCACGCCCCATCGCCTCTCACAGCCACGCCAGCCACAAGAGCCACAGGATGTATTGTAGCAGGATCTGTTTGTTCAGCTCTTCCTAAGTGCCAAGCCCTACATGCTTTTCCATAGGCTGTCTCGTGAAATTATCACAACAAACCTGTGAAGTGAGACCCATGATCAACAGAAACCCAAGACCAGAAAGAGGTTAGGTAACTTGTCCTAGGCAACACAGCTATTTGAGAAGCAGCTCATCGCTGTCCTAGGTGCTGGTCACTATAGCAGAACAACACAGATGTGCTCTCTTCCTCCCTGGAGCTCATAATTGGAGGGGTAGTCGGGGGAGAGGGCAGAGAAGGCAATGGCACCCCATTCCAGTACTCTTGCCTGGAAAGTCCCATGGAGAGAAGAGCCTGGTGGGCTGCAGTCCATGGGGTCACTAAGAGTCAGACACGACTGAGCGACTTCACTTTCACTTTTCACTTTCATGCATTGGGAGAAGGAAATGCCAACCTACTCCAGTGTTCTTGCCTGGAGAATCCCAGGGACAGGGGAGCCTGGTGGGCTGCCATCTATGGGGTCGCACAGAGTCAGACACTACTGACGCGACTTAGCAGCAGCAGCAGGGGAAGAGGGTGGAGAAGGCAATGGTACCCCACTCCAGTACTCTTGCCTGGAAAATCCCATGGACGGAGGAGCCTGGTAGGCTGCAGTCCATGGGGTCATGAAGAGTCAGACACAACTAAGCAACTTTACTTTCACTTTTCACTTTCATGCATTGGAGAAGGAAATGGCAACCCACTCCAGTGTTTTTGCCTGGAGAATCCCAGGGACGGGGGAGCCTGGTGGGCCGCCATCTATGGGGTCACACAGAGTCAGACATGACTGAAGCAACTTAGCAGGGGGAGAGGGAAATGGTAAACAAATAATCTCTAGAAGCATGGACAAATTATAAAAGCAAAAAAAGTATTTAATGGAAGAACAGGATGTTAGGACAGAATGCTCACAGGCTCTGAGAGAGAGAATGGAAGAGAGGGGGCCAGGGATGGAAGCACAGCCAAAGTCCAAAGTGGAGATGCTCTGAAGATGAAGGTGGCTGATGACACAAAACCTGCAACAAACACAGCTGGGAATCACCCAGGAACAAAGGCTGGACACCTGCCCTCAAAAGCTCACCCTCCACTCCACTGAGTGGCCATGACAGTTACCCCCTGCACCTACTCTCCCTGTATCTGGCCACATCCAGCTTTCCCCTGGGATCCACCCTCCCCATTTCAGTCCTCAGGCTTTGGTGAAGCTGACCCACTGCAGGTGCTCAGACCAGGTGTGTTACCCGGCTGGCCAGTGAGCTTTCTCCATCCTCACTCCCCAACCAGTGATTAGTCAAGGCTGGACACAGGGCTGAGGCAAGCTGAATCAGCATCAACCCCAAGCAATTTATTTGCCTTTCTGGAGAACTTGTTTTTTGCTGAGACTGTTGAGCTGGAAGGTTATGAGTGTGGAACTGCCAAGAGCCAGCCTATGAAGACAGCCTGCCTGAGAAGGAGTCCAACACGGGGAAGGGCAGAGAGGAGGGAGGGAGAGAAAGAGATTCCAGTGACATGGCTGAGATCAGGAAACAGGAGGCCAGGCTTATTTCCCACTGTACCCCCACCTCCCTAGGGTAAGCCAAGTTGAATTGGGATGTTTGTTACTTGCAGCTGAAGGCTGACTGGCTCAGCTTTGAGGGGGACGACATGCTAGGAAGCAGACCCTCGTGGCACAGGTGGAAGCAAGGGTCACAAGTCACTGTTGCCAAGGTTAGGAACCTCTTGTCTGAATCCAAGGGAGGAGGGGGAACAGAGACCTGAGAGGCATCTGGGGTGGGGCAAGGAGGCCTAATAGGAGGGGATAGTTCAAGAAGGTGGGCTGCCATTGCCCTCTGGAATGGGAGAGAGGGCCACTGTGATATTGGGACTGTGTCCCTAAAATTCCATGCAATTCACAAGCCGGAGTCCTAACCACTAGTTTCTAAGAATGTGACCTTATTTGGAGAGAGGGTCTTTACAGGGGTGATGAGTTAAAATGCGGCCATTCAGGTGGGCCTGATGTACTACAGCTGACCCTGAGCCACACACACACAGAGGGAAGATGTGAAGATCCAGGGAGGAGACGGCCGTCTGCACCCTGGCAGGGAGAGGCCTGGAATGAACCACAGCCTCAGAAGGAATCCTCCCTGCCGACACCTGGAACTGGGTCTTCTGGCCTCCAGAACCAGGAGGGATCCATTTCCCTTCCTGAGGCCACCCAGTCTGCACCTCTTTGTTAGGACTGTCCCAGGAAACCATTGCAGCCCCTAAAGGGGTGGGGATAGAGAAAAAGCAGCCTCCCCAAGGCCCGGCCTTTCAAATGTGCAGAAGGGGCAGGGGTGCTGAGCCTCGCTGGGAACCAAGGAAGTGGGGCCTGGGGGTCCAGAGGAGGCGGCTGCCCACCCAGGGGCATGGAGGGAGCACAATGTGGATTCAGGAGCCGAGGGGGAAGGGCCCACCACCTGCTGCCTGGGCACCAACACCCCTGACCAAAGGGCCAAAGGGCTTTTATCTAAGAGTCGAGTCTCCTCACCCGATCGTGGTGATTCTATAAGTGTAATAGAGTGTCCTGCAACTTACACCCCAAAAGGTGCGTGTACAGTCTGGTGACATTCGCTGTGGCCCCTGGTTTAGTGACAGTGCTGTGCCCTGCGTCCACTAGCGTCCTGTGCCAGGTCAGGGGTCACCATCGAGAGAAGCTGGCGGAATTCTAAGCACTACTTTTTTGTAAGTTCCATGTGAATTTAAAAGTATTTATTTTTCAGAATATTTATTCAGCTGCATCAGATCTTAGTTGGGGCACACGGGATCCTGGCTGCGTCATGTGGATCTTCCATTGCAGCGCAGACTCTCTAGCTGTGGTGCATAGACTAAGCTGCTCCAGGCTTGTGGGATCTAAGTTTCCTAACTAGGGAGGGAACCCACATCCCCCGCATTCTAGGATGGTTCTTAACCACTGGACCACCAGGGAAGTCCCTAAAAGTATTTCAAAATAAAAACAAAGGAAATACACAAAAATGTAAAAAGTCTTACCTCCTCCGTGTGGCCCCCACTCTCCTTTGCCTTATTAACAGCCCATCAGTCTTTCTCAAAGCCAGCCTCTTTTGGCCCCTCTGAATATGAGTTGTGGGGAACCTTCCAGGACACTTTTGCACCCCTGAACAGGGTTGGAGGCCCACTAGGAGCCAGGAGAAAAAGAACAATTCTCCCACACTTTCAATGCTCGGTGTTTGGGCTCACTGGGGAGAGAACAGTGTGGGCTTTCGCCCCAGTGAGAGGAGCCTGCTCAAGCTGCAGCCCCTTGGCCAAGGACTCATCCAGGCTCTCGGAAGCCCACTGGGAGATGGTGCGGGGCTTACTCCCTGTGAAATGCCTAATTCTAGCTTCTAGCCATCCTTCGCTCAGGCACAGCGTCCCCTGGCCTGTCTCAATGGCAAGCCTTGTCCTGGAGGAGCACAAAGAGGCCCTTGCCCGGGAGCCAAGAGCAGGGAAGTTGCAGCTGAGATGGGGGTGTCTCCCCCTGCTCCCCAGTGACTGGCCCCATTCTTCCCCCTGCCCCTCTCTCACTGGGGGCCTGGGAGCATGCACAGCTCCAAACTCCTAAGTGCCTCTCCTGGCAAGTGGAGAGTGTAAATAAACCCTCGGGGGAGGAAACAGGAGCGAGGCATGGTCCCGGAAGTGGTCCCAGAGTTGGAAACTCAGGGTGGGGGAGGGGAGATTTCTCTATCACTGGGGGCATTAAAGCAGGGACTAGATTCTGTGCAGGAATGCCAAGGGTGCTGGAGGTAAGCAAGTGATGCATAGACAAATGGGTACATGATAGATTGATAGATAGGTGATGAACATTAGACAGAAAGACAGACAGCACCTGCTGCTCCATCTGCCTGGAAGGCTACTCTCCAAGGTCTCTACACGGCTGATTCTCTCCTTTCCACCTCATATCTCTACAGATGCCCTTGCTTAGAGGCCCTCTAACCCCTCCCAACCACTCTCCTTCCTCCAGTCTGGCTGCAGGCACTGAAAACAACCTGGCATTTCATCACACACCTATTTCTTTCTTAACTACTTCCCCTTGTCCCAGGAGACTATTCACCTTTTGAAGGGAAGGACATCATAGTCCTTACTGTGACCTTCCTAGCCCCCAAAACAATGACAGGCATACAGCATTGGTGTATGCATTGGTGTATACAGTAAGTGCCCAATAAATACTCATTAATGCCTGGCAATCACAAAGTCCAGGGAGAAAGTTTAGACTGACTTCATTTTTAAGCTCCCCAGAGGGAGTCATGAAGACCACTCCTGGCTCAGAACTCCTGGGTTGAATACCCTTCAAATCCAGCCCAGCCCTGGAGCCCCCAGAGGAGGTAGCCAGCCCCAGCATAGAACAAGCCACAGGATCTCCCAGACCCTGGCTGTCAGGAAAGAAACCTCCACATCTGCCACCACAACACAGGGGCACATGGCCATAGATGTAACAGGAACCTGCTCCAAATTCAATGCAGAGTCAGAGCCCGCCAGGCACAGAGAAACCTCATTCAAAACTCAGCACCTGCCCAGCAGCTCAGAACAGAGGATCACTGTGTAACTCAGGGCAAGAAGTGGCTCTGGCCTCTTCACATGTACTGGTCGGAGTGGGTATCAGTTACCTACAAGGCGTAAAAAATCACTCCACTACTCAATGGCCCTGAATAATAACCATTACATCATTCACTTGCTGTGGGCAGGGCTTGGGCAGGGCCCCTCTGCTGGATGTGGTGCCAGCTAAGCTGGAGACACCTGGAAGGCTCCCCTCTCAAGAACCATCAGCTGGGGCACCCAGTTTTCCCCAGCAGGATGATCCAAACTGGTGGCAGGTGAGAGGGCCAAACAGAGGCTGCTGGGCATCCAAATCCTGGGTCCAGAAGTCACACTGCGTCACTTTTGGTACACTATGAGCAAGTGTAACATGTGGATGCAAGGGGGCAGGAGACAGTCTCCCCCACCCCCAACAGGAGAGGTGACAAGGTCACACTGCACACGGGCAGTGGGGTCGGAGGGAACAATGTGGCCACCTGTAGAAACAAACTGAACAGCGGAGGCACAGAGTGGGCAAGAGACTCGCCTGAGGTCACACAGAGTCAGGATGGGAAGCCCCACAATATAACCTGGCAACCTCCCTCTGACCCCCACTGCCCCCACCGTGGAATTCAAGTTCTGAGTCCTACACAAGCCATTGGTGTGCCCAGCAGAGGTCACTCAGCTTCCAATAGGATAAGCTTGGACTTCTCCAGAGGGCAGCTCATGGCTTCCAGGAGGAACATGCCTCTCCTGGAGGCACCAGGAATAACCAGAGCCTGGCCAGAGAGAGGACCCTGGCTGCCTGGCCACCTTCCTTCCTGTGGGACTGGCGCCCGGCACAGCTCATGGGACATCTCTGACTCTTGGAGCTTGAGGGGCTAGAAACATGAGAAGCCCTTCTGTGTGTGGTGAGATGGTTAACTACACCAGGTCAAGGTCTCCTAGCAACTGTGGAGAATCACCCTCTGCAGGCAGGTCAAGGTGACCTCCTCGCCAGATCCACTGCCCAGCGTGACCCAGGAGAAGGGCAGAGAGTATTGTTCCCCCAGGCTGAGCTTTCTGCTCTTTGAGCTGAATTCACAGACCACACACCTGGGGGCAGGAAACACAGTTATTTTACACCAGCTGCAGGCGCTGGGCTGCGGTCAAACACCTCACCCAGCCTCACAATCACCCACATTCTACGAAGGAGGAAAGTGAGGTGATGCCTGCTAGAGGGACCTGAGTCACGGTTCCAGACTGACTGCAAGGCCAGCTCCAAGGCCCCAGGCACTATGGCTCCAGCTGCCTGCAGGAGGGACAAGGGCCGTGTCACTGACCGTGTCCACGACTGCCTGTGGCTTTGACAAATGAGGATAAGTTACAACAGGACACACACACACGTGTACACATGCACGCCATGACTCATTCATCCACCCTCCATCCTCCTCCAGCCACTAGCTGACTTTAGCCCATGACACTCCAGAAGCTCCCTCCTGCCTCCTGGCCTCTGCCCAGCCGTTCTCTCTGCCTGGCACACCTTTCCTGCTCATTCGGCCTAGTGGACTCAAACTACCTTTTGGGTCTCAATTCACTGCCCCTGAACACCTTCTCTCAAACAACCCCAGCCTGCCAGCCCCAGAGCAGCCCTCCCCACTTTCCCGAGACTAGCATCTGAGCCCACCCCCACTAGACAACCCACAGGGTGGGCCACATTTCTGCTCTCTGTGGCCTAACAGAAGGCCCTTGATTTGGTGGGTGGGAAGTGGGGAGGAATCTCACTTGCCATGAGCTGTGGGCATCATCCTGCATCTCTTGTCTCACACTCTCCTTCCAACCTGCACTGGCTCCCGGGATGTCACCCTAGACGATGTTAACTGCGCCCTCACCGCCTCCCGCCTGAAGAGGTCAGCAAGTGAGATGCAGCAGTCAGCTTTGTCCAGGTCAGAAAAAGGAAACAGAAAAACAAACCAACACACCAGTGATTAGAATCTATTTCCTACGAGCGAACAGCTGCTCTGTGCTAATATCCTCCTGGAATAAACCATTATTAGTTAATTTAAAAAACCACACAGAGACCAATTATTAACAAATCTGTAGGTTTATTTTAGCCTGGCGTATTACTGCTAAGTTGTCCTCTGAGCTACTGTCCCCTCTGCCTGTCAATCAGCTCCAGGAATTTCCAACAGGGCAAGACCATTTAACCTGCTCATCATGCTTTGCTGTTGCATTTCTGGGGATCTTTTCCCCTCCGTTTTACTTTTCCTTATGGGTACATGGGACTAGGAATAAGAAAGGGCTGCTGGGTGTCGTTACCATGTTTTTACAATAAAAGTGGTTTCTTGTGCACCTTCTATGAGCAAGACACTCACACTTTGGCTTTTGGAGCCAAAGACGCAAAAGTGGACAAGACCTATCTTTAAAGTAAAAAGATGCAAATATGTTTCCCAGAAAGAGTTTGAAAAATATTAGAGGAAAGTAATCACATTAAAATGCCAGTGCTGTTTGCAATAAGGGTCTTGAGGAAGAGACAAGCTCCATGAGAATCCAGGGGAAGACAAACAGGGTTTGGCCCCTGTATCCTCCACCCAGAGCGCCTGCCCAGGAGAATGCAGGCAAGAAGCAGAGCTTGGTTTGTTCCATGTGGTATGTTATTAGATGCCCCCCCCCCTTATTCACCCTTCCCTCTGAAAAGGATGAGATAAATAATAAATTATCCCTAAATCCTGCATTAGTTCCTATTAAGGCAGAGGTTTCTAGTTGCAAAAATTAGGGGAAAAAAACACAGAAGTTGAAAAACAAACTGCTGTTGCCTCCACTATCCACATGCCCTCCTTCCTGAGCCCAAAGCCAACCTCAAGGAGCCCAGAGTCAGCTAAACACACTGCAACCTCATGTCTGTGAGGGTGTGACTCAGCCTTTGACCTTGACCTTTGACTTGAGCAAGTTAAACTAGCCCTGCATTCTGGCTCCCCTGGACCAGCTCCCTGATTAGGAAGATGGGCACAATCCCCTCAGAGGAGCCCCCAGCGCACACTAGCAACCCCTGGAACCAGCTCCAGGGCCATACAGGAAGGAGGGTAGGGGAATCCTACAAAGCTACCTGATATCTCTCAGCAAGAGTGACCTTAGGCCAGAAGGGACCCTTCTTTCAACATCGAGAGGCACGACGAGGGAGCCTCAGAACTGCACAGAATCAGGGATTTCCGCTGTTATCAACAAAAACGTTCAAGGGCCTCCAAGCAGCCTCTGGTGGAAATGTCTCCATAATGACAGGTGGGGATAAACACCAGCTCATCATGACCCAGTCTTCCTGTATTCCAGGCGCTCTGCTAAATGCTTTACAGAAACCAACCCATTGAATCCTCACCACCAAATGTCCATGCAGGGATGCTTTATAGGGGGGAAACAAGGCTCAGAGATGTTAGGTAGGATTGTCAAAGTCACGTAGACCCAGGTAACATCAAAGAGTCCACGCACTTGCCAGTTCCCCTGAACACCTTGTCTGCTGGCCTCCCAAGGCCAAGGCCCAACCATGGGAGAATAGAGGTTGCAGGAAATCCCAGCATGAATGTGACCAAGCCCCTCCCATCAACTGGTGGACTGTATTCCCTCCCCTTGACCTTAAGCTGGGCATGTTCCCACTCTAACAGAATCAGGCAGAAGTGAGGACCACAGAGCCTAAGAGGGCCCATGCATACCCCCAGCCAGGAGGCAACATTGCTGGGTCCAAGGAGGATGAGGTACAGGTGAAGAAGAGCCACCCAGCTGGGCCCAGCCTAGATGGTCAACCCTGCCAACCTGCAGACAGCAGAGGAGACAGCACCCAGCCTGCAGCACAAAGGTCTGCAGGCTGTCCTTACAGCATCAGAGGACACACTGGATGCCACACAGAAGAGGAAAGATCTGGGAGGCCTGGTATTTATTATCCACGTGTCCTGTCATTTCACAAGTCAACACCGTATGAACCGCGCCCCCCCCCCAACCCTGTAGCCAGAGGGTGAGATTCCAGGACAAGCAATCCTTCTTTACATCACCCCACACACACCCATCATGCCCCCTGCACACAGGGGCATTTCCTACATCAGCAGATAAACAAATAAGAATGGGAGAGTCACAGGTCAAAATGACAATGCACAAGAACATCTCTCACTTCACAGAAACCCACCCCATCTCAGCGATTTCCGCCACACCTGTGTCTCCTCAGTGCATGACCATAACTACTACTTCATTAATATTTGAAGCCCATCTCCTTTTGTTTGCAAATAAATTTGATTTAAAGGAGGACTGCAACCTACCAGTCTCTATGGAAGTGCATCCCCATTTACCTGGATGATAACAGGAAAATGAAGGAGGTGGGGGCGGCTGAGGGAACCCTACAGAGCAGTGCTCAGATGGGGACATCCCTGATGCTGGGGAGCTCTGCACAAAAGACCCTGCCAGCAAACAAGCCAAGGTCAGCAGTCACTTGCCCCATGTGACTGCAGAAAGGCAGTCACCCTGCAATTAACATTGCCAAGACAAAGTTTTCCTGCCAAAGGGAAGCAGAAAGATCATTTTTGGCAGGTCTTCCTGCCTTTATTTAAATCTCCTGAGCTAGTGATTACAGCAAGGCAAAAATTTTCTCTGTACATGGCTATAAACTTCCAAGAAGTAATGGGAACAAAAAATTAACTAATGACAATACAACTCAATAGTAAGAGTATTAAGACCAAAGGCAACTTTAACAAACTGTTACATTTAAAACAACTGCATGACAATGTGTGATAAATACATTTATTAAGTCTGTAGCCACAGCTGCCACTCTCTCTACTCAGATCTTGGCAAATTCATTTTCTGCCAGCTGACCAATCGATGCCAAAGTCTACTTATGTCCCAGCCATGAGATAAGGTGTTGCCAAGCGACCTACCCAAATGACTTGCTTTAACACACATGGACACTCACCCCAGCCCATTAAGACAAGACCTGCAGCAACTCTGCCCATGGCTGGTTCTCTGCCAGCTCCTTGCCTGACCTCCAGTAAATAAATCTTATCCTGGTGGCCATTCTAGTTAAATGAACTAGGAAAGGGAAGAGTACATCTGTGCCTGTGTGTTTATGTGACTACAGATTTGTATGTATTTGTGGCACAGGTTGCTTGAAACAGAAATGGGATAAACACATGGATCTGCTTCATCTAAAGCACAGGAAGTGAAAGTATTAGTTGCTTAGTCATGTCTGACTCTTTGTGACCCCTTGGACTGTAGTCCGCCAGGCTCCTCTGTCCATGGGGTTCTCCAGGCAAGAATACCAGAGTGAATAGCCATTCCCTTCTCCATGGGATTTTCCCAACCCAGGGATCGAACCCCAGTCTCCCCCATTGCAGGCAGATTCTTAACCATCTAAGCCAGCAGGGAAGCCCAAAGCACAGGCCTTCCTGTAAAAAGCTGCATTTTGAAGCCAGTAATGGGTGGGCAGGGCGTAGAGTGACTGGGGCAGAGTGGGAGGGGCTGGTGGGTGGGCAGAGCAGAGTGGGTGGGGCATGCAGAGTGGGAGGGGCGGGTGCATGGGCGGGGCAGAGTGGGTGGGGCATGCAGAGTGGGCTTGAAACTCACTTAGATTCTAACTCCGCTCCACACAAACGTCCCTAGGGCCATCTGGCCCTTTGACCCTACCTCAAGGGTTTGGTGGAGAAGGAATGGCACCCCACTCCAGTACTCTTGCCTGGAAAATCCCATGGACGGAGGAGCCTGGTAGGCTGCAGTCCATGGGGTCGCTGAGAGTCGGACACGACTGAGCGACTTCACCTTCACTTTTCACTTTCATGCATTGGAGAAGAAAATGGCAACCCACTCCAGTGTTCTTGCCTGGAGAATTCCAGGGACGGGGGAGCCTGGTGGGCTGCTGTCTATGTGGTCGCACAGAGTCAGACACGACTGAAGTGACTTAGCAGCAGCAGCAGCAGCAAGGGCTTGGAGGAAGATTAAATAAAAGGAAGCAAGATGCCCCAGTGTAAAACTGAGCTGACAAGCATGTTTTCACTTCAGCCACTGAAAATTTACCAGATTATCAGCCAGTTAGAGAAGGGGCTGCAGATCAACCCACAGGCTGTCCCCACCTCTCCATCACAGAGTCCACTGCCTCCCAACTTTATTCCCAGAGGATGGAATGGTCTCAAGGTGATTAGGAGATGTCTGAGGAGACTGCTGCCCCTTCAAAGCTGTGAAACAAATGACAGTGTCTATTACAGACGATAGCTCGGTGATCCTCACCCACCTGGAGGAATGGACAATACTGACCACCATGTTACAAACAAGAAATGGAGATTCAGAGAGGTGAAGCAACTTGCCCAAGGTCACACAGCATGTATGTGGCAGAGCCAGATCTGGGACTCCATCCAACTCCAGGCAAAAAATCTCTTTAGATGTCATTGTTTTCTTTGTCAAAGAGACCCATCCAGCCAGAGCCAACCATGGCACATTGTAGGCTCTCTGGAGGAGCTCATTGAATTGAGATAAATTAATCTTGTGTGGATAAGAAATGACCTCTGCTTGGGTGTCCTCCCCTTAAGGATGTGAGATGATCAGCTGAGGGTCTCCAGCACAAGGCCTCCTAGACCATGTCCATTCTGTCTGCACTCTGACTTGTCTGTTCAGTCAACAGACAACCACTGGGGAACAGCCACGGGCTGCACAGCCAAGGAACAAGGGATAAGGACCTACCCGCAGGGTCTTCCACTCCAGAGCAGCGCTGACTGAGCTGCCCACAAGGATAGAATATTCTAGATCCATGCTATGTAACACGGCAGCTGCCAGCCACACGTAGCAACTGAGTGCTTGCAATGTGACGAGTGTGACCAAGGAAAGGAAATTTTAAGGTTGATTTATTTAATTTAGATGTAAATTGCTGTAAGTAGCTAATGACTACAGTATTGGAGAGTGCTACCCAGCAGGAGGGACAGAGCATAAGCAAGTGGGTCAAATAAGTGAGATCATTTCAAAGAGTAATCAGTGAGGAGATGCTAAGTGGCTGAAGTGACCACAAGGGATGGGGTGGGGGCGGGGCATAAACCCTGGACCCTGACTGTGTCTGACCTTCTGCCACGCCTGGCACCTGGGAAGGTCCCAGGGACAAAGCTGTCCCTTGTCACTGCCTTCTGTGTCCTGTTAAGGGAGCAGGGGATGAGGAACAGAAGTTTCAAAAGCTTTCAATCACTTCCTACGAGGAATGTGCAGTTGTTTTCATAACCAGGAAAAATTCTAAGTTTTTAAACTCTGTATTTTTTTAAGCACCCAGCTTTTATGTTTAATAACCCCAAAGAAGAAGCTGACGAGGTAATTACTGCAGAGTTCTATTGCTAATTAAGCCATGGAGACGCTCTGCAAGGGGCCAGAGGGAGAACCCCAAAACTCAGGACTTCAGAGAAAGAGAGCATTTGAGGAAAGAAGCCCGGGAGAACCAGGCCATGGAGAAAGCAGGCTGAGACCCCTCGTCTCCACCCGACGCAGGGCATCCATAAACAGCAAAGGAACGCCAAGCCTAGAGTCTGAGGTGGGGCTGTGTCTGTGTGTCTGTCTGCAGCTCAGGACGGGAGTGGATGCTCTGAGGGTTTCACCCTCTCTGGGCCATAAGCAGAGGTGGACTTGTCCCTGCAGAGGGGCATGGCCCCTGCCCCCTCCACACTGAGCCTCCAGCCATCTCAAGTTGCCCATGAGCAGGTTGCCCACAGTGGGCCCATCCAGCCATCTGGCCAGCCCCAGGCCTCATTCACTCAGACACTGTGCCTGGTCCCATAGATGCTTACCACGGCCTCCAGTGAGCAGTTGGCGATGGCCTCTCAGCCTAGTGGGGACGGTCCACTGAGAATAAGACCTAAATCCCAGGCAGTAATGAACATCGTGAACAAGCTGGGATGAGAGCTGGGTAGTGTGGGCAAGGCAGCTACTTTATCTCATCAGATGAACAAAGAGGGCCCTCTGAGGAGGCAACATCAGATCAAGACCTGGGCAAGCAGGGAGTCGAAGGACACAGCGGTCTGGGGCTCAGGAGGCAGACAGGTCAGGGCAGAACCCACTGGACACATACTTAGACACACACACACATGCACAGAAGTTGTCAGCAGAGACTGAGACAGTGGCTCAGGGAGGACTAGACTCAGTGGGTCCCTGGATCTGGTCCGCTGACCCGTACCATCAGCGTGACCTGGTCACTCGTTAGAAATGCACTTCACCGGCATACACCACAGGCTGAACCGGAAACAAAGGGGGTGGGGTGAACAGGTGACTTCCAGGTGACTCTAATCCACACCAGGGTTTGAGAATGAAATAGCTACATCAGCAGTCCTCCAGGGAGATTTTGCCCCCAGGGGACACCTGGCAAGTCTGAAGACATTTTCAATGGTCACAACTAGGGCTGGGCTGCTACTATTTTTCTCGAGGGCAGAGGCCAGGGATGCTGCTAAACATCTGACAATGCACAGGACACCCCATAGCAGAGAAGGACCCCATTACCAATGTCAGTGGTGCTGAGAAACCCACTTGAGATCGAAAGGTCCCCTACCTGGTTGCACAGAAAAAGACAAGTTGCAAGTCCCCACGGAAACATTCTAAACAGCTGACCCTGGTAACTCTTCATTTAGTCTTTGCTCTCTGGAAACCAGGAAGAGAGCTGAGAGTGGAGGGAAAAGACAGCAAGGGATGGCCCTGCAGGGACCGCTGTGTGTTGGGCGGGGAGAGGAATAGAGGGATGAGCAGGGAGCCGAGAGAAGGCAATGCAGCAAAAGCCCAGGGAGGAGAAAGTGGTGGGGAGAGGGGACCAGAAGAGCAGCAAAGGGCCGAAATGAGGAGGTGGCACGTGACTAGATGGGTAGGAGGTCCGCACAGGACCAAAGCCACAGTCTGAGAGCTGATAGAATTCCTTGAGACTGGGAACTCAGAGGAGGAAAGGCAATGGGGATGCCAACTTGCCTTTTTAAAATTTTAAGTTGTGGGGAAAATCCTGACCATACTTGTGAGCACAGAGTGAGGATTTGCAGACAGGAACCCTGGAAAGCTGCCTACAGAATCATGAGTGGAGCAATGATAGGGAAAGAGCATGAGGGTCGGTCCTCAAGGAAAGGCCTTCACCCTTGCCAGGAAGTCCACAGCCATAGATGCAGCCACAGAGAGATTTAACACAGTAATAAGGCCACAAAAAGATGCTCACACTTGCCATCAATCACAGAGCTACAAACTAACACAACGAGATGCCCCTTGTCACCCTTCATGAGAGAGAAAACCAGATGGACCACTCCAGGCATCGGGAAGGCTTTGGAGAAAGGATGCACTCAGATTCTGAAGAAGCATCATGGGTCCGTTTTCCAGGGGGAAGCGATATCAGAAAAATTTTAAATGTGAGCCTCCTGTGACCTAGACACAGCCTATAGGAAATTCACATGGGAGCACAAGGAGGCTTTGCCTGGATGACTACTGCTGTATTGCTTGTAATGGGTAAAAAATGGAAACACACATACAGCTCAACTGAGAAAAACATATTCTTCAGGATATTATGCGGTTATTAAGAAAAGGAGATGGAGATATACTTGCCATGTGGTGAGACCTCCTCCAAGATCCAGTGTTGAGTAGAAACCCAAACTGGAGAACCTTCCATGTGGTGTGAAACCACTTGTGTTCTCTCAAATGCCTTTCCCCAAGAACCTGTAGATATAAACACGCAGGAAAAGGTGGAGATACTCCACAGAGCTCATCACAGAGATAACATCCGGAGAGGGAGGGAGAGAGATGTCACTGCTTATTTTCCTGTGATGTTCTGAGTTTCTGTTGTGAGAATACTGATGCACTAAAAATGCACTTTGGAGGGGAAAAGGGCAAATGCCATTGCGAGCTGTTTTATAAAAACAAAGAAACTGTGGTTTCCAAAGATGGAGGCAGGTGACTGCGCGCCAGGTCATTCCACAGCTGGCTCACCAGCCTCACTTCAGAGCAGCAGGTGGGCGAACGGGAGAGGTTATTCAGGGAAAGAGGACTGAAGGGCTGGACTCTACAGCCTAGTGAAGAAATGCCTCAGGTGGGTGTGACACCGCCAGCAGCTTCTCTGGAAGCCAAGGTACCATGCATAGGGAGACGATCCCATCATGACTGACTGAGAGCAGGCCATTTCGAACCATTTGAAAACGAATTTTTAAATGGGTTTGCCCAAAGAGAAGCATGCACTGCCTCAGAAAGAAGTGAGTTCCCCATCAAAAGAGGTATGCAAGCATACGCCGAGCCAACCAAGCAAAGCAGTTGTAGAAAATGCTCCCCTAATCCACCCTTTCCACTTCAAGCTCCCAGGCTGCTTCCGACCTGAAGATTCTGAATCTCTTTCCACCGGAACTCCTGTGTCTAACCCAGTTCTTAAATACTTCATTCATTTTTCCTTTTCATTAAGGTTCTACCACTCAGAGAATTCTATACATAGAGACTCTTAACCCCAGGTCTCTGCTCTTTGGGTCCCCTTTTGTGCATGTGAACCTGAGACTAACTTGGGCTTTCATCCTCCCACGCTGTCACTGCATCACGGACATCCAAGCCCTTTCCCCTCTCCCCCAAGTGGACCGGCACGAATCACCTGCCAAGCCCCGTGTTCCCACCCACGGAGGCATCAACTCACAGACAGCCGAAAAGCTAAATCCTGCATAATTCCCATTTCAAGTTTGCGTCCTATCACTGCCAGGGAGACAAAAGGAGCTGAGAAGGATTCTCTCGTGACGAGCCACTCAACTTCCATAATTGGAACAATCATGGATGTGCATCTCCGACACAGAGAAAACCAAACCATCATGGAGTGCTGAAGGCTTAATCCCTGATTTCTAATAAAAGGATTAATTAAAGCCTTAAGGGTCTGCTTAGAGCTGCCTCTGCCTGAAACTCCAAGGAAATTAACTTGCCCTCCCAGATACCAAAAGCAAAAAGCCAGGGATTTCCTCAGGCTGGTACCTTAGTTTGACCAAATGACACACTGTCAACAGTCTTAACAAAGAAATCTTACAAGCCTTGTATGGGTTTATTGTTTAAAATTTCAGATTGGGCCCTGGCGCCCACACAGCTGCCTCTAACGGGTCTTTCTTTGCAGTTAAATAGTGAAGCTGCTCTGTGTTCCAGCAAAGTGAAGGAATCTCCCCACGAAGCTGGATCACCCCAGCCCCAGGGGCCCTGTGGAGCTGCACGCCCACCAGTTAAGGTGATCAAGTCCCCATCTGGGTCTGGTGCCTTCAGAGAGAGAGAGTCATCAGAGAAAGGTAAGAGCAACTTATTGTCAAAACAGAACGTGTGAAGGGACCCTGCTTCCCTAGGATACCAATGGAGTCCTGTGGCTCCATACCAAAACACCAGCTTTGATTCTTTTTTTGAACCCTACATTTCAGAAGCTCAGACTTCTCCCTGTGAAGTGAAAATTGCCTTCTGGTGGAGAAAGGTTTTAATGATCACTTTGCTTCCTGCGTCTCCATGGTGACAGGCGCACAGCCCACCCCACCTCCCCCCCACCCTCCGCTTTATTAGGCCTTTCTTCCTCTCTGGAAAGTAATCAATCAAGCCTTATGGACGCCTTTGTGACCGGATTTATCACCTAAACAATCGACGTTGCTGTGGGGGTGGGGGAGTGAACGAAGTCCATATAATTTAATGAAATCGGGCTCCGTCCTGGCGCACGCACGCCCTTCATCTCCCCGTGGCAGCTCCGCCAACACACCTGTCCCGGGAGGCGGGTGGGCGCGCCCAGGTGCGCCAGGCCCCGCCGACTTGGGTGCCCCGCGGAAGCCCCTCTGCGCGGCTGCCGCACCGAGCGCTCCCTGCCCGCGAGGGGACGCCCCAGCCAGGCCGCCTGGGCCACCGGAGCTGGGGTCCGGGGGAGGGAGGCAGAGCTCGGAGCCGGCACTGGTGGAGGCGGCTACGGTTCTGCCTCTGGTCCCCCAGGTGGTCAGCACCCAAAGGAAGGCAGCCCCTAGGAGAGGACAGCAGAACCCACCCGTCCTCAAGGAGGGCGGATGCGGAGCGCCGGTCTCTACCAGGAAAACCGGCTCCTCCTCGGACAAAGGGCTCTCAGACGCCTTACGGGGAGCCTGAGCGCCCGAGTCCTGCCGCGGCTCCCCAAACGCAGACCCGACGCGAAGCAGCGCCGGGGACGTGAGCCCAGTGCCCCCTGCCCTGGCTTTCCCCGCCTTCCCCGCCTGCCCGGCCGCCCCCGCCCGCCCATTACCTGGGTTCTCCCCGGCGTCCGCGGAGGAGGTGGCCGAGGAGTCGGTGAGGACGCTGGGGTCACTCTGAGAGCGGCCCCGCGACACGAGGCAGCTGCTCTCGTCCTCGGACGCAGCCATGGGCCCGGCGGCGCTGGGGCAAGTTGGAAGGAGCCGCGTGCAATCAGAGCATCCAGGCGGCCAAGGTCACTGGCCAGGGGGCTGGAGGGGGCGTTTTTTAAAAAAGGAAAATCAAAAAGGACAGGGAAAGGGAAGGAGCAGGAGGACGAGGCCAGGGCTGGCTTCAGGGCGGTGAGACAATAGCCTGGCGGCGGCAGCCAGGCGCATCCCGGCGCGCGCGGCCTCGCTCCGTTATTTATTCGTGTTTATTCCCATTCTTCAGTCTATATTCCAGGAAAAAAAAAAAGTTGAACCAGGAAATAAAAACTTTTTCTTGTCAGTGTTTATTGCGTGCTTGGGGCAGGGGGTGATGTCCAGGAATTTCTGGGGGCGCTCCCTCCCCCCACCCCACCCCCCACCCCCCGGGGAAAGAAAGGAAAAAAGAAGAATCTTTGCTCTGGCAATAGCTTTAATCTGAAAGCTGTTCTTGGAGCATCTGTTGGAAAACATTAGGATTCTCCCATCATGCCGCGCGAGAGGAGCCTGACGTCACGAGAGAGGGGAGTGAGAGCCAGCGCCGTGATGGGGAGGGGTCTCAAATACCTGAACTGCACGCCGCCAGCCCTGAGGGAAGTGGGGGCTTACTCCTGAGTTCTGGATCGCCCACCCCCACCCCAGCCAGGCTCTAGAAACAAGGAGTCCACATACTGCTTCCTTCCCCTCCCCCAGCTGGAGAGGGTGCCTCCCTCGGTGGAGGCAGGGCCTGATCTCCCCAGCAGCTTCCCAGAGGTTCCCGGCCGGGGTTTGCACTCTTGGGGATTTAGACGGGGGTCTTGCTGCCCAGGAGCTCCCTGGAATGAGGGGGCGGAGCGTTCCCAACCTGTATCCCCGCCCACCGCATCCTCGTCCTCTCTGCCCACCCTTTCTTGCCCCACCCCTCCTTGCCCCGAGGAGAGAGGCAGGAGGGGTGCCTGGCTCCTCCAGGGAGGCTTCCCCCAGATTCCTTGATGGAGTTGAGGAGACCAGGGGAGGGAGGTGACACCCGCTAGGGCTGCCACTTACAGAGGTGTCCCCCGAGGTGTTAACGAGCAATTCTCACCCTGCTAGATGGAGGGGGGGGCGGGTGCCAGGGGGCGGGGAAACACAGGCAACTCCCACATCAGCTAAGGCAGGGACCCAAGCGCAAGGAAAAAGAGGCCAGCCTTGTAAAGTGCACAGAGAGGGACATGGTGGGAAGTGGTGTCACACAGCCTGGGCTAGGAAGGGGGCCAAACGCCTAGAGGGCAGGCCCCCAGGGACACGGGGTGAGGGGGCATGCATCAAGCTCCAATGGGCGGGATCCCATCTTAGCCCCTCAAACCACCCCAGGGAGCAGATGCGGCTCTCAGCCCCACTGTGATGAGAAAATCAACTGGGGCTCAGAGCAGGAGTGTGCCAGGAGTCCCACAGCTGGGCAGGGCCCAGGGACTTTCCTGGGCTGCTCATTCATGTCCAGCCCTGGAGCAGGGCTGGGGTGCAGGAGGGGCACCTGGCAGCGCTGGGAGAAGGACCAAGGACAGAACTGAGACACAGGAGATGACGGTCCTCACTGCACACGGGGCTTTGGGCTCTTAGGAGCAGGGGCCTCAGAGAAACCAAACCTTCCTTCCTTCCAAAAACCCCCACAGCCTACTGTGTAGGTGGTGGGCTTGCCAGACACTAGGGATCCAACAGAAACAAATGAGAAACACTTGCAGTGGGTCTTCCAGGTAGCAGGAGGATAGAGCCAACAATGGTGGCCAATAAATCAATAGAGGACCCAAAACATTTCACTGGAGTTGTCAACACATTGTTGTTGTTGTTCAGTCACTTAGTTGTCTCTGACTCTTTGCGACCCCATGCACAGTAGCACGCCAGGCTTCCCTGTCCTTCACCATCTCCCAGAGCTTGTGCAAACTCATGTCCATAGAGTTGGTGATGCTATCCAACCACCTCATTCTCTGTTGCCCCCTTCTCCTCCTGCCCTCAGTCTCTCCCAGCATCAGGGTCTTTTCCAATGAGTCAGCTCTTTGCATCAGGTGGCCAAAGTGTTGGAGCTTCAGCATCAACACATACCATGAGGCAAAGAGGAACTTGGTAGGACATTTTACTAAACACTTTTTATCCACATAAAAATGTGCTGGATGGGGAAAAGGCTGAGCCCTTTTCTGGGGTGGCAGTGGGAGGGGGGGTATCATTTCTTCCTCACAAGCCTCGGAGGTGTGAGCTACCTTAGAAGTGAGTGTACCTGCCCAGGTCATAAGCCAGGACAGGCAGGGCCGATGCCCCTGGTCTGGGGTCTCTCCAAGTGTGTCCTCAGGCAGCCCCAAGAGCCTTGCCGTGTCCTGGCCCAAACACAGGCAGGTCTCAGGAAGCCCTCAACCTCATCATCAGTGCCTCCCACATCTACATGACAAGGCCTGCAGTGGGCCTAGCCAGCAGCAGATGCAGAGATGGACCAGCGGGGTTGAGGCAGGCAGGGGAGTGGGGGAGACAGCAGCCCAGGGTCATGGGCAAAAGGAGGCGAGAAGGAAGGTGGACTCATGGGCTTCCAGCTGTGTCCCCCCACCCCCCACCCTCATGCTTTGGGGCTTTCCCTACTCAGAACCTGTATTGCTACTGACAATATTTTTCTTTTAATCAATCGGTTTGGTCCTGGGTTGGAAAGACCCCCTGGAGAAGGAAAGGGCAACCCACTGTGGTATTCTTGCCTGGAGAATCCCATGGACAGAGGAGCTTGGTGGGCTATGGTCCACAGGGTCACAGAGTCAGACACGACTGAAGTGACTCAGCACAGCACAGCATGGCTCAGCACTTAAATGCATTTTAAAGGAAAGCATCACTCCAGCAACAGAAATGTAGCCTCCCTGTCACACCTGCAGAGGACGAAGGACACAAGGATTATCTATAGTTGCCAATATTCCCCCAATGCCTTGTCCAAGTATATACTACCTAAAACCATTTCTAGTTCCTTTGGGTGGTCTACACAGCTGTGCCTGATCCCCTTAAGTGCATGGCGAGACTTAAAGGCACAGAAAAAGATAAGACTTAGCATTTGCTCCAGGAGCTCGCAGGGGGTGGGGGAGGTGTGGCGCGTGGGCGGAAGACAGAGGTAACAACCCAAGTGCAGTTGTCAAACATACATGTCAGTACCATATCGATTTGTTTGAGCCAGGTAGGGGAAGAGATAGCCATTGTATTTTTCTCTAGCTTTGAAACGTTCCATAATAAAAACAGTTTCAGGTTTAAAACGAATTAGTGACCTGACCTCTACTGATCAGGAGAAATAAAAGTCCAGTGAACTGCCAGAAGGAGAAACTTGGACCTTTCAAGTCATCCATGCCGAGACTGGGGCCGGCGGGAGGTCTGCAAAGATCTGGCCCCCGAGGTGTGCACAAGGCTGCTGTCTGCAAGTTCCAGCCTGCAGGATCCCCAATAAATTGTGAAAGTCACCAACTGTCTGTCCTCAAGATTTCTGCAGGGGCCCAGGGAACAGGTGTTTGTTGACTGAACCAATGAGTATGCACCAGTGGGGTCGACATATAGCTGCTCCAGGAAAAGGGGCTCAGGATCTTCAGAACCCCAGTAGCTCCAGGCTTTCAGGGACAGAGGTGGTCACTTCCTGACCCCCCTCCCCCCATCCTGATGTTTCTCCTGAGGCTCCAGGGAACTGTCCTTCCCCATCACAGGAACAGAATTAAACCAGCAAATTCAAATGCTTAAAAAGAACTATTCCAGCCAAGCTCGTAGGGAACCAACGAAAGAGGGGCCAGAGGTCATACCCCAGGATGGGGACTCAAGACCAGAGGAAAGGGGAGAGTGAAGACAAAGCAGGTCCCCCAGAACCTGCTGTGAGGAGGGGAGCCCTGCCCTCTGCTGTTTACAGGAGGAACTGCACCCAACTGTAGCCCTTGGGAACTTCCCTGACCAGAGGGCTGACCTAGCCTTGAACTTGGCTTCTTTTGCCCTTTGCCCTGGGTGGGGTCTCCAGCACTGGCCTTGCCCATTAGGCTACCCAGGGTGGTGATTCATGTAGTGCCAGCTGAGGCTGTTTTCTATACACACTCTTCTAAAACAAAATCCTTCATGTCAGCAACCATGGTCCCCACCCTGAAAGGCACAGCAGCCAGAGCTGGCCTGAGAAACGTGCTTAGCCTGCCTCGCAGTGTCTTCTGTGCTCAGGTTGCTACAGAAGCCCTTCCGGGCCAGAGTCTGAGCTCCAGGCAGGAGAGGGGTTTTGATCAGTTTCTGTGTCTCCCCTCTAGGTGAGGGTAGGGGAAGAGCATTGCTCACAGGGTGAGGGCATTCTACAGGACACCCAGCTCTCGGGACACAAAAGTCCTCTGATGCAAGACACTGACCTATTAACATCTTACGTGCCTTGAGCACCTGCAGGTGACCAGGGAGGACCACATAGGATGGAAGTGATGGAGGCAGAAGAATGGGGAACAAGACACCTGACCAGGGGAGGGACGGGGTGCCTGCTGCAGGAA
This sequence comes from Bubalus kerabau, assembly GCF_029407905.1. Taxonomy (NCBI): domain Eukaryota; kingdom Metazoa; phylum Chordata; class Mammalia; order Artiodactyla; family Bovidae; genus Bubalus; species Bubalus kerabau. Next base: position 57,487,206 of record NC_073636.1, read on the forward strand.
AGACAGAAAACAGCCCCAGGCAGGTTCATCTGTGTCATGGACCCTCCGGTCCTGTCCTGGTTCATCCTGTTTTCCTTCCTTGCTGGAGGACGTTTACAGCTAATGGAGGGAAGCACCAAACAATTGATGCTTTTGAATTGTGGTGTTGGAGAAGACTCTTGAGAGTCCCTTAGAGTACAATGAGATCAAACCAGTCAATCCTGAAGGAAAGCAGTCCTGAATATTCATTGGAAGGACAGATGATGAAGCTGAAGCGCTGATACTTTGGCTACCTGATGGGAAGTGCTGACTCATTAGGAAAGACCCTGATTCTGAGAAAGACTGAAGGCAGGAGAAGAAGGGGACGATAGAGGACGAGATGTTTGGATGGCATCACCGACTCAATGGACAGGAGTTTGAGCAAGCTCTGGGAGATGGTGAAGGACAGGGAAGCCTGGCATCCATGGGGTTGCAAAGAGCCGGACACAACTGAACGACTGAACAGCAGCAACAAACGCAGGGAGAGGGGCTGGTGCAGGGCCCCTGGGAAACATGCTGACGGATAGTCACACAGAGAAAAGGCAGTTGTCACCATGAGCCTGGCAGACGCTGATGGCACTGTCCCTGCGCCCTGCCTGAGTGTCCTGTGTGGCCCTGGGGCCGCAGCGGCCCCCTATGAGCCCAGGGGGACACATGAGGATGGGATGCCCCAAACTGTGCAGAAAGGGATTATGAGGGACATGGATGCTTAGAATGCTGACCACAAGTAAAAGGGCAAAGGACAGCGCTCGTTGGAAGTCACGCTCACCGCCTCAACCATCCGGCCACTTGACTCTCTTAAAAGGAGATACGTCACGTTTAAATAAAGGTCACTGTCACCCAAACACTGACTCTTTCCTCCGATTCAGCGTGTACACTGTAATGTTTACTGGATTTATATTCTAAAGGGACCAGTTTCCTTTCCCATGGAGACCCCAGAGCCGGGCTCACTGCCTCACCACACACAGATTTATGCCTCCAACACCCCCATCGCCGCAGGAATGGGAGACAGAGTACTTCATCGTAGAATAGTTCAAACACTGCATGGCGCCCAATCCATAAATTACAGAAAATCCATAGCACAAGGCTTATCGGTAGTACTTTAAAAATACATCTTAAGTTCCGCAGCTGGAGTGATAATTCCAAGAACCCACTTGTACAAACCTATAAATAATGATGGCTTGTCCGTGTTTTCACAGAAGCCGTGATCTCTTTCAGAGCCCATAATTCACTAAATTCGTATGTGGGTTAAAGCTGGTGGGTCCACGGGGGTTTCGTGGGGGAAAGGGAAGTTATTTAGGCAATTAGATACTGGCATCCTCACCAGGCCCCATTCTGGAACATTAGCAAGAGCTCCTGTGACTTCCACGGCACACGGGGAGACAGAATTCATATCTGTGCTTAGCAGAGGCTTCATCAGTTCAGCGAGTTGGGGTGCAACAAAGATTACTCCTGGTACGTCACATTGCAGTTTTGGGGGATTGCTTACCCTCCTACTTCATTTTTTTGAAGGGTCACCTGGGAGACCCAGGATTTTAGAAGAATGGGCTCTGGGGGTCTATCAGCAGGAAAGAGTGGAGGGGCCGAAATCTAGAGTGAAGTGGATTCTGTCTCCCACCAGAACCTGAAACACACAGCAAAGACCCAAAGAGGTGGGGCCGCTGGCACGGCATTAAAAAAGGCATGGGTCTGAAGACCACACGGAGCCCATAGCCTTGCTCTAAGCATGTTCTAGAGAACACGAGGCCCCTGTTTGGGGTCCAACTGACTGATTCACTCATTCACAGCACATGCCAGGCACTGTAGGGGGCAGGGAAGGGGAGGGGAAGGTCCCTCCCCACAACAGCACATGCAAAGACCCTGGGGTGGAAGTACTGGGCAGTCAGAAGGGCTGAGAAGGGGCTGGGTGGTCGAAGCGCTGAGGGCAGGGTGGCATGCAGGGAGGGTGGGGGACAGGCCCAGGACCCAAGTGGTCTCATGACCCATGGTACAAAGCACAGATTTTATGCTGGGACGATAAACCCAGAAGGGTCCCCAGCCAGGAAAGAAAGAATGAATTTCTCTTCTCTGGGGAGGTTATGGGAGGCAAAGAGGGGCCGGGAGATGAGGGGGTGGGCTGGGGGCTGCTGCACTGGACTGGGAGAGACACAGGCAGCCTGGAATGCAGAGTGGTGGATGGAGCCCAAGTACATTGTAACTGTGTATGTTCCAGCCACTCTTGATGCAAAGGTACCCAATAGCTGAACTGTAATAAATTCCTACACAGGATTACTGTTACAAATCACACAGTTACCAACTGATTCCTGTGCTCTGTAATTTGGGCAAGGGGGTTGTTCCTTGAAGTTGGATGTGACTGCCCCCTCCCCCAACACAAATTCATGGAGCTGGTGTAACCTGGCCCACCACAGTGGTTTCACCCTGTCCTTACCTAGTGCTCACTGTGGGCTGGACCCTGGGCTAATCAACTTACCCAAGAGTGTAGACGGGAATACCCTCAGATTCCAGCCCCAAGTTACTCATGCAAACACGACTCTAGGCACTGCAGGGAAGGCTTTTGTGAACAAAAACTGGATTATCAACGGCTGCCTGATTGATACCATCAGTCTCCTGATGATGGGAGATTATCCCAGATGATTGGACCTGGCCGTGTAATCACAGGACCCTCAAGGCAGAGGGAAGACAGAAGGGGAGGAGTGGGCAGAGGAGAGACGAGGCATTGGAAGATGCAGCCCACCACTGCTGGACTTGAGGGAGCCACAAGGGAACACAGTGGCCTCTGGAAATGATCCCCCAACAGCCTGCAGGGAAATGGGGAACCAGGTCCTGCAACTCATGAGCTGGACTTGGCTTCCCTCTCAGAACTCCAGGAAGGACCACAGACCTGGCCACACCTCAGCTCCAGCCCATGGGACTCAGAGCAGGGCACCGGCTGAGTCCACCACACCTCCAGCCCAGGGGAGGATACGTGACAATAAACAGGCATCACTTTGCCTGCAAAGTCTGTGGTCCTCCGTTTCGGCAGTCACACATCCTCCCATCCATTCTCCTGAGTGTCTGAGGCCTCCAGTCTCGGTGTCATCCTCTAGCCACAAGGAGGGCGAGGTTCAGAGGGGAAGGTCGTGCAGCTCTCCAAGGGTCCTTCTCCCACTGCTGCACAGCCCTGGGTGACCCCACACAGACCATCTGCAAAGAGGGATGTGCGCACATCCAAGGTCAACCCAAGACTCAAATGAAGGGTATGACCCATGCCGGGGGACTAGGAGAGAGAACCACCCTATCCCACCTACGGGGCACAGACATCCACCTGAGGGGCAGGGCTCTCTCCTCCCACCAGCCACCTTGTTTCCAAATCAGGCATCTCCCAGGTACAGCCAAAGTTGGGGACTCCAGAAAGGACTCACCCAAGAGGCACCAAGAACTAGCCTTGTCTTCCAGGATAAAAGGCAGAGAACATAAATTCTGAGGCAGGAGAGCAAAGGCTAAGAATCCAGAGGCTGCCAAAGCTGACCACCCACATTCAGGTGCAGCCCCAGCAGCTGTGCGACGTTGGGCTACTTACTCCATCTTTCTGAGCCTTGGTTTTCCTCATCTGTCAAGTGGGCTCACGCCTCCCATAGAGACATGCAGACAAAGGGGAAGAGCTAAGGACAGGTCTGGCCCTGGCTGCTGGATCATCTCCATTCCCACAAAGGAGATTTCAACCTGGCCTCTCCCATCGTGGTAACTCCCACGCAGACCCAATGCAAATGACTGTTACCAAATATTTGTCACTTTCACCATAATTCTCCAAGTTAGAAATCATTCTGTTCCATAAATGAAAAAATACCCCCTCTTAATTTTTATCATCCCAATGTTTAACCAAGAGGTAAAATATTGAAGCTAATTTACCATGAGTTTTTACTGTGGCTTATAGGGAAAAGGGGGCTTCCCTGGTGGTTCAGATGGTAAAGAATCTGCCTACGATGCAGGAGACCTGGGTTTGATCCCTGGATTGGAAGATCCTCTGGAGAAGAGAAAGGCAACCCACTCCAATATTCTTGCCTGGAGAATTCCATAGACAGAGGGGCCTGGTGGGCTACAGTGCATGGGGTCACAAAGAGTCAGACACTCACTTTTTCATAGGAAAAAGCCCAGACAGAAAAGCGATTAAAATAAAAATAGAAATTTGCAACAAGCCTCACCCATGCCAACATCCTCAGTATCTGAGTGCATAAGAATTAAAAGAAATGTGGCCACAGATGAAAGATAACATTCTCTTCACACAGATGTTCGGGACACTCTTAAGTGGAAAGAGAGGCAGTCCTTCACTCGTACCAGAAACCTCATCGTGGGCAGGGTCTATTTCTGGTCCTTGCCCTGCGGGGCAGCGGCAGTGACCCCCACCATCCAAACGCACACAGTGCAGGCAGCAGGGTGCCTGCCTGGCTTCCAGGAGACCTGCTGGCGACAGAATGGGACACAGATGGACAGGGAAGCAGGTGAGGCAGACGCTTTGATAGGAGCTTCTAAATTAGGAGTAAGTGTAATAAATTAGGAGGGTGGGAAGGAGGTGACTGCCAAGGGTGCCTGTCTGTACCTATACAAAATACAAGGGGTCAGTATTGGAGGAGAGGGCCCAGGCGGGCCTCCACTCACCTGTTTTAAGTTTGCTACAGCAAGGGTGTGTTAATAATTGGAAACAGCCTAGAAATACGATGTGCTTTCAGAAAAACAGGGCAGACTCAAATAGAGATGCTGTGAGCTGCTTCCTATAACTCTGGAGGGAAATCAATGTCAAACTGGGGGATTTTTCTGCAAAAACGGGTCTCCTCTGGGGAGAAACCAGAGGCTTCATGTAAGACCAGATGCTGCCCAAAGGAAGAAGCTTCTAGAGCCCAAGGGCAGCTCTCTCCAGGGGCTGAGACAAGGCAGGATTTCCCAGGCCCCACCTGCTGTCCAGGCACTCAGGAAGCCCACCTGTCACGTGTGTGCAGAGAAGGAAAGGTGGCCTGCAGGAGGAGAATGGACACGTGACCACAGGTGTGCCCAGAGCAGTGAGTGAGCAGATCGCTGCAGGACCAGTACACACTGGCCCCGGAGGATGGAGCGCTAACAAGGGAGTGGACAGAGGGCTGTGGTATGGGGTCTCCAGGGGCTGCAGGCCCCTCTGGTCACCACAGCCCCAGCGAATACCCAAGCCCAGCTGGGAGGAGTTTTGTGCAAAGGGTATACACTGCTGCTACTGCTCCTCCTCAAAATAAACTGCAACTGTATTCAGTAGAAATCCCAAAGGCAGCAGGTTGCCTTAATGAAGCCCAAACGGAGGAGGGGACCCAGTGCCCTGGGTTTAAGTCTTGAGATGCATGTCTGTGCGGGTACACAGGGAGGGGCTCCTTCTGGGGTCGGGCGGCAGGGCAAGTTCAGCCTTCAACAGCAGCTGAGCAGCAAGGAAGGGCACCTAGGATTCTCCAAACACCTAACCCTGTGGGCTGGTGTTTCTGGGTAAAAGTGAAAGCGTTAGTTGCTCAGTCATATCTGACTTTTTGCAACCCCATGGACTGTAGCCTGCCAGGCTCTTCTGGCCATGGAATTCTCCAGGCAAGAATACTGCAGTGGGTTGTCACTTCCTTCTCCAGGGGATCTCCCCAATCCAAGTCTTGAACCCAGGTCTCCTACACTGAAGGCAGATTCTTTATGATCTGAGCCACCAGGGAGGTTCTCTGGGTAAAAGGGGTTTCTTAAATGCAAAATGAAGTATTGATCATATCAATAAAACCATATAAGTTATCGAATCAGAAAGCAAATTCTTGCCCCAAACCTGCTTCAGTTTAAGGTTCAGGAGACACAGGCTGCCTTGGGGTCACATGTCCACTCCCCTCCCGCAGGCCACCTTTCCTTCTCTGCTAACACATGCCTGGACCTTTCCATCAGAACCAATGACTCCCTGAGTTAAACATTTTGACTCCTGAAATTCCTATTAAAAATCTGTATTCAGGAGAAATAAATCAAGAATTTGGAATTAATAGATATACACTACTATATATAAAATATACGAAAAGCAAGGACCTACATATAGCACAGGCAACTATAGTTAATATCTTGTAATATTGGAAAATGGAAAAGTATCTGAAATATATCCATCTATTTACATGTGTAACTGAGTCACTTAGCTGTATACCTGAAACAAACACAACATTGTCAGTCAACTATACTTCAATATAAAAAAAATCTGTATTCTACCTCATACTATTCACGGATGTATAGCAGATTAGAAACAAATGTAAAGGAAAAAGCTATAACTCGTCAAAAGGAAACGGGTGGAGGTGTTCATGAGTCAGTTGTCCTGGTTTGCCCAGGACTCAGCGGTTCTCAGGACATGGGAGTTTCAGCGCTAAAACCAGGACCACCCTGGGCAAACTGGGACAAGACATTCACTCTAAATTTGAGGCAGAAAGAGACTTCTTGAAGAAGACACAAAGGGCAAAGACGTAAAGAAAAAGCTTAATGAGCTTGACTACGTCAAAGCTGAAAACATGCAGGTGAAATGTACAGCTTGGTGGTGACAGAAGTATATTATAGGTTTGAAAGTTGCTAAGAAAGCAGATTGTAAACATTCTCATGACACATACACACACACACACAAATTATAACTATTTATCATAATGAACACTAACCAGACTCATTGTGGTGGTCATTTTGCAATATATACAGTGAATTATTATATCATCTACCTAAAATGTACATGTTATATGTCAATTATACCTTTAAAGAGCAAACTAAAACTTCTACTCGACCAAAGACACAATAAACAGAATTAAAAGCCAAGCCACAGGGAGAGCAAAAATCTCTGCAAGCAAGCAGAAGATTAGAACCCAGAATACACACAGAGCTCTCAAGACACCAATTACAAAAAGAAACTAACAACCCCACAGAAAAGAAGCAATTCACAAAAAGTGAATCCACATGGCCAATTAACATAAGAAAAACCTTCTCCAGAAATTGAGAAAATACAAATGAAACCAAGAAAATCCCCCTCTTCTGCTGTGGGACTGACAATATTTAAGAAATTGAACAAGAGAACTTTTCAGACACTGCAGTTGGGAGTGATACAGCCACTCTGGGGAAAAAATGTTGCTAAACCAAGAGAAATTTACAACAGGCTCAGAAATTCCACACCTTAGAACAAGCCCTCAAGACAAACTCGTGTATAAGTGCACGAAGAGGATGCTCAGAGACACAGCCTGTAACAAGAGGGACTGAGGACGCCCTCCACGGGCAGCAGCCACAGAAAGGTCGCAAATGGTGGAATATTCTAAATCAAATAGGAAGACTCTACGAACCCAGATAAACCTCCCAGACATGCTGCTGAATGAAAACAGTAAGTTTCAGAACAAGACGGCTGTATTCAGACACCATCTCTTTAAAACACGTACAGGAAACCATTCTGTACAGTTTCTATCAAGACCCCCCCCCACACACACATGAAGACAGTCTGGTGGGAAAAGATTCATGGTAACAGGGGGTCTCTCCCAGGAAGGAGAGGAAGGAGTCACTTTCACTTCCCACTTGGAGAAAGTTTGCGACCCCATGGACTATAACCCATCAGGCTCCTCTCTCCATGGAATTCTCCAGGCAAGAATATTAGAGTGAGTTGCCATTTCCTCCTCCAGCGGATCTTCCCAATCCAGGGATCAAACTCGGGCCTCCTGCACTGCAGGCAGGTTCTTTACCACTGCACCAACTGGGAAGCCCATTCATGAAATACTAGAGTAATTATATATAATTTTTTTCTGCAAAGAAACCTGTTGCCCGCCTAGAACAACACCTCAGGCGTTCATCTGACAAGTATTTACCAGCTACAGACAGACCCATTCTAAAACCTGAGGATCACTCATTTCCCTTCAACCAAAAATGGAGCCATAGACCAATTAATCTGGCCAAGCTCATCCGCCGTCCTTAAGGGGGTGAGGACCACTTTGCCTGGATGCAGAATACGTGGCAGGAGAATGCCGCGGGGCAGGGGACAGGAGGGGAGGGAAGAGCTTGGCCAGACCGTCACAGGGTCTTCCACTGCTGCCTGGAGGTGGCAAACCCTGCCTTCGCCTCCCAGTGCACACCTGTCACGAGAGAGACGACTGAGGCTGGAGGATGATCCAGATGCTGGGAGGAGGGGGGACTCTCGGGTCAGGTGCACACAGGTGTGGGCTTCGCATATTGCTGGGGGTGGGGCACTGGAAACATGCTGGGGTTTGCAACACCCAGCACCAACTCTCCTCCCGCTGTCATCCCGTTAGGGGAAACACTGACTGGAACCTGGCCAGGCAAGAGAATAACCACTTGTATGAGCTATCCTAACAGTAGGAGGTCCTGGTAAAGAACGTGGAACCAACAAGCTACCATCAACCATAAGAATTTGGAAAAGCAGAGAGGATTTGCCAGTCTGTACATCCTACCAACCTCCCAGAATCCTCCTTGCTGGAATCCACCTTGGCTGAGCAATGTGTTCACCACCAGGAAGGACCCTGAGTCAGAGTGACTGGCCAGAGACAACCCAGGAACTAACCCCATCACCATAAAACCTGAGACTGTGAGCCACATGGTGGAGCCGTGCTCCTGGGTTCCCTCATCCTGCTGCTCTCTGCTCAGGCACCCCTTCCCAATAAAGTCTCTTGCTTTATCAACACATGTGCCTCCTCGGACAATTCATTTCCGAGTTTTAGATAAGAGCCCGCTCTCGGGCCCTGGAAAGGGTGCCCCTTCCTGATTTTCTTGGGGTTGGGGGAAGAGGGGTCTCAGGTCTGGCTACTGAAGGGATGCAAGGCTCCATCCTTGCCTGGGACTGGCCCATGCAGCCCCCCACCCCCATTCCCAAGGGCAAGTGGTGTGACCCAGCCTGAGCCCCAGACAGGCAAGGGGACACTAGTTGAAGCTATGAGGTCACCCGACTTTGAATCTCCAACTTCCTGAATTGCTTGTCACTTGCTAGCAGGAAAGCCTCCAAAGGACAGGGAGTCATCCTGACAATTTCAGAAGAGTTGAGCAGCTCAGTCTCCTAATTCTGAGCCCTTGTCTAAGCCTGGGAGATGGCACATTGCATTTCCAATTGCCTCCTGCAGCCCCTAAAGCCACAGCCTGTAATGAACACCAGCTGGGACATGCCATGCTCTCATCAATCACTCCTTTCCCTTCAAAAATTTAAAAAAAAAAAAAACTAATTTGGTGCAGAAATATCCTAGTATGAGTCAGGGCTTCCAAATCAACTTTGAAGTCCAGAAGAATATTTGTTCCTAAATTCACGCTGGCCACAGAAATAGTCCAAGAGCCCATCAGGGTTGGGAGTAAGGACCTGCCCCAAGCAAGCTCTGGGAAGCAGCTGCAGAGACTGAAAGGGTAGAGCTACAGGTGGCAGCCCGACAAATTCTCCCGGTTCCAGAGGTGAAAGAACCCTCCGTCAAGGTCCAGCCATCAGAATGCCCAGAGTGGTGGGCACACAGCCTAGCTGTACCCTGGTCTCTGGAACCTCGCTCTGAAACTTGGCAGTTGGACCAACAGAGAAAGGCAACAGTGAAACCCAAAGCCTCAGCCCCATACCAGGGACTCTCAGATGGGAGGCTGCAGGCTGCCCGCCCACCCCAGCTCCAGATTCAGACAGGCAGAGGCCTACTTGGCACATCCTTGAAGACGTCAACAAGCCTGTCCAAGTGGACGTGGCCTCCTCTCCCCAAACCCCTCACCCCCTGACCAGTTTCCCCACTCCTTCACCAAGCCTACCACAGCTTCATAGATGGAACCCCCACCCACCAGGCTTAAGACACAAAACCTATGGTGATCCTGGATTTCAGACCCCCAAGGCTTCAGCAGGTCCCATGGGCCCCAGCCCCTGTGCTGCGCACTTCCACCACCACTGTCCTCCCTTCAACTGCAGGTGGCCCCTCCCCACCAGGAGCCTGGTGCCACAGGACACCACCGGCTGGTCATGCCATTTCTGAGGCTAAAGCACACCGAGGGCCTCAGATTGCACACGTGGAACCCCCACCGCTCAGCAATAGGTCCAGGGCCTACCAGCCTTGGCCAGGCACGGGTCCTCATCTCCCCTCGCCTGGGGTCTCCAGCCTCATGAGCTTCTTCTGGCCCCCAACTCCACCAAGCCAACTCCATGCAGGGCCACTGCCTTTCCTCCTGCTGAAAATGCTCTCAACCCCTCTCCTCACATGGCTCCTGCTTCTCCCCATTCAGGTCTGCAGCCAAACATCCCCCTTTAAGACCCTCCCTCGCCACCCCGGTCTTCTAACACTTCTCTGCAGACAGATTGGGCTCCCCTCACCAGAATCAAAGCTCCCTGAGGGCAGGGAGTTGACCCCCTGCTCTGCCGCATCCCCAGCATATAGGTCAGCGCCTGAGCCATTTTCAGCGATTAATACAAACATCTGCGGGCCGTCTCTCAGTTGGCTTTCTCCTTGGTGAAAGTGGGTTAGCAGCGGCTGAGCCCAGCATCCTTCAAGGCCCGGGCAGAAGCCATAGAACTATTTTAAAAATGCCAAACAACTGAAATGAGCATGTGGGGCAGGAATTGCATCATGTCCACAGGCAGGTCATACACTTGTGGCAGCTCTGAATACGCTGCCAAGCTGAAGGTCAGGATGTGAAAGGTCCGCTCTCAAAATCTGACCCCAAAATGCTTCGCTACAAACTCAGTGCCAAAGTATTGCACGGGCTGCGGGGGCGCTGCTTCCAGGGGAGGAAGCTGACACTGGCGCAGTGTGCCGACACTCCCCTTGTGCAGCCACGGGGTGAGGCCACTTTCTACCCCACTAGAGGGTGAGTGCGCCCCCTCTCGTTCACCACCTTACCCCGGGGCTCTGCACAAGGTCTCCCGTTAGCAGGCGCTTGATACTAATGCTGGGTGGAGTCAACAGAAGGGCCGTCCAACGCCTAGATGGGGCTCCACTCACCACACGGAGGTGCCCCCGAGTTTCTGTGTGGGCCTCTCATCTTCAGGGCACCGCAGAGGGTCTGGCATGTAACAGGCTCTCAAATGACACCTGCTGGTCCCAACAACCTCAGAATCCCATCCTTCCCGATCCTATAACTCCAGGTATCTTAAGAGTTCCCCAACCTCCGCATGGTTGCCCTGGTCCTGGGCATTCTTTTTCTTTCTTTTCCGGTGAGGGGGGTGTTGGGTAGAGGGGAGCTTCCCGAAAGTCACAGGATGTTTGGCAGCATCCCAGGCTTCTCTCCCACAAGATGCTTTGGGGGACACCCCCCCTGTTGAGAACCACTGGTGTTTCTAATCCAGAGTTCCCAGACCGGCCTGAAATCACCTGGGGCACTGCTTAAAAATACAGATTCCAGGAGATTCTAAGGGGCAGGCCTAGGGTTGGATTCCCCAGAGAATTCGAACACTGGACTAACTCTCTTTGGGCTGCCCCAGTGTTCAGCCTAGTCACCAACTATACCAACCTCCACGGGATCCAGGCAAAGCTCTTTGGCCCCCTCAAGGGGAGATCTAATCCTCTGTCCACTCCCAGGTCCTCTCCCCTGGCCCAGGGGGAGCCCGCACCGCTTCCAGCTTCCTTAGCTCCTCTCCAGAGATCCTGTCCCTTTAACGCGGCTGGACCGGCTCCAGGAGCAGGTGTCTATCCGCAGGGGCCCTGGCAGCGCCTGCCTGCACAGGTGGAGGGAGGCCCGCGATCCTCCCTGGGGGGACAATGAACACGTGTGGAACTCTCACCGGGTGGCAAGCGCTACTTACGTGATCCCAGCTACTGCCCCAAGACTTAAGTGTTGGATCGCACCCCATCTCACAGACGCGGAAACTGAGGCACAGTGAAGTCCAGTGCCGTAAGCACAGGGTCACGCAGCCACCACAGAAGCGTTCTCATCCCGGGACCGCCGACCCCAGCAGGGCTCTGGACCACTGCGCCCACTGCCTGTCCTTGTTGCTTGGGAACGGAGTCGCCCGCCTTGGCTGCCGGGACAGCCTGAGCCAGGAGGCGCCACCTCTGTGCTGGGGGCGCAGCGGATATCCGAGACACCCCGCAGCGGTCAAGGGCAGGACGCAGGCTCCCGGCCCGTCGGCCCCCAGCCCCATGCCCGCCCCTCGCGCCGCGCGCTTACCTTGCGCCGGGCCTCGAGCGGTGGCGGCGGCGTCCCGGGCCCCGAAGGCGCGCAGCAGCGAGCGCACTGGCGCCGGCCAGCGGGCGCGCCCCCCGCCCCGGCCGCGCATCCCACCGGAGGGCAGCTCCGGGAGGCGTCCACGGGTCAGCTCAGCGCCGCGCAGAGCCCGGGGCTGCGGGAGGGCCGGGGGCGGGGCGGGGGCGGGGCGAGGCCGGGGCTGCAGGAGGGCCGGGGGCGGGGCCGGGGGCGGGGCCGCCACGCGAGGCCAGCCTCTCCACCTCACCGGAGCGCCGCCGTGACCTTGATCTAGGGACCCCTCGCGCTCCGCAGCCCGGGATGCTGGACCTCAGTGTCAGGACGCTCTGGACACGTTAAAAGGAGAGCCGGGCCGGAGGTGGACCGCCCGCTTAATTACCTTGTAAAGAGGTTGCCCAGTTGAGCTGCTGTGCGACGCTGGCCGAGTCGCTTGACCTCTCTGAGTCCCATTGTTCACAGGCTTGGGAAGGTGAAAGATGAGAGTGAGCCTAGCTCTGCACCCGGGCCTGACCCTCCGGATGTGGGCGGCACCTTGGCCGCCTTTGGTGTAACTGCTGTGAAATGCAGAATGAGCTTCTCATTAAAAAGGTAATAACAACATATATTTCTTAATAAAATAAAACATAACTATTTAGCTTGATGAGAACTAAGTGCCCAGGCCCCCTTCCCAAGGCCCTCTTAGCTCTTCTCCCATCACAACCCTTTCTCCACTCTCAAGCACCTGGGAGCCTTCAGACCCAAGAAGCGAAGGATGCCCTGCTCACTTTGTGGTGGAGGCTGCCTGTGAGGTAGGGTCTCTGGCCTGAAATGGGCTCAGGGACCGCGTCAGAGCCAAAGCCATCAGACTGACTCACTCAGTGTAACAGGCATAGGTCCTGAGAGCCCCAAAGGTGGTCACCTCTACCCCATCCCCATCACTGAGAGCTTTCCACATGCAGCTCTGCTCAGGGCCTCAGAGGTCCTCCTATTCAGGCCCAGCAGCAAACATGAACAGGTCCATTTAACAGATGCAGAAGGGTAGGCAGCAAAAAGGAAAGCCTGGTCCACAGCCACAGGGATGTTGAATACAGTTGCGGGCACCTGGATGGAGCCAGCAGTCCCACCCATTTGCATCCTCCCTGGAACACACACAACTGGCTGCTTCCAGCATCTCCCCCACTGGAAGACAACTCACTCTCATCTTCAGAACTTTGTGAGAATAATAACAGTTACCAGCTAACAGTATGTGGCACCGTGATGTATAGTCATATATTCATTTGCTCTTTATGACAAACCCTTGCGCAGTTACTATCTCCACTTCTGTTGTTGTTCAGTCGCTAAGTTGTGTCCGACTCTTTGTGACCCCGTGGACTGCAGCATGCCAGGCTTCCCTGTCCTTCACTATCTCCCAGAGTTTGCTTAAACTTATGTCCATTGAGTCAGTGATGCCATCCAACAGTCTCAACCTCTGTCATCCCCTTCTCCTCCTGCCTTCAATCTTTCCCAGCATCTGGGTCTTTTCCAATGAGTTGGCTCTTCGAATCAGGTAGCCAAAATATTGGAGCTTCAGTTTCAGCATCAGTCCTTCCACTGAATATTCAGGATTGATTTTCTTTAGGATCTACTGGTTTGATCTCCTTGCTGTCCATGGGACTCTCAAGAGTCTTCTCCAGCACCACAGTTTGGAAACATCAATTCCCCACTTTACAGATGAGAAAATACAAGTTCCAGGAGAGCTGAGACCTTGTCACATCTATCGCTTCATCTACTAGCTCTTGTAAGAGAGCACAATAATCACTCCCTATTTTTAGAGGAGGAAACTGAGTCTTAGAGAAATGAAGGAACTTTCCCTAGGAAGTTAGGACGAGAAAGCATCAGGATTCAACTCCCAGTTGACATCTCAGTGCCCTTGCTCTCCGCCATGCCCACTTGGGCATGCCCTGATGAACTCCTACTCACTCTATAAGACTCAGTCTAAGCCCTGCCTTTGCTCTTCAGCCTCCCTGCTTCTCCTCCCTATGCACTTGGTTCTCCTGTGTCCATGCTCGCAGCATAGAGTGCACCTTCTGTTGGGCACTTGGTGGCTCAACGGTAAAGAGTCTGCCTGCAGTGTGGGAGGCCTGGGTTCGAGTCCTGTGTCAGAAAGATCCCCTGGAGAAGGAAATAGCAACCCACTTCAGTATTTTTGCCTGAAGAATCCCATGGATGGAGAATCCTAGCAGGCTCTATAGTCCATGGGGTCACAAAGAGTCGACATGACTGAGCGACTTCACTTTCACTTTCACTTTCTGTTGGGCATTGTGCCATCAGATACCCACATACCTGCTCCGTCCCCACTGGGCTGGTCTTCTAGGAGACAGGTGTTGATCCTAGTCACTGCCTTCCAAGGCCCACTCAGGGTCAGTGAGCATATGTTTTGCAGCCTCTGTCTTTCTAGGCTAGTCAAAAGAAAAAAAAGTCCATTTGCCTCTGGGCAGCTTCCTCCCCAAGGCTGGTAGAGCCAAGTTCCCTCCCTCCCAAATGCCAGGGGTGGGCTCATGACCCAGTCTGACCAATCAGCATAGTCTATCCATCTGACCTCGATGATCAGGAAAGTTTGTTCAGGGAGGCATACTCTTGAGACTTTCAGTGGGTGGGGAGAGAAACCCTTTTAATCCACTGGCCCTGATTCTGGGATCAGGGATTCTTAGAGCCATCACATGCTTCAAAATTGAAAAGACATAGAAGGGGGAGGATTCCAGAGGTGCTGGGGCTGAGCATCTGGATCCAGCTTTGCCTGAAGGCAGATCCAGGTAGGGTTAGAATTTACAGTCACACTCCCTGCAGTCTCCTTTCCACTTCATCCTTTGTGGGAAAGAAGTCATTAGAAAGAGAGAGTAAGTAGACAGGTGTTTAACATAATCACAAGTCAAAAGTATACTTTGGGAAATCCACAGAATGGGAGAAAAATATTTCCAAATTATACATCTGGTAAGGGGTTAATATTCAGAACCCATAGAGAACTCCTAATATTCAAAACCAAAACCAAACAACCTAATTTAAAAATGGGCAAAGTATTTCACTAAATAAACATTTCTTCAAAGAAGATTTACAATGGCCAGTAAGCACATGAAAAGGTGTTCAGCATCATCAGGGAAATACAAACCAAATCTATAATGAGACATCACTTCTTACCCATTAGGATGGCTACCATGAGATAAAAATAAATGGCAAGGGTTGGTGAGGATGTAGGGAAATTGCAAGCTTTGTATATTGTTGATGGGACTTGACAGTGAAATAGTAAAGCTGTCATTTAAAAAAAAATTAAAGGTACTAGGACAGGTCTCCCTCTCTCAATACACTTCTCTCTCCTCCCTCCCCACCTCCCAGTCCTTCCAGCCCTCTTTCTGTCCTCTGTTCCTCCCTCTCCCACCCTCTCAGCTCCTGGGCTCCCCTGCCTGTCCATAGACCAGTGTCTTCAACACCTCGCATCTCTTTGCAGGTGACATCACGCCAGACCACAGGACAGGACTGCAGGGTCTTACTCAACCTGCACAACAGGGAGTGCAGCTGACCAGCCTCATCTGGGGCCAGCACATGCCCCGTACCAGCTGCTGTGGTCTGGGGATGGGTCTCTGATCTCTCGGGGGCTGAGCAGTTTCTTTCAGGAGAGCATGTGACAGGGTGGTGGGGGAAAGCATGACGATCATTCACATTTATGGAACACTTCCTACTGCCAGCCGTGCTAAACACTTTATCCCAGTTAATCTTTACAACAATCCAAAGAAGAGATTATGACTTATCCCCTCTTACAAATCAGGAAACGGAAGCTCACAGAGGTTACTGAGGCCCCACGGCTAATGCCTGGATGACCAGGCTCAAGCCTGGGAGCTGGGGTCCAGGACCCATGCTCCTGGCCACGGACCACGTTACTTGTAGGCAGTTCTGAGGCTGAATATAGGCTAGTCAGGCCCTGTGAGGAACCCAGAGTCCTAAGGCCCCAGCAGCCCTCTCCCAGGCCCCTGAAGGCCCATTAAGGCCAGTCCTGTGTGCAGCATCTCCCGTCCACAAGGGCCCACAGGTGTACTGATTTAGACCAGAGTCCCAGCAGGCTGGCAGTAGGTGCCCCGCAACAGCCCCTTCCTGGTAAAGTGGACAGACACCCTAGGACCTCCCACAGACTGTAGCAATGGAAGGGCCCGGAATGTCCGTGAATGTGACTGGACCATGGAACAGAGGAGGGGCAGCAGGAGGCCCTGCTGATGGGGGGTGGGACAGGCCAGGGCTACGAGGGGCGGGGCAGCTGGGGCTCCCTCCAGCCACAACAAATGGACATCCACTTGGCCCAGCCGTCCAGCCCCACACTGGAGTCCACTCACTCAGCTCCAAGGGGCCAAAGTCCAAGAGCATCAGGCTGGATCAGAAAGGGGATGCATGAGCTCACGAGAGTCCAGGAGGAGGGTTCGAGGAGGCACAACTAGATCCAAGAGTTCATATCAAGAGACCTTTGTTCTCCTCTGCATGAGCCCAGTAGCTGGTCTTACACCCATGGCCAGGGACTGCCTCTGAACCAATTGTTATCCCCAAGGGATGGAAGGTTTACTGATTGGCCAGGACTGGTGGCCCAGGGGAAGGGATGGAGATGGGGTAGGATCTGCTTACCTGGCCCTCAGATCTGAGATGGGGGAAAGGGAGGTGCTCCAACCACTTGGGGGAGGGGTGGGGCACAAGAGGACCCAAGTGCTGGCCCAGAACACTGCGCTCCAGGCCAGTTCCTCTCGCTTCTAAAGATCTGTGCTAGAGCGTGCTGTTCTGAGCCATGTGTCAGAGATAAGTAGGGCAGTTTGGCTGTGACCAGAGCTGCTCCGGGGTGTGTGACCTGGGCAGTTACCAAGGTGGCAGTAGTGGTAAGAGACCCATTTGCCAATGCAAGAGACACAAGAGACACGTGTTCCATCCCTAGGGTTGGGAAGATCCCCTGGAGGAGGGCATGGCAACCCACTCCAGTATTCTTGCCTGGAGAATCCCATGGACAGAGGAGCCTGGCGGGCTACAGTCCATGGGTTGCAAAGAGTCGGCAGGACCGCGTGACTGAGCACACCCGCTCCACACTCAGACGGACCCATCCGTGGCTTACTGCTCTGCTGTCACCATTCTGCAGCTCTTAACAGAGTGTGCATTATGGGTGCTGCATTCCATTTGCAGGCTGGGTAGCAGCTCAAGGCACTGAGCAGCCTCCCCTCATTACATGGACACACAATCCCAAAGTAGTGCTTGTCCAAGTTAATTCCCTCTGTGTGTGCCAGGAATTCCTCCACATCCTCATGTCCCCAAGGAGTCAGTCACAACGATGACACACGTTCTCCCTGAGATCTGGGAAGGGGCCGTGAGACCTTCTATATGGCTGTAAAACCCAATGACTCTGCCACGTATGGACAAGTCAGGCTGGGGTCGTGGGATCATAGGGTATGAGTGTATGTGTGTGTGTGTGTGTGTGTGTGTGTGTGTGTTTCTCTCCTGGCCACTGAGAATCTGTTTTCCCTCCAGACAGAGATTCTTAATGTCTAAACCAAGAACTTCCAGATGTTCAAGCTGGATTTAGAAAAGGCAGAGGAACCACAGATCAAATTGCCAACATCTGCTGGATCATAGAAAAAGCAAGAAAGTTCCAGAAAAACATCCACTTCTGCTTTCTTGACTATGCCAAAGCCTTTGACTGTGTGGATCACAACAAACTGTGGACAATTCTTAAAGAGGTTGGAATACCAGACCACCTCACCTGCCTCCTGAGAAACCTGTATGCAGGTCAAGAAGCAACAGTTAGAACCAGACACGGAACAGTGGACTGGTTCCAGATTAGGAAAGGAGTACATCAAGGCTGTATATTGTCACCCTGCTTATTTAACTTATATGCAGAGTATATCATTCGAAATGCCGGGCTGGGTGAAGCACAAGCTGGAATCAAGATTTCTGGGAGAAATATCAATAACCTCAGATATGCAGATGACACCACCCTTATGGTAGAAAGCTAAGAGGAACTAAAGAGCCTTTGATGAAAGTGAAAGAGGAGAATGAAAAAGCTGGCTTAAAACTCAACATTAAAAAACCGAAGATCATGGCATCCAGTCCCATCACTTCATGGCAAATAGAGGGGAAACAATGGAAATAGTGACAGACTTTATTTTCTTGGGCTCCAAAATCACTGCAGATGGTGACCGCAGCCATGAAATTAAAAGATTCTTGCTCCTTGGAAGAAAAGCTATTACAAACCTAGACAGCATACTAAAAAGCAGAAACATAACTTTGCCAACAAATGTCCATCTAGTCAAAACTGTCATTTTTCCAGTAGTCGTGTATGGATGTGAGAGTTGAACCATAAAAACAGCTGAGCACCAAAGAACTGATGCTTTTGAACTGTGGTGTTGGAGAAGACTCTTGAGAGTCTCTTGCACTTCAAGGAGATCAAACCAGTCAATCCTAAAGGAAATAAGTCCTGAATGTTCATTGGAAGTACTGATACTGAAGCTGAAGCTCTGATTCTTTGGCCACCTGATGCAAAGAGCTGACTCATTGGAAAAGACCCTGATGCTGGGAAAGACTGAAGGCAGGAGGAGAAGGGGATGACAGAGGATAAAATGGATGGATGGCATCACCAACTCTATGGACATTAGTTTAAGCAAGCTCAGGGAGTTGGTGATGGACAGGGAAGCCCAGGCTGCTGCAGCCCATGGGGTCGCAAAGAGTCAGACATGACTGAGAGACTGAAATGAACTGAAACCCACATTGGAAGAAAATCAAGGTGTGCCCTGCAGTGGTCTAGAACCTAAACACACATACACCCCTGATCCCAGAACTCCAGCCTGGCTAGTCCATAAGTTGCAGGGCAGTTGGGTTTTACAGCCATGTAGATGGTCTCATCGGAGAAGGCAATGGCAACCCATTCCAGTACTATTGCCTGGAAAATCCCATGGATGGAGGAGCCTGGTAGGCTGCAGTCCATGAGGTCGCTAAGAATCGGACATGACTGAGTGACTTCACTTTCACTTTTCACTTTCATGCATTGGAGAAGGAAATGGCAACCCACTCCAGTGTTCTTGCCTGGAGAATCCGAGGGACAGGGGAGCCTGGTGGGCTGCCGTCTATGGGGTCGCACAGAGTCGGACACGACTGAAGCGACTTAGCAGCAGAAGCAGCAGATGGTCTCATAGCCCCTTTCTTGGTCTCTAGGAGAGCATATGTCATTGTCGTGTCTAACCCCTTGGGGACATGAGGATGTGTAAGAACTTCTGGCACACACAGAGACAAAAACTTTTGTTATAAAAATCCATGAGACTTTGGCAGAATCTCCACACTGAAAATTTCCCTCCAAATCCTCCCCTAACACTGATTCTCTGGGGACAAGTTGTCAGCCTTCTTCAGTCTCCAGGCTGGACCAGGGGCCCCAGGAGGGTGAGGGGCCTGGAGCTCTGATCAATCCAGAGGGGATATCTCCGAGAGCCAGCTCTCCCTCCCTCATCCCGGTTTCTGGCCCTGGTCTCCTTCCACTGCTGGAGTTGGCAGGTGTTTCTACAGGGATGGTCAGCTCTGTGCCGGAAACCTCAGTTCACACCGTCCCCTCCTGTGCGTGCTGGCCTGGACTCATCGTTAATATCACTGCCTTCACTCCCCACAGCGCCCTCGTCTGGGTGACCCGTTCTCTCTGGCGTGATGGTTGCTTCTATGGGTCAACTTGCCTGGGCCGAGGGAGGCCCAGCCTAGATGCTGGTAGGAGGATCTTTCCGGTGTGTCTGAGAGAGGCTTTCAGGAGACGTGAGTATTTGCATCAGAGGCTGAGCAAGGAGGTGCCCTCCCCAGTGTGGGTGAGGATCACACAGCCTCCTGATGCCTGAATAGAACATGGAAATGAAGGAAGGAATGCCCTCTCTCTGAGCTGCATGTCTGGCTCCTGCCCACGGGCATCGGCCCTCCTGGTTCTTGGGCTTTTGGACTGGTACTGTGTGCCCCCCTCTCTCAAGCCTTTGCATTGAATTAAGCCCCGGCCTTGTGTTCCCCAGGCTTCAGTATGGAATTAGGGGACCGTGGGCCTCTTTGGTCTCATAATTACACGAACCAATTCCTACAATGACTCTCCTCTTCTGTGTCTCTCTCTAGCCTCTTGGGTCTGCAGGATCCTGACTAACACACATGCTGCTGCTGAGCAGAAAGTTCAGGATGAGTATTCTGCATCAGTTCTGGGGTTTCTGGAATCTGGTCTCTGACCTGATTAGATTGAAAGATGCTAAGATTCAATTTCCAGTAGTCGAATCAGCACTGGCCATCCTGTTAATTTGTTGCTGTTGTTGCTGTTGAGTTGCTAAGTTGTGTCCGACTCTTTGCGACCCCATGGACTGTAGCACCCCAGGCCGCCCTGTCCCTCACTATCTCCTGGAGTTTGCCCAAGTTCATGTCCATTGACTCGGTGATACCATCCAACCATCTTATCCTCTGTTACCCCCTTCTCCTTCTGCCTTCAATCTTTCCCAGCATTGGGGTCTTTTCCAATTAGTTGGCTCTTTGCATCAGGTGGCCAAAGTATTGGAGCTTCAGCATCAGTCCCCTAATGAATATTCAGGGTTGATTTCCCTTAGGATTGATTGGTTTGATCTTGCGTCTAAGGGACTCTCAAGAGTCTTCGACACCACAGTTCGAAAGCATCAGTTCTTCTGCGCTCAGCCTTCTTTATGGTCCAGCTGTCACATCCGTACATGACCACTGGAAAAACTGTAACTTTGACTATATGGACTTTTGTAGGCAAAGTGATGTCCACTTTTTAATACGTTGTCTAGGTCATCCTTCGGAGAAGGCAATGGCACCCCACTCCAGTACTCTTGCCTGGAAAATCCCATGGTTGGAGGAGCCTGGTAGGCTGCAGTCCATGGAGTCGCTAAGAGTCGGACACGACTGAGCGACTTCACTTTTACTTTTCACTTTCATGCATTGGAGAAGGAAATGGCAACCCACTCCAGTGTTCTTGCCTGGAGAATCCCAGGGGCGGGGGAATCTGTGGGCTGCCATCTATGGGCTCACACAGAGTCGGACATGACTGAAGCGACTTAGCAGCAGCAGCAGCAGCAGCAGGTCATCCTTATGTGGGGATGCTGTGAATCATGAAATGGTGCCCTCTAGTGGCCATTGGAAGGATTGCACAACAATGTCACAAGTTTTCCCAAAAGAACTGAACTTGTGACCAGTGGATTCTGGGACATTTTGTTGTTGTTCAGTCACTCTGTCGTGTTCGACTCTTTGCAACCCCATGGACTGCAGCATGCCAGGCTTCCCTGTCCTTCACCATCTCCTGGAGCTTGCTCAGACTCACGCCTGTTGAGTTGGTGATGCCATCCAACCATCTCATCCTGTTGTCCCCTTCTCCTGCCTTCAATCTTTCCCAGCGTCAGGGTCTTTTTTAATGATTCAGGTCTTAGCATCATGTGGCCAAAGTATTGGAGCTTCAGCTTCAGCATCAGTCCTTCCAATGAATATTCAAGATTGATTTCCTTTAGGATTGACTGGTTTGATCTCCTTGAAGTGCAAGAGACTCTCAAGAGTCTTCTCCAACACCACAGTTCAAAAGCATAAATTCTTTGGCACTCAGCCTTCTTTATGGTCCAACTGTCTCATCCATACATGACCACTGGAAAACCATAGAATTGACTAGATGGATCTTTGTCGGCAAAGTAATGTCTCTTCTTTTTAATACACTGTCTAGGCTTGTCATAGATTTTCTTCCAAGGGGGACATTTTAGGAGTACAATAAATATATTTTTTAAAAAACCACTTTATCTTATAGGTTTTATTTTAATTTCTTATATTAATTCAAAACATAACCATGTTTGTTTTAATATAAGGACATGTTTGTTTTGTTCTGTCTAAATAAAGCTCTCCACATGGTCACTGAGGGCCCTTTTGAGTGCACATCTGGCCCTCTTACCAGGAGGGTCTTAGAGATAAATTCCTGGCCACTCTCTAGTCTCTAGGCAGAGAAGGCTTTGTCATGTAGGGCTGTCAGATGAAATACTCCATTAAGTTTGAACTTCAGGTAAACAAGGAATGACTTTTCAGTATAAGTATGTCCCCAACATTGCCTGGGAGAAGACTGGAAATAAGCCTGTCAGGTCCTGTATGACCCCCATGTGCTCTGACTCGGAGACTAGCTGGTTCGATGGGCCCTGACCCCTGTAAGAACACACTTTGCTCACACAGTCTGTCATTTAGAGTCAGAACTTTGTCAAGGTTATTAGGATAATCAGACTCAGACCTCTCCAGGGAACAGACCTCAACCTGGAGCCCCAGATTTGGCAGGTGTGCAGCTGATAACCACCTGCCCATGCGAGGACCTTCTGTCGGTTTCTACTTCCCCTGAAGGATTGATGTGTACACAGCAAGCGGTGTTGGCAACAACAGAGGTGCTACCCGGCTCTGCCAGCAGATCATAGAGGGTTATATTGCTGTCCATCACCACTTGGCTGGGCTTCCCTGGTGGCTCAGTGGTAAAGAACCTGCCTGCCAATCAGGAGATGTGGGTTTGATCCCTGCGTCGGGAAGATCTTCTGGAGGAGGGCATGGCATTCCACTCCAGTATTCTTGCTTGGAGAATCCTATGGACAGAGGAGCCAACTGGGCTACAGTCCAAGGGGTTGTGCAGAGTCAGACACAACTGAAGCAACTTAGCACTCATGCTAAGCACAACTTAGCACATGCAACTTAGCACAACTGGCCGGCTAGTTCGCTGAGTCTTGTTGGTCTTGGGGAAGGTCCCAGTCATCGTGTACTGGTGAGAAATGGAGTATTTCTTGCCACATCAATAAATAAGGATGTCACAGCCTCTGTCATCTGTTACCAGAAGCAGATGTTTGAACGATCCTGCCCTTGGCATTGTGTGGTACCCAAGTCGCCAGGGAAAAAACATCAAGCTCTGGATGGAGCCACGCAGAGAAGAAGACACATCGTATCAGCCTCCGCAGCGGACGTGGCCCCTGGGGGGCGGGAGGCCGTCCAGGGCCACTGGCCTGGCACAGCCTTCCCATGCCCATCAGAAGGGCCGCACCCCTCCCCTGAGCAGTGGGCGGCCGGGTGCCATGTGACACAGAGCAATGGTGCCTGATTCTCTCCCGCTGGGGACGACACGCTCCAGGCCCAAGGTCTGTCCGAAAGTAGATGGTGATGGTTTAGTCGCTAGGTCCTGTCCAACTCTTGCGATCCCATGGACTGCAGCCCGCCAGGCTCCTCTGTCTATGGGTTTTCCCAGATGAGAGTACTGGCTTGACATTGCCATTTCCTTCTCCAGAGGATCTTCCCCACCCAGGAATCGAACCTGGGTCTCCTGCATTGCAGGCAGATTCTTAACCGACTGAGCTATGAGGGAAGCCCTCCAGAAGTGGATGAGCTGGGTGGAGAAACTGCACACATGAGACTGCCTCTCGCAGCAATCCCTCATGACCCAGCAACCCCACTTCTGGGCATAAAGCCGGAGGAATTGGGAACAGGATCTCAAAGCGCTACACCCATTTCACTGCAGCGTCACTCACAAAGGAGAAAACTGTACCACGCTAGTACACACCACGTGGTACAGACATCGGGAGAATGGTATCAGCCCAAAGAAGAAGGAAGTCTTCAGTTCAGTTCAGTTCAGTTCAGTCGCTCAGTCATGTCCGACTCTTTGCGACCCCATGAATCACAGCAGGCCAGGCCTCCCTGTCCATCGCCAACTCCCGGACTTCACTCAGACACGTCGATCAAGTCAGTGATGCCATCCAGCCATCTCATCCTCTGTCGTCCCCTTCTCCTCCTGCCCCCAATCCCTCCCAGCATCAGAGTCTTTTCCAATGAGTCAACTCTTCGCATGAGGTGGCCAAAGTACTGGAGTTTCAGCTTTAGCATCATTCCTTCCAAAGAACACCCAGGGCTGATCTCCTTCAGAATGGACTGGTTGGATCTCCTTGCAGTCCAAGGGAGTCTTCTCAAGAGTCTTCTCCAACACCACAGTTCAAAAGCATCAATTCTTCAGCACTCAGCCTTCTTCACAGTCCAACTCTCACATCCATACATGACCACAGGAAAAACCATAGCCTTGACTAGACGAACCTCTGTTGGCAAAGTAATGTCTCCGCTTTTGAATATGCTATCTAGGTTGGTCATAACTTTCCTTCCAAGGAGTAAGCGTCTTTTAATTTCATGGCTGCAGTCACCATCTGCAGTGATTTTGGAGCCCAGAAAAATAAAGTCTGACACTGTTTCCACTGTTTCCCCATCTATTTCCCATGAAGTGATGGGACCGGATGCCATGATCTTCGTTTTCTGAATGTTGAGCTTTAAGCCAACTTTTTCACTCTCCACTTTCACTTTCATCAAGAGGCTTTTGAGTTCCTCTTCACTTTCTGCCATAAGGGTGGTGTCATCTGCATATCTGAGGTTATTGATATTTCTCTCGGCAATCTTGATTCCAGCTTGTGCTTCTTCCAGTCCAGCGTTTCTCATGATGTACTCTGCATATAAGTTAAATAAGCAGGGTGACAATATACAGCCTTGAAGTACTCCTTTTCCTATTTGGAACCAGTCTGTTGTTCCATGTCCAGTTCTAACTGTTGCTTCCTGACCTGCATACAGGTTTCTCAAGAGGCAGGTCAGGTGGTCTGGTATTCCCATCTCTTTCAGAATTTTCCACAGTTTATTGTGATCCACACAGTCAAAGGCTTTGGCATAGTCAATAAAGCAGAAATAGATGTTTTTCTGGAACTCTCTTGCTTTTTCCATGATCCAGCAGATGTTGGCAATTTGATCTGTGGTTCCTCTGCCTTTTCTAAAACCAGCTTGAACATCAGGAAGTTCACAGTTCACGTATTGCTGAAGCCTGGCTTGGAGAATTTTGACCATTACTTTATTAGCATGTGAGATGAGTGCAATTGTGCGGTAGTTTGAGCCTTCTTTGGCATTGCCTTTCTTTGCTACATACAACATGGATGAGCCATGTGGACCTCGCACCAACTGAAACAAACCAGACATGAGACATGCCCGGTGTGAGACCGCTCCCTGAGGACCTACAACTGTCAAAGTTTTAGCAAGTTTGACTCTGAGGCCTCAGGTGGGGGAGGAAGACTTGCTCCATGGGTAGAGTTTCAGTTTTTTGAGGGAAAAAATATCTGGAAATCAGATGCCTAGCAATATACACAGAAATGACACCACTGCCCTGCACACTCAAACGGGGTCTGTTTTGTGCTGTGTGTTTTTATCACAATAAAACAACAACAACAAGAATTTCCGTTTATTTGCCCTAAAACCACTGCTTCCAGACCCCTGGGTAGCATTTCTTACTTCTGTGTGCTGTGTGACCTCCCAGAGCTGTCCATGCCGGAAGCCACAGAACCTGTGATCCCATTAGACAACGTGGAAGAGGACAGTGAAGTTTGCTGATGAGTTAGGGTGACTAATGAACTGACCTCAGATGGGGAGAAAGCTCATGAATTCTGGGGTGAGCCCAGCCTGAGCGCAAGCAGCCTACAAATAGGAAGAAGTAGGTTGAAGAGGAGGTCAGAGGGAGTTGTCCTGCAGGATGAGCTGAATTGCATGCCAGCCTCCCACACAAGTTGATCCCCTAACTGGCAGAATGACTGTGTTACGATAAAAGGACTTCAGCGTGTAGCTGGATGGTTGGATGGTATCACCAACTCAATGGACATGAGTTTGAGCAAACTCTGGGAGATGGTGAAGGACAGAGAAGCCTGGCGTGCTGCAGTCCATGGGGTCACAAAGAGTTGGAGATGACTGAGCATCTGATCAACAACGAGAAGAGAGTAATTAGGTTAAACGAGGTCAGGGGGGCAGGGGCTTCGATCTGTGCCTTTGTAAGAAGAGGCAGGACTTCTCTGGCGGTCTGGTGGTTAAGACTCCACCCTGTGATGCAAGAGGGTGTGGGTTTGATCCTTGGTCAGGGAGCCAAGATCCCACATGCTGCAGGGTGTCGTCAAAAAGTTAAAAAAAAATAATTTTAAAACATTAAAAAAGAGGCAGAGAAGGAGGTTTCCTTCTCTGTCCCACCCAAGGACAGTGGGAAGGGAAACGTGGCCACCAGGAAGTGAGACCTCCCCAGAAACCAATCCTGACAGCACCCGGAGCTCGGATTCCTGCCTCCAAAATCGTGAAACAGTAAACATCTGTGGTTTAAGTCCCCAGCCTGTAGCTTTCTGTTATTTCAGCCTGAGCTGATGGAGCCAACCCTCTGGCTGGCTTTGATGATGGAGGAAGTGGTCAGGAACCAAAGATACAGACAGACCCTGGCAGCTGTAAGTAGATTCCCCCCAAGAACCTTAGGAAGGAATGCATGAGCTCTGCCCACACTTGTGAGTCCAGTCCTGCAAAACCCATGTCACCGTGGTGGTGGTTTAGTCTCTAAGTCATGTCCGACTCTTGCAACCCCAACACTGTAGCCCACCAGGCTCATCTGACCATGGGGATTCTCCAGGCAAGAATACTGGAGTGGGTAGCTGTTCCCTTCTCCAGGGCATCTTCCCAATCCAGGGATCCTACCCAGGTCTCCTGCATTGCAAGCAGTTTCTTTACCAGCTGAGCCACCGGGGAAGCCCCTGTATGCAATAGAAGGGTAAGATGAGAGATGTGTTTGTTGTAGTCAGTGACTTTGAGGCAGCAGGAAACTCAGACTTATATCAGGACTGAACATATATTTCAAGAATCTGGATTCTTACTAACCCTAACTTCCATGATTTTACAGATTTGATCACATTTTCTTAATATTTCCAGAACTCTGTATACTAACCAGTCCAATTTTTTTTTAAGATTTTTGTTTGATTTAGACCATTTTTAGTCTTTATTGAATTTGATACAATAGTGCTTCTGTTTTATGTTTTGGTTTTTTGGCTGTGAGGTCTATAGGATCTTAGTTACCCAACCAGGGATTGAACCTGCGCCCCCTGCATTGGAAGGTGAAGTCTTGACCACTGGACCACCAGGGAACTCCCTCCAATTGCTTTTAACACCCATGTGCTATGTGCTAAGTGGCTTCAGTCATGTCCAACTCTTTGTGACCTCATGGACTGTAGCCCACCAGGCTCCTCTGTCTGTTGGATTCTATAGGGAAAAGAATACTGGACTGGGTTGCCATGCTTTCCTTCAAGGTATCTTCCCAACCCAGAGATCAAACCTGTATCTCATGTCTCCTGCATTGGCAGGCAGGTTCTTTACCATGAGCACCACCTGTGAAGCCCTCTTTAATAATAGCCTCTGGTTATTTTAGACCTCTTTCCCCAGGCCTTCTTCCTTTTCCTCGCCCCTCGATGAAAACTATTGCAGAACTCAGGATTTAGCCTTATTCTGGTTTGGGATAAGGTCATCATGATGGCTTAGTTTAGCTAATTGACTCCGTTAAAGTCGTTGCCCAGATGCTGTTGGCTCTGTTGGCTGCGGCAGCAGATGAGGCCAGTGTCTGTGGAAACAACAGACAATGGCTCTTTATCGCCTTTGTAACTGACTTCTCACAGCTATCATTGTAGAGTCTGGGTTGTGTTTCCCTAAATGTAACAGGCTCAATGCCATCTTTTAACTGGCTCACTGTGTCTGGAGGAATTTGCATGCATTTTGCCACCTGGAGGAACTTCACATCATCTGTGAGGTTGGATATTTACCAGCACATTCTCTACTTGAACACACTGCAATACAATTTTTAGTAGACACCAGCCATTCCACTTGGGCTTCCTGGTGGCTCAGTGGTAAAGAATCCACCTGCAGTGAAGGACACACACGCGGGTTTGATCTCTGGTTTGGAAAGACCCCTTGGTGAAGGAAATGGCTATTCACTCCAGTATTCTTGCCTGGAGAATCCCATGAACAGAGGAGCCTGGTGGGTTACAGTCCAAGGGGTTGCAAAAAGCTGGACATGACTTAGTGGCTAAGCAACAACAACAAGCCCTTCCACTCAGCACTTAATCATATTTCATCCAAAAGAAAGTCAGTTCATATCTATGAAGTTGTCTGGCCCTAATTTTGTCCCAGACATGACTTTCCTCTCCTCCAGCTGATACCCTACCCCACAGCCACCACTGGTAACTTTCTAATATTCTCCCTGTGTGTTTCACATAGTTTGAATTTTGTTATTAGGTTGTTGTTGTCCAGCTGCTCAGTTATGTCTGAGTCTTTGTGACCCCGTGGACTGTAGCACACCAGGCTTCCCTGTCCTTCACCAACTTCCAGAGTTTGCTCAAACTCATGTCCATTGAATCAGTGATGCCATCCAACCATTTCATCCTCTGTCATACCTTTCACCTCCTGCCTTCAATCTTTCCCAGCATCAGGGTCTTTTCTAAAGAGCTGGCTCTTCTCGTCAGGTGGCCAAAGTATCAGAGCTTCAGCTTCAGCATCAGTCCTTCCAATGAATATTCAGGTTTGATTTCCTTTAGGATTGGCTGGTTTGATCTCCTGGCAGTCCAAGGGACTCTCAGGAGTCTTCTCCAGCACCACAATAGGATGACAAATATTCAATTTCTTCACAGATAAACACCATGCCCACCCTCCAAATAACAACAAAAATCAAACCAACAGGGAAGCAAATAAAAACAAGAAAGTCAAGAAATCCCATAAGTGAAAAGACATGTTAAAGACATTTTATCCAACACAAATGCACCAATCTTGTTTAGACGGGGTTTGAACAACTGCAGAGAGGGATTTTGAGATAATCAAGAAGTTACAAAAGCTGAACTGGCTTATATGGTATCCAGGCATTGGTGGTGTTTTGTTAGGTGTGACAATGGGTGGTGGCTATGTTGAGGGATTTAATGAGTCTTTTTCTGGAAGAGACGCATGTTGGATTATTTTCGAGTGAATCCAAAAATGTGGGAGGTTCGGGAGGGAGGGGACCTCTGTATACTTATGGCTGATTCACATTGTTGTTTGGCAGAAACCAACACAACATTATAAAGCAATCATCTTCCAATTAAACATAAATGTAAGAAAACCAAAAATTTGCTTTAAATTAAGAAAATGGGTATATAGGTGGGATGGATGTAACAAAACTGGCCAAATGTTAGACAGTATCAGGGCTCAGAAGGGGTACCTGAAGGTTCATGTTCCTATTCTCCTTACTCCTGTGGAGAAACATTTTCCAGAACAAACAGGAATATGTATCAGTTCAGTTCAGTTCAGTTGCTCAGTTGTGTCCGACTCTTTGCGACCCCATGAATCACAGCACGCCAGGCCTCCCTGTCCATCACCAACTCCTGGACTTCACTCAGACTCACATCCACCGACTCAGTGATGCCATCCAGCCATCTCATCCTCTGTTGTCCCCTTCTCCTCTTCCCCCCAATCCCTCCCAGCATCAGAGTCTTTTCCAATGAGTCAACTCTTCGCATGAGGTGGCCAAAGTACTGGAGTTTCAGCTTTAGCATCATTCCTTCCAAAGAAATCCAGGGCTGATCTCCTTCAGAATGGACTGGTTGGATCTCCTTGCAGTCTAAGGGAGTCTTCTCAAGAGTCTTCTCCAACACCACAGTTCAAAAGCATCAATTCTTCGGCACTCAGCCTTCTTCACAGTCCAACTCTCACATCCATACATGACCACAGGAAAAACCATAGCCTTGACTAGACGGACCTTTGTTGGCAAAGTATTGTCTCTGCTTTTGAATATGCTGTCTAGGTTGGTCATAACTTTCCTTCCAAGAAGTAAGCGTCTTTTAATCTCATGGCTGCAGTCGCCATCTGTAGTGGTTTTGGAGCCCAGAAAAATAAAGTCTGACACTGTTTCCACTGTTTCCCCATCTATTTCCCATGAAGTGATGGGACCGGATGCCATGATCTTCGTTTTCTGAATGTTGAGCTTTAAGCCAACTTTTTCACTCTCCACTTTCACCTTCATCAAGAGGCTTTTTAGTTCCTCTTCACTTTCTGCCATAAGGGTGATGTCATCTGCATATTTGAGGTTATTGATACTTCTCCCAGCAATCTTGATTCCAGCTTGTGTTTCTTCCAGCCCAGCGTTTCTCATGATGTACTCTGCATATAAGTTAAATAAACAGGGTGACAATATACAGCCTTGACGTACTCCCTTTCCTATTTGGAACCAGTTTGTTGTTCCATGTCCAGTTCTAACTGTTGCTTCCTGACCTGCATACAAATTTCTCAAGAGCCCATGTATACTCCTGCGCTATTCTCAAGAAAGCCGTAGGAATCCTAAATATACTCATGCTGTCCTCTAGTGGTGGCTGGGAAGACTGCAGTCAAGATTCTGCAAGCTTGCATCAGAATCTCACAAAAGGAACGCGCCAGGTGCCCAGCAGAGAGCTCCAGGTGGGCCAGCAAGATGGGATGCTTTTGCTGAATGCAGGAGACACAAAAGAGCTGGTTCTATCCCTGGGTTGGGAAGATCCCCTGGATCAGAGCATGGCAATTCTAGTATTCTTGCCTGGAGCCTGGACATAGGAGCCCCACAGGTAGTCTCTTGCAAAGAGTTGAAGAAGGCTGAGTGCACATGCACTAGACGATACTATACTCCAAGCTGCTGAGCTTCCAGATTAACTGCTACATAGTGATTCCAAATTAACTGCCTACACAGGGATGTTTGGTCAAAGCAATTAAAATCGAATTTAAAATTTTCAAATGTTAAAGGTAAACCATGCACGGGGTTTGGACCCCAGGTTCACATAACCCCGAGACCCGGCGGAAGACCACATGGTTGGTGATCCACCTGGTCACTGAGAGTCACAAGCCCAGAGTCCACATGTGCCACCCCGTGTGGCTGGTCCTGGGACCCGGTGGGTGACCCGAACCTTGCCCAGGGCCATTTCATGGCCAGACTCTTGTTTTTATTCACAGTTCCCCATCTCTGTCCCTCCACAGAAGAGAGGAGTGTGAACGAACACCTAGCAAGCGGAGTGTGATGATAAATTAGCTTCTGCTTCCTGAAGACCCTGTGTGACGTCACAGCTGCACTGAAGGTGGAGGCCCCTGTCCACTTGGGAGAGGACACAGGAGCTCAGAGAGGCCTCAAGGAGACAGAGCTCATGAGTCACCCTGCACTGGGGTCTGCCCAACTGGGCATGAAAGGACCAGCACATCCTCAGAACAAGGAGTTCCCTGGGGTCCTGCAGCTGTTCCTGCCCACTCCAGGGAGTGGCTGCCTGCAGTGCCACGAGTGAGCTGCCCCCGTACCCTTGGGGAAGACCTTATGATGCTCTAGTACCACAAGAGTCAAGGAGGCAGACAATGACAGGAGCCATTTCTCCATCCCACATGGAGAAGCTGGATTTCTCTAGAGAGCATAGGTTGCTGTTATCTGACAGTAAAATTGAGTAACTCAGTCTTTCTCAAATTCACACGTGCAGACCCGTTGGGGACATGGGGGATGTTTGGGGTATATGAATATGTATGACTGAGTCACTTTGCTGTACACCTGAAACTAACACAACATTGTAAATCAGCTCTACTTCATTGTAACAAAAAGGAGCAACTCCCGGTAATCTTAGTGTTAAAGTGAAGCTATCAATATAAACACATATTTTCTTTGTAAGATATCTTCTCTGTCTCCTAAAAAGACTTAGAAGACTACAACCCAGTAGTATTTAAAAATGAGCACTGTTAGGGTGCAGAGTTTAGTCCCTAAATACTGTCCCCATCTTGTTATTCTGAAAAATCGATACATAACTGGAAACAATAAAACAATTGTCTCGATAGTCTTGTATGGACTGGACTATATTTCAGAGCCACCAGATAGATAATGAGGAAAAGCCTTCTTTGGAGGAAAATGCTCAGGTGGCGCTAGTGGTAAAGATCATGCCTGCCAGTGCAGGAGATGTAAGAGACATGGGTTCGATCCCTGGGTCAGGGGGAGGGCATGGCAACCCACTCCAGTATTGTTGCCTGGAGAATCCCATGGACAGAGGACCCTGGTGGGCTACAGTCCATAGGGTCGCACAGAGTCAGACACGACTGAAGCGACTTAGCATGCAAGCGTGCATGCCAGCTAACATATACTTAGGAGGAATGACAGAGTTTTAAAAATCATCCTTTTGTTCCCCTAATAGTAGTGGAACTAGGCAATAGTTAACAAGGGACACTGAAACCAGGAAGTGAGATAACAGGGACCATTTTACCGGCTCGATCAGGAGACACCGTGGGAAGAAAGCCCACATGCGTTCATCATCCCCAAAGTGAGATGATAAATCACATGCCTGGTGGTCCAGCACCCACCTGTGCAAGATGCTTGGGTCATACACTGAAGCTGAATCTAGTGATACTTCTGGGTTAGTTATCTATTCATACAAACTACAAAAATACAGCAAAAGATGTAAGTTACTACACAGATCCAGAATGTGAGTCCTTCCAACAACTGTGAATAGATGACAGGTCTGTGCTGCAGTGGGGGGCATCGGCACCAGAGAGTAGGGGATGGATATGCAATAAACAGGAAGCAGAGAGTGTACCGGAACAGACATGCAATTGGCCTGGAATAAACAAAACGAGGCTGAAGTTTCCTTGGAACAAAGGAAATGCTGATTGATACTAATTGATACACCATTTTCTTTGGTCAATTTGCCTCAAATCCAGAAATATGACTCCATTCTGGGTAGGCAAGACCATAAAACAGGTATTTTCATAAGTTTCTATTTGGAAAGAAAAATTGGACAGCTCCGAGGAAGGGGGATTTGACATTTCTTTGTTTGCGAAAATGGTATGTGCGTTTATCCTTTAACCCAGCAACTCAGCCCTGAAAGATTTACTCTAAAGATTCATGAGCAAAAACCCAAAAAGGCATATGTGTAAGGCTATTCCTTGCATCTCTTTTTGCAGCGTCAAACATCTGGAAGCAATTCGACTACGCGCAATTGAGCATCATTCAGCTGAAAAAGAAATGAGCAGTGTCTTTGTTTACTGCTGGGGAGTGAGTCTGGGATGTATTATGAATCGAAAATGCAAGTGAAAAAAGTTTTTATGATATACTACGATTAATCTAAGAAGACAGGCAGTGCAGGTGTGTGTGTATGTGTGTGTGTGTGTGTGTGTGTGTGTATACTTGTCCATATTTTAAAAAGAAAGAAAGACCAAAAATGTTAAAAATATAAGTCTCCTTATAGAAAGAGAAGGGGACCAGGGTGGAGGCGACAGGATTAGGAGCTAGACTTCTCGTGATGTATTGTTTACAGAGATGACTGGGGAACCATGCAAATATTTTTACGTGTTATACAAACTAGTCCTATGTAAAATTAACACAATAAGTAATAATTATGTAATTGTATATAGATAATTATTTTAAAAAATCAGTCCCTACTAGTTGCAATGAAGATGAAACAACTAAACCTAATTAGTGATTGGTTGGTAGAAAAGCTACATGAAGGAACTCTCTTTGCTGACTTTAAACACAGTTATTTGATGGAATAGCCCCAGTAAACTACACCAAAAGAAAAAAATATTGGGAAAAAAACTGATTTCTGTAATCTTAACTTTGCTGGTTTTGATTTATTTGGTGTGTATTGTACCAGAAAGCAATAAAGTGATTGCTTTGCCATCAGGAGCTGGAATTTTTGGAGTAGGAGAAAGAAGGGAGAGATGTAAGATCAATAAGGTCAGTAAAATTCCTACACATAAATCTGTATTTGATTTGAAAGTCTCAGGGGAAATTCAGAAGGTATCTTACCTTTAAAATCTGTGTGGTTCCTAGTTGTGTCCACTGGAAAGGCCTAGAAACAATAGCCTTGACCATGGACACAAGTGTTGAACAGCCCCAAGCACACACACTGTGGTCGATTCCATTCTCCTTTAAAATGAACCAGAACTTCTGGAGAAATAATGATTCCAGATCTAGGGCAAGAAATGTCCCAGATGGTCCTAGGAGAATTATATTTTTAAAACCCACTATTTTGGGGGGCTCCAAAATCACTGCAGATGTGATTGCAGCCATGAAATTAAAAGACGCTTACTCTTTGGAAGGAAAGTTATGACCAACCTAGACAGCATATTAAAAAGCAGAAACATTACTTTGCCAACAAAGATCCATCTAGTCAAGGCTATGGTTTTTCCAGTAGTTATCTATGGATGTGAGAGTTGGACTGTGAAGAAAGCCGAGTGCCAACGAATTGATACTTTTGAACTGTGGTGTTGGAGAAGACTCTTGAGAGTCTCTTGGACTGCAAGGAGATCCAACCAGTCCACCCTAAAGGAGATCAGTCCTGGGTGTTCATTGGAAGGACTGATGCTGAAGCTGAAACTCCAGTACTTTGGCCACCTGATGGGAAGAGCTGACTCATTTGAAAAGACCCTGATGATGGGAAAGATTGGGGGCAGGAGGAGAAGGGGATGACAGAGGATGAGATGGTTGGATGGCATCACCGACTCAATGGACATGAGTTTGGGTAAACTCCGGGAGTTGGTGATGGACAGGGAGGCCTGGCATGCTGCAGCCCATGGGGTCGCAAAGAGTCTGACACGACTGAGTGACTGAACTGAACTGAATTGGTTTCCTAGGCTTCTTAGAATACGACCAGTTACGTTTTCTACAGTGCCACGGTGATGCTGTTGATTTAAACATTATTTGAATGTTTCAGTTCATTACAGTTTTTATTCATTTTGATGCTTAAATTAGCCCATTTTGATGGACAAGGGTTTGGGTGGACTCCAGGAATTGGTGATGGACAGGGAGGCCTGGCATGCTGCGATTCATGGGGTCGCAAAGAGTTAGACACAACTGAGTGACTGAACTGAACTGAAGTGAAGTTTGTACAAAAAAGGCTCAGGTGCCGACTTGAATAAGCTCTACCCCAAAATGGGCTAATTTAAGTATCAAAATGAATACAAACTGTAATGAACTGAAACATTCAAATAATGTTTAAATCAACAGCATCACCGTGGCACTGTAGAAAACGTAACTGGTCGTATTCTAAGAAGCCTAGGAAACCAATTCAATTCAGTTCAGTCGCTCAGTCATGTCGGACTCTTTGCGACCCCATGAACTGCAGCATGCCAGGCCTCCCTGTCCATCACCAACTCCCGGAGTTTACCCAAACTCATGTCCATTGAGTCGGTGATGCCATCCAACCATCTCATCCTCTGTCATCCCCTTCTCCTCCTGCCCCCAATCTTTCCCATCATCAGGGTCTTTTCAAATGAGTCAGCTCTTCCCATCAGGTGGCCAAAGTACTGGAGTTTCAACGTTAACATCAGTCCTTCCAATGAACACCCAGGGCTGATCTCCTTTAGGATGGACTGGTTGGATCTCCTTGCAGTCCAAGAGACTCTCAAGAGTCTTCTCCAACACCAAAGTTCAAAAGCATCAATTCGTTGGCGCTCAGCTTTCTTTATAGTCCAACTCTCACATCCATACATGACTACTGGAAAAACCATAGCCTTGACTAGACAGACCTTTGTTGACAAAGTAATGTCTCTACTTTTTAATATGCTATCTAGGTTGGTCATAACTTTCCTTCCAAGGAATAAGCGTCTTTTAATTTCATGGCTGCAGTCACCATCTGCAGTGATTTTGGAGCCCAGAAAAATAAAGTCTGACACTGTTTCCACTGTTTCCCCATCTATTTCCCATGAAGTGATGGGACCGGATGCCATGATCTTCGTTTTCTGAATGTTGAGCTTTAAGCCAACCTTTTCACTGTCCTCTTTCACTTTCATCTAGAGGTTCTTTAGTTTGAAAATTGGTTTAAAAAAAGAGAGATAAGAAAAGAATCTGAAAAAGAATAAGCATGGGCTATAGAGTCCATGGGGTCGTAAAGAGTTGGACACGACTGAGAGATTTTCACTTTCAATAAACTGAAACATTCAAATAATGTTTAAATCAACAGCATCACTGTGGCACTAAAGAGAACCTCACTGGTCATATTCTAAGAAGTCTAGAAACCAATTCAGTAGTTTTAAAACTGGTTTAAAAAGAGAGAAAAAAAGAATCTGAAAAAGAGTAAATATATATGTATGTACACTTGTATATGTGAATCACTTTGCTGTACACTTGAAACTAACACAACTATACTTCAGTAAAAAATAAATAAATTTTTTAAATAATCAAAATAAATTGAAAAATAAAAAGGAAGTACAAAACATCAATTAATTAAAGAAGAGAGAGAAGATCAAGACTTCCTGCCTTCCCTGTACAAACTATACCATGGGGTGAACAAACAGTTGGGCAAACTTTATAAAGCATTTCAGCTCCAGGTAATAAGTAAAGAAGTCATGGAATTAAAGCATTGCTATGTTGAAACCCCTAATGAAATAGCAGATTTAGGCAACAGACCTAACAGTCTTAAAACATCATGAGACTAGGAACAGACATTATATGCTTCTGGTACATGTAGACAACTTGACCTATGAAAGATTCTTATCCTCCATCTCCCCCAGAATGAAGCAAACTTGAAATTAATCAAGCCTTCAGGTCTAGCTATCAGTTTACATGAAATACAGACATAGTAGAGAATAGAAGAGTGTATTAAAAGATTACACTGGAAGAAACAATAGATTACGCTGGGACTTTCCTGGTGGTCCATTGTTTACGACTCTGTGCTTTCAATGCAGGGGGGATAGGTTGGTCCCTGGTTGGGGAACTAAGATTCCACACGTTGCACAGTGCATGGCCAAAAAAAGAGAGAGAGAGAGAGAGAGAGAGAGATATTACACAGGAATGCAGACAGCAAAATCCAAAAAGTTGTGGGAAACTTTCCAGACAACTGACCTGATATGTTAACAGATAGATTCCAAGAGGTTGTGGATGATGGATTGTGAAACTGAAAAGAACTATCAAGTGATTGAGATGAAAGCCTCTTATTTGGGTCCAGGTTTGAATGCACAACTGCTCACAAAGATGATTGAGGGCTCCAGATGAATGCAACCATTGGCTTGTAGAACAATGCCCCTCCAACCCTAACGAAAGATGTCCACAACCTGAACCCTGGAACCTGGAGTATGCTAGGTTATGTGGCAAAGGAGAATTCAGCCTTAAAACAGGGACCTTATCCTAGATGATCAAGTGAGCCCAATGTCATCACAAGGGTCCTTTAAAGAGGAAGAAGAGGCAGAAGAAGAGTCAGAGTGACGGGGTGTGAGAGATTACACTGTCCATCACCAGCTTCAAAGACGGAAGAAGGGTCTAGGAGCCAGGCAATGCAGGTGTCTCTGGAAGCTGAAGAGCAAGGAAAGAGAGTCCCCTGAAGCCTCCAGGAAGAACCAGACCTGCCGACTCTTTGATTTCAGCCAATTTCAGGCTCTGGCCTCCAGAAATGCGAGACAATAAATTCCTGTTTCTAAACCCCTAAACTTGTGGTAATTCATTGTCGTAGTAAAAACATATATCAACAGATGTCATCTCAGAGGCCACATTGGAATATACAGAAATGGGCTTCCCAGAGTACAGACTTGAAGATCGCAAAGGCTCATCTGTTACAGGTGAAGATGATGTTCATGACTTGGTCAGTTTCCTGTGCTGTGCTTAGTCACTCCATCATGTCTGACTCTGTGACCTCATGGTCTATAGCCTACGAGGTTCCTCTGTCCACGGGGATTCTCCAAGCAAGAATACTGGAGTGGGTTGCCCTCCTACAGGAAATCTTCCCAATCCAGGGATCAAACCCAGGTATCCCACATCGTGGGCAGATTCTTTACCATCTGAGCCACAAGGGAAGTCCAAGAATACTAAAGTGGGTAGCCTATCCCTTCTCCAGGGGATCTTCCCAACCCAGGAATAGAACCGGGGTCTCCTGGATTGTAGGCAGATTCTTTACCAGCTGAGCTACCAGGGAAGCCCAGTCAGTTTCCTACGTGGTAACAAATACCCACAAACTCGGCAGCTTAAAGAGTATCTCACATTCAGTATCTCATTCAGTATCTCACAGATCTGTGGGTCACAAGACCTGGCACTGAGTTCAGTGGATTCTCTGCTTGGGGTCTCATGAGGCTGGAATCAGCCTGGGGCTGGATCCTCAGCTGAGGTTCAACAGGAGAAGGGACACTTCAGAGCTCAGTGACCCAGATGTTGGCAGACTCATCCGCTCCTTACTGGTTGTTGGCTCTCAGTCCTGGGGGCACCTGAAGTTCTTTGCTCCATGAACAGCTCACAGTGTGGCTGTCTGCCTCTTCAAGGCCAGCGGGGGTCTCTCTCCAACGTGGTGAGATGGAGTCTTAGGTCCTGTAACCCAATCAAAGAAGTGACATTCCATCACCTTTGCTATGGCCTGTTGTTATTCAGTTGCTCAGTTGTGTCCGACTCTTTGTGGCACTGTGGACTGCCGTGTAGTCTTTTGGCTACCATCAAGTCACAGCTGCTACCCTCACTCAAGGGCAAGAGATTATACAGAGCTTAACTCCAAGCAAGAGATCATGGGACCACCTTAGAGTCTGCCTATCACAGTGGTTGGTTTAGAGATCTCCGTCGGACAGGACAAGGTGGGGATGGTGGTATGTGAACTGTTTATTTATACATTTTGGCCTGGTATTGCAGCTCTCAGGCTTTCCTGGTGGCTCAGACAGTAAAGAATCTGCCTGCAATGCAGGAGACATGCGTTTGATCCCTGGGTTGGGAAGATCCTCTGTAGGAGGGAATGGCTACCCACTCCAGCAGTCTTGCCTGGAGAATTCCATGGGCAGAAGAGACTGGAGGGATACAATTGCAAAGAGTCAAACACGACTGCGTGACTAACACAGCAGCTCTCAACATAGGAGTTCAATTAGAATCAGCTGGGTTGAGGCTTCCCTGGTGGCTCAGTTGGTAAAGAGTCCACCTGCACTGCAGGAGATCTGGGTTCGATCCCTGGGTTAGAAGATCCCCTGGAGAGGGCATGGCAACCCACTCCAGTATTCTTACCTGGAGAATTCCATGGACAGAGGAGCCTGGCGGGCTACAATCCATGGAGTCACAAAGAGTTGGACACAACTGAGCAACTAAACACAGCCCAGGGTTGAGTTTTTAGAAAATGTAGATGCTTAGTTCATATCAGAATAGTTAAATTAGAATAACTGATCATCAACATATGTAAAAGCTCCCCCCACCACACACCATACATGTCTGATAGGTACGCAAGGTGGCACCATGGTTTCCCAGAGGAAGGATCCATTACTCATCTCCCAGAGGCTGAGACACAGCTCAGGTGGGCAGGGGCTGGGGCATGAGATGGCTGGTGGAGTGGATGAGCAGAAGAACAAAGAGTCGTCAGATGATGGAGATGACAAAATTTATGCGAATTAATCAGGAAGAGCTGAGTCAGACCAGCGGCTTTTCTTGTCTCTTCTGGGCACCAAGTCCTCCAGGGAGCAAAGTCTGTGAGCAAGATTACAGCAGGGCTCCTCCCTCCAGTTCAGCTAAGGCGGACAGAGCAAACTCACCAGGGACCCTCAGAAGACCCATCAGTGATGGGATACAAGCATTACCTTTCTGATAATCATTTTTGTTTGTTTTAAATTTTAGAAGATGCTCACATTGCACTCCCTACTATAGGGATGCTCCTTGTAATACCAAAAGTGCCAGGAAGGTAGGTAGGTGACAGATAGACAGACAGACAGATATTGGGTTGGCCATAACATTTGTTTGTTTTTTCCTGTAACATCTTAGGAGAAACCAGAATGAAACTTTGGCCAACCCAATAGATGCTAGCTGACAAATGATGGAAGGGAAGGAAGGAAGAAAGAAGGAAAGACGGATTTTTAAAATTTTATTTTAAGAGCCTTGATGTCAAATGTGTGTCTGGTTTCCCTGGGCTTCACTGAAGCCCAGAACAGGCAGAGTACAGGAAGCACACACGTGCCCCAGGCCCCAGGCTGGAGCTGGGAGCCCGTAGGTGTCCTGCCCCTACGTTTGCTCTGCAGCTCCTGGAAATGATCCGAGTTCCAGCCTCTCTGCGGCTCCTTTCACGTCCTGACCTTTGAAGAGGGAGCCTGGAAACTCACAACAAAGGTGATGCGATTAGATGAGAGCTCGCTCTGCACCTGGGAGATTGTGTGCCAGGACAGTGGCTTGTCTTTGCACCTCCACCTTCCTCTCACACACGGAGGCCAGAAAGGATAATGAATTTACACAGATCACACATGCCTGTGCGTTTGTGCTGTGACGTGTCTGATGGATCAGACTGAGGAGCATCCTGTAACTTCTGGAGGGAACCAGGCCATGGGGAGTGCGAGTGTGCTGTGGGAGGCGGGAAGTCCGCAATGAATCAGTGGCGTCTGATGGAGGCAGGAGGGGGAAGGGCAAGCAGTGGTACCCAAATAACGGAATTGTTAAGGACA
The DNA here is from genome assembly GCF_029407905.1 of Bubalus kerabau. NCBI lineage: Eukaryota > Metazoa > Chordata > Mammalia > Artiodactyla > Bovidae > Bubalus > Bubalus kerabau. Next base: position 57,527,559 of record NC_073636.1, read on the forward strand.
GTGATAATATTAACAATTAAAATATAAACAAGAAAGAAGTAGGTGAGGGAGATTAAGATGTACAAACTCTCAGTTACAAAATAAATGAGTCACAAGTATGAAATGTACAGTGCGGGGAATATAGTCACAAATTATGCGATATCTTTGCATGATAACAGATGGTAACCAGACTTACTGTGATCATTTTGAAATGTATAGAAATAGCGAATAATGATGTTGTGTAACAGGAACTAACATAGTGTGGGAGGTCAATTATACTTCAAAACCAAAATACACAAACTCATAGGAAAAGAGATCAGATTTGTGGCTACCAGAGGTGGTGGGAGGAAGGGAATTGGATGAAGGTGGTCAAATGGTACAAACCTAGATGAATGAACACTAGGTATATAATGCACAATATGATAAATAAAATTAACACTGCCCCTGTTATCTTTGAAATTTGTTAACAGCATAAATTCTAAGAGTTCTTATCACAAGGAACAATTTTTTTTTCCTGTTTCTTTAATTTTGCATATATGTGAGAAGATGGATATTCACTAAGCTTCTAGTGATCATTTCATGATGGGTGTAAGTCAAATCATTACGCTGTACATCTTAAACTGATACAGTGCTGTATGTCAATCATATGTGAATAAAACTGGAAGAAGAAAGACAAAAAAGGACAAAAATGAAAACAGAAATGGTGTCCATGTTGGACAATGGTTTTTTTGTTGTTGTTCTGTTCTTCACGATATCCCTGAGTTTGCTTAAGTTCATGTCCACTGAATTGGTGATGCCATCCAGCCATCTCATCCTCTGTCGTCCCCTTCTCCTCTTGCCCTCAGTCTTTCCCAGCATCAGGGTCTTTTCAATGAGTCAGCTCTTTCCGTCAGGTGGTCAAAGTATTGGAGCTTCAACTTCAGCATCAGTTCTTCCAATGAATATTCAGGGTTGATTTCCTTTAGGATGGACTGGTTTGACCTCCCTGCTGTCCATGGGACTGTCAAGAGTCTTTTCCAACACCCCAGTCCTGATTGTACTCACAGGTAACTGGTCAGTCCTGGGAGGCGAAAGCATGGCCCTCTGGTGGATGCTACAGGAATTGCAGCCAACTCTTTCGGCTTCTTGGTCCATCCGTCCTTTCAAGAGGTTCCCAGGTGGCCTGCAGAGGTCGGCCCCCTTGAGTCAAGGGCGCACTGCCTAAATGTCTTTGATTTATTTTGCTTCATGCTGTGAAATCCATGAAAACACCACATCTTAGCTTCCATAGCCTAAGTGAAAAGGTGATGTGAAAAGTGATGACATTTTTCTCTAACTGGATGATAGAGGAGCATCAATTGTATCCTTTGACTCCAGGTGGTCCCAGCATCGGGGCAAGGATTCCTGAGGGTCAGCGACCCCCATCTGGGCTCCCAGCCATGTGCAGCCCTCCTGCCAGGCATGTGCCCAGGCCTGGGTGCAGGGTGTGTGTGCCGAGGCCTCTCCTGTTTCATGTCCTGACGGCCCCCCAGCCTGACCTGCTCTGATCTGTGTGCCATCGTGACCCTCAGAAATCCACCTGAAGACAAGAGGGCATGTGAATAAATGGGGGATTTGACTGTGAGCCCCATTCAAGGGTGACTAGAATGATCTGACTGGCTCAGGTCGGGGAGCAGTTCCTTCACTTCGGCCAAACCTGAGACTCTGTGGACCATCCGTGCTCGGTCCCCTTGTCCACCTAAGCCAGGCTCTGTGGGGGTAAAACTCAGTACCAGTGTGTCCTCAAATCCAGCTCACAGGTGCCTGGCGGGTGGCCAGCTCTCAGGACGTAGGTGAGAAAACGGCCCCCTCTGCAGCAGAAAGCAAGAACCCCCGCCTCATGGTAACATGGCAATAGGAGGAGGAAGGGTACTGGCACCTGGCTGATGCTAGGAGGAGGGGCACAGGAAAGCGGCGGCAATTCTAATATCAAAACCCATCCAGAACACTCACGCTTCCGTGAGATTGCTGTGCTCCGCATCCCTGGGTGCTGTGAGTCATGGAGGTGATTATGTTTCCAAAGGCGGCAAGAGGCACTATAGCAAAGCCTCACCAGTTTTCCCATCGAAGTCCTCCCAAGTTGAACAAATAGAATTCAGCATCTGCCCTGCTGGGTTCTGGAGTAATAGCATGAACGCATTTAATTTCTTTCATTTTTTTTTCCCCTTGAGCTTTAAAATTAATGGAAATTTCAGCTTTTACTCCCTAATATGGGCATGTTTCTTTGGGTATAAAATAATGGCATTTTTTTAATCTTCAAAGTTTCAAGTTAGAAGATGAACCACATTTGTCCTGGGGTTTTATACCACCCCAGCCTGGGGGCCAAGTAGCCCAAGGCTAAGAGGTCTTTATCTGCAGAGCACAGGCGCACAGCCCAGGTGACCCTCCTCCCTGCAGCAGGACCTGCCCTGAGATAGTAGGCAGGCTGGGGGTTGGCGGGTGTGATCTGGGTTCCTGCCTTCCCCTGGGGCCACCTGGGGCCCTCATCCTTGAGTTCATTGCTGAGGCCTCACTTTCTCACTTACCTTTCAAGTTCATATCCACGGTGAGCTTCCAGTCTCCCCTCTTTAAACCAGGAGCTCCCATTTTTGGGAAAGCATGAGGGCTTCTCACTCGTTTCCTTGCTGAGCCCCCAGCACTCAGTGGGAGTGTCCATCCCCTTTTGAGAGAGGACCCTGACATCAGAAAGGCTAATTCCTTTACATGAGGTCATGGGGCTGGTGGAATTGAACTTGAACCAGACAATCTTGCCAGCGGTCAGACAACAACCAGCATAGACATCTGTGTCCATCACGTAGGTATAGAGAGCAGCAGGCTCCATCTACAGGGAGCACAGCTCAGAGGATGGCTGGGTTTCCTCAGGCCTGCGGGCAGTTGGGCTATGATTGATTAGTGATGTCTGCCAAGAGTAGGGGAGGTGGGGGTGGCAGCCCTTCCAGCTTCCTTAGTGACACTGAACTCAACAGACTTAGGGCATCCAACTCAGCCAAGGGAGTCGCCAGGGAAGAGGTTGAATTAACAGCATCAACCTTGACAAGAGCCACTGTTTTCATTTTTCCTGAGCATCAGATTTGCTTTATCCAGAGCGACAGTGTCAGCCCTGCATCCCAGTATTTCTCAGACAGGTCCTGCAGACCCTGTAACTGTGTGACCTTTGGGGCACTCTGTAATATGCTTTGTCATTTTCTGGTTTCTTTCAGTAATAATCTTTTAACAATTTTTTTTTAAACAAATTGAAAGAAATCTGCTCTGTTGAATTGTTCATTTACAATTGAAAGGCATTTTCCATCCTCCGAAACATGAGATTCTTCTTTTTTTTTTTAATGTGAGATTCTTAAATCAGTAGATTTCAGCCGGGGTCTTCAGACACCTTGAAAGCTCGGTGCAATTTCTTTGCCTCTGAAAGAAAACTGGCTTGAGCCTCAGAAATACTGATGGAACGGAGGAAATTTCACCATAATGACGGAAAGAGAATGGACAGCTTTGCATTTCTAGATTCTCTGTCAATGTGTCTCAGAGGCGCAAGGGGAAAAAAACCAACTTCCTCCAGGAGGTCTGGAGAGGGGTGGAGGAATCTGACGTGGGACAGCAGGATGCAAAAGTCCCGACATTTTCACTATTTCTTCAAAAGGCATTCAAAGTGTGTATTCCACTAAACAACTGATTTTCTTTACATGGAAAATGCATTTCTAAATAAGGTTTCATATAATATAAGTTCTCAGTAAAGTCAAGGCAGCAGAGTACGTAGGTTGAAGGTAAATACCGGGCTGTACATACAGATTGAAAGTATGAACTGGGAGATCCTCAACAGGGGACCAAACCCTAGCTCTGGTTTTCATTAGATCCATTTTTAAAGCCTTAAGGAAAACCTTAACTTCACTGTGTCTCAGTCTATGCACAGTGGTAATATTGGGATGATAGCTGAATCTACATCACAGCACCATTGTTAGGATGAAAAGACATAATCCATGTACCATACCTGGAATTGCGCTGGGTGGGGCAAGCGTGGTGCATAACTGTTCGTATCCTGGTATTCCCGGAAGGTGCAACACATCATCCCGCAGCTTCCCCAGCTCTTGGTGTGTGGCCTGTGCTCCTTGCAGGACAAGCCCCACTTTGACAAGAATGTCTTTAGGCCTTTAGTCTAGGACCAAGTTTAGTACGGAGGCTTCCCAGGAGGCACAGGGGTAAAGAATGCGTCTGCCAGTGCAGGAGATGCAAAAGATGCAGGTTCAATGACTGGGTTGGGAAGATCTCCTGGAGAAGGAAATGGCAACCCACTCCAGTATTCTTACATGGAGAATCCCATGGACAGAGGAGCCTGGCAGGCTATAGTCCCTGGGGTCACAAAGAGTCAGACATGGCTAAGTGCACACACATGGTTTAGAAACAAATCAGTGGTCCCTTCGAGCAGGTACACATTTCTTATTCCTGGTTTGCCTCACTTTAAAATTTCTCTATTACCTACCTCTAATTTTTTGTTGCTCTGTTTTATACTTCTTCACGACCACTGAATGCCAGCTTTGAAACAATAATGGCTTAGTTTTCCTGACAGCCCTGTGCGGGGCTGGTCCATCCACTCCATCACAGTCTCAAGACGGTGGGCTCAGGTGGAAATTACTGCCCGTGTTTTACAACACTGATCCATGTGCCCAAAGAGTTTGTATAATCTACCTGCAAACATATAACTGAGAAGTAGAAAAGGTGAAAATGAGAGCAGAGAGGAAAAAAATCCATTCATTTGTTCACATAAACACACACACACGCAGTGTGACACAGCTAAGAGGGAGAAAGAGAGAGAGTGAAAGCACAAACATCCAGCATCGGGAATGAAAAAATAGAACCTTTCTGTTGTCAGCATTAAGAAGATGAGGGGAGGTTACAAGAAAGCGTTTATGCCAAGAAACTTGAACATTTTGATAATGGACGATTTTTAAAAAATAGACATACCTAATTAAAATTGAGGCAAGAATACACAAAATCTGAATGAGCAGCCCAGGCCCCTCCCCAGGGCTATTACATCAGACCCTCTGGGGCCTGCAGAGCATGTGCTTCCAGACTCTTGTTGGAGACCACTGGGGCAACTGGGGCTGGGCTCCTGGATCTGCAGGGCAGCCTTTCTCCCAGGTAAGAGGTCACGGGCATCATAGGCTTTGCAACTAGGGTGACCCACGCTTCAGGCTTGCAAGGGACTTACAGGCTTAAACTGGCGAGTACTGGGCAGGCTGGGACAATGGGTCACCCCATTTACAGAGAGAGAGAATTCAGGGGGTGGAGCCTGGGGGGACCACCTCACCCCTGTTTGCCCAGGACTTCCCTGATCATAGCAGTGAAAGTCCACATACTGGTTGGGAACTCTGGTTCCAGGCAAACCAGGATGGCTGGTCACCCTGGGGGCACCTATCTCCGGAGGAACAACAGAGAAAGAAGAGAATAAAAATAACAATGACAAGAATAAGCAAGATTCCCAAGATGGCTTGCTTGCTCTCACACACTGAGACCCCAGGAGGGGCCCCGTTCCCCACCCTCGACTCCCTGGGCAGCACTTAGCTTGACTCTGTGTTGGAATCATGAGAGGGGAGGAAGGGAGGGATTTAAAACCCTGACGCCCTGTCCCAGCCCCAGAGGTGCAGCTCTGCGTTTGTCTCCTGCGTGGCCAAAGGACCACAACTGAGTGGCTTAAAAAATAAGAACTGAGTCTCTCAGTCCAGAGGCCAGAAATCAGGACCCCAGCTGAGCTTCGCTCCTTCTGAGCCCCTGGCTGGACCCTCCCTCCCAGCTTTGGGTGGCTGGGGGAGCGGGGAGGGAAGGGAATTGGGGTCAGTCCGCAGAATTACCTGGCTCATCACCCCAACCTCTCTTGTCTCTGTTGTCATGCGGCTTCTCCCCCTGTGTGTCTTTGTCTCTTTTCCTCTTCTTGTAAGGGCACTAGTCATGTTGAATTAGGACCCACCCACCCCGATCGCTGCAACTACACAAAAGCCCAAGCAGCAACAAAGACCCAGCACAGCCCAAAATAAATAAATAAATAAAATTACCAAAGAATTGACGGTTTTGACCGTTCATAAGGGTACAGCTCGCCTGCATCCCCTGCATTCATATTGCTGTGTGGCCATCACCGCTGTCCACGGAACTGTTTCATCTTTCCAAATCGCCACTCTGTCCACACTAGATGCAATCCTTCATTTCCCCCTCTCTCTGGCCCCTGACAAACACCCTTCTACTTTCTGTCTCTGTTAATTCATTTCTCTCAGGTAAGAATGAATGAGTGGAACCACACAGTAATTGTCTTTTTGTGACAGGTTTGTGTCCTGTGGGGCTTCCCTGGTGGCTCAGACGGTAAAGCGTCTGCCTGTAGTACAGGAGACCCAGGTTCGATCCCTGTGTTGGAAAGATCCCCTGGAGAAGGAAATGGCGACCCATTCCAGTCCTCTTGCCTGGAAAATTCCAGGGACTGAGGAGCCTGGACCCTACAGTCCATGGGGTCGCAAAGAGCCGGACCCGACTGAGCGACTTCACTTTCACTTCACTTTGTGTCATGTAACCTGATGTCCACCAGGTGGCAGCCTTTACTAGAAATAGATTTTCTACGTGAAGTTTCTTAATGAAAAAGTGCCTGGGTTTGTCCCCTGGCTTTACATAATCCCTAGCACAGGGACACAGAGTTAGGGACCTTGGAGGGGCAGGCTCAGAGCCTAGCATGTGGCCCAGACCCGGGGCACAAGTGGGGACCAACAGGACCTCCTGGGTGCCAGCTCCACCCCTCGCCCTGGGCTTGTTCCCTGGGCAGCCCTCTCTCCTTCTGCTCCAAACCGGTCTTGGTTCTGCTGTTCTTCTTTAGGAGCCAAGAAGCCCTTTTTGAAAGGACGAAGTGTGTGAACAAGCCCACGACAATGGGATTTGATTGAAACCCAAGCCCCGTGTTCTAGAGGTTTCCATGGCCTGTGAGGGACACCACGCCCTCCCCCACTTCATTCCACACCAATGGAAAGGTGAAGGTTTATTACTGTCATTTTCATTTAATAGAGGCCATCGTGGCCCCTAAAGGTTAATTAATTTTCACAAGGTCACACTGTCAGGCAGAGATGAATCATTCTGGTCACATCCAAAGTGGAAAGACACAGGGGTCACCAGATTTGGGTGATAAATCGTTTGCCCCTGCTTGTCGACTGGGATCCAGGTCTCCTGGCAGTCCCGGGAGCAGGGAGGCAGGCTGCATCCTGTATCCAGGTTCCCAGGAAAATGGCTTTAATGGAACAGTGATTCTGGGGAAAGGTGGAGTGGCCTAATAGATGGCCAACCATACTGGTTTATCCAGAATTGTAGGGTTTCCTGGATGGAGCTAGCTGAATAAGAGCTCCCACAGAGGTCCACATCCTAATTCTTGGAATTTGTGAATGTGTTACTTTAGACAGCAAAAGGGACTTTGCAGATATTAATGAGTTTATGATCTTGAGATAGGAAGGTTATCCTGTGTTATTCAGATGGCCCAAAGGAATCACAGAAGCTTCTACAAGAGGGAAGCAGGAGGGACTGAGTCAGAAAGAGAGATGCTTTGAAGATGGGAGAAGGACCAGAAGCTATAGGATGAAGGTAGTTTCAGAAGCTCAAAATGGTAAAGAAGGAATTCTCCCCAGAACATTCCAGAAGGAATGAGGCTCTGCTATAATTATGATTTTAACTTATTTGTGAGACTTATTTGAGAACTAGTGACCTCCAGCATGCCAAAGGAACACATCTGTGTTGTTTGAAGTCACTAACTTTGCAATCCCATGTGGTGTTAGTGGTAAAGTACCCACCTGCCACTGCAGGAGACTAAAGAGACCTGGGTTTGATCCCTGAGTTGGGAAGATTCCCCTGGAGGAGGGCACGGCAGCCCACTCCAGTATTCTTGCCTGGAGAATCCCATGCACAGAGGAACCTGGTGGGTTATGGCCCATGAGGTCACAAAGAGTCAGACACGACTGAGCGACTTAGCACCCTCCACAGTCAGGAAACAAGCACAAAAGGATATAGGACATTCCAGGCCAAAATCAAGAAAGCCAAAGGCTCTAGGACCAGCTGGTCACCTCAGAGCCCAAGAACCTTCTGTTAGTTAAGGCTGATTTAGATACGTAGCTGTGTCCTTCAGGAGCATCCCTGGGTCTCAGCTATGCTTCTCCAAACTCCTCTCATGCCTTCCTGGAACCAGCAGAAAGTGATGTCTATCTGTGAGCTCTGGAGTGGGGCAGGACCCATAACTCACTGGCAAATGCTTAAGTACTGGCTTTCCAGGGGAAAAAAAAATGTGTGCATATATGTACATATATATGTTTATGTTTGTTATAAATTTTACTGAATAGTTTGTAGCAAACAACCCACAAATGATGTTACAAGTCTCTACTGTAAATTCCATGCAACTCTAGCTTCAGTATAAGTCAGATTTCTTGCAAAATCCATTGTCAATTTTCAAATTTGATTGCCAACCGCAGAGGCAGGTGAGCAGGTGGCAAAGGATCACTTGATTGAAATCTGACTTAGCAAGGAATTTGGCTCACATCATTGACAAACAACTCTAGTTCTGACCGTAATTTTGGTTGATATTTTCATTTATGTTAATGAGTAATACAAAAGTGAACTAGCAGAGACAGCTGTCAAAACTTGACTCACTCAACAATGATGGGAGTAACTTCCTTGCTGAAGGAGATAATAGCTTTCAAGTATGGATAGAATATTGCCTCCACGTTTTGTGCTGTTCACAATGCAACAGCCACAGACAAGACACAGACAGATTGGAGGTTAATTTGCATTATTAACATTTTCCCAACCACTTGCTTAAGTCTAGACAATCAACGAAACAATATAACAAGGGCTGATTTCCAGAGTGTAAATACTCCCACCATCAATGATTTCGAGCTATGAAGTGACATTGCTGAAATGGAGTTGGGCAGAGATGTGCACCTTTGAAGTGTTTCTACTATCCTGATGCAACCGACACAGACAGCCCACAGACACAGAGCATAGTAAAGTGTAGTCAAATAGTAAGTGATGGCTTTAAAGCAATTATTTTCTTTGTTTTTTATATAATTTGTTTAATCACAATGTGTGAAAATTTTAATTTAAAACAATTGTATTAATTTATTTTTAATTATTTTTGGGCAATGCCACGCAACATGTGGGATGTTTTCCCCAACCAGGGATCGAACCCATGCCCCTTGCGCCGAGTCCTAACCACCAGACCACCAGGGAAGTACCATGAAATTTTTGATTTTTAATAACGTTAATAAGCAGCCTATACAATTCCTGAAAATTTCTGATGAGCTTTCCCAAGCAGCTCTTACACGAACTTAGAGGAAGAA